>NC_141875.1:330485028-330796428 GCF_056163025.1 Triticum urartu
TATTTGCCGCCAGCCGGAGAGGGAGTACCTAATCTAAATGGCCGCCTGTGGATCCCTTTGTCTTCCTCATGTCCGGCAGACACTTGCGGGGTCTATGAAGGTCCTCGAAAGAGACGAAGCAGCAAAGAAACCACCTGAATGCGCAGTCGTCGCCTCGGTGGTGGCCTTCATGGGACCCAATTGGCGGCGGCCTCCAGTGTTCTACTTCTCCTCGATGATGGCGGCGGACACGGAGAAGCTGGCCACCGACTCGTCGCTCGCCACGCACCCAGCTTCTGTCTTTGTTTGCATGGCGCTGCCGCAGGCACGGGAGGTGCGGCCGCATGCACGAGAGGCGCGCCCACAGACACGGGAGGCGAGTCCACCACAGACACTGGTGGCATGGTACGACACAGCAACAACGACGCCCGTACCGGTGTGCTCGCCGCTGTGACGGCGTGGAGCAACTCGCCACTCCTCATCGAGCTAAACTGGAGTAGCGCGTTGCTGAACCACGCGCCGGCTTGGGGCGGTAACTGGCTCTGTCGGGCCAAGCGAGGTTGGTGAAGCACCGAGCGACATCGCACGTATCCGGAGGGCTCGGTGAGCCACCCAGCCGGGTAGTATGCCAAAGAATGGCTCCTCGGAAGCCATCGGAAGAGTGGAGAAAATGGTGAAGGAGGAGAGGGGGGAGCAGCGGAGGGGTGCGATTCTTGTCTGCTATCTGTCTGGCCTCGTTTAAATAGAGGGCGGACGGTAGGAGCTTGGCCGGCGTTTGGCCTTGTTTAAACTGAGGGCGGATGGGAGGAGCTCGGCTGATGTTGCGTTTAATTCTGGCCCACTCATGAACGGCCGTGTGGTCGGAGTAGGTTTCTCGGTTTGCATGCGGGTTTAACGGAGGGGTTTAATGGAGGCGAGGAGGCGTGTTCCGCCGGGCATGCAGCGGGCGGTGCAGTACTATTTGATTTGACAGCGGGCGGCGCAGTTCCCGATACGGCTTTAATGCAGGCGAGGGAGAGGGTAGCGGTTCCCGAAATGTCGAACGACCAATGATGCATCCTCCTTCAATTAGCATTGTGAATGCATGAGGGAAGTAATGGGAGGAGGACCAGGAAAAGAGGCTGCATGATGTGAATGCAACGCAGTTTGCACTCATATAAAGGCGCCCCTCCATTCCAATGCATCTACCACATCGTACGCACCTAAGCATTTGCCTAAGCACCTACACTAAGCACAAAAGTGCTCACTCCAGACCCATGGCGGTGATGCGCGCGAGCGGCCAGCGGCTGTGCTAGATGGTCCACGACGTCGGCCTGCGGCATGGCGCCGAGGATCGTCTCCAGACGGTGTTGGTAACCGACTGGTGGATGGCCACCGTCGACGCCAACTACGACTCTCAGTTGGACTAGATGATCGTTGCCACCACCAACAAGTTCACCGTCCTCAAGAAGCTCGCGAACGACATTGCCGTACTCCTCTAGCCCGCGCGCCTAGGCTCCTCATTGCATGCCACCCTAGTCGTCCTCCATGGCCGGAACCTCTTTCAAGCATTGGTGGCCCTGCGACTGCCCGTCGATGCCACGAAGAATGTCCACCTGGAGCTCGTGCTCGCCACGAGGCGCCTCGCCCTGCAAGAATTCGTCGACCTACACATCCACGTGTATGAGCAAATCGTGTACATAGGTATATACAAGGCCAGTGAGGACGCTACGACGTTGGCGTTCATCAACTGGCTGGAAGCCTTGGATGCCTTTGCTGAGAAGCACCTTGACCTCGCCACAAAAGCCGCCGCTCCTTAGCCTCCGGTCGATGGCCCGACGCACTAAGTTGAGGATGAGGAGGTCATACATTGATGGATGCATCTTTATTATTGCCTCCTGTAGCCACCATTGTGGTTGCATCATCATGGACTTAATTCTTATTGTGCTATTGCATCCTCGTTCCAGTCAATACCGACATGTGCGATCCCTTTGCTTAATTATATGCAACACTGTAACTAGTACTCCATCCGTCAATTTATAAGTTGTGCTTACATTTTCCATCAACTTTGTGCAACGCAGGGGCATCTTGCCAGAAACACTAGAACATGTCGGACCGCATGTGACCAAACCGACGATGCACCAACCTAGCTACTACGTACCCTGCTTATCTGGCGAAAATAGCCCGCCCTAGAATTTCCAATCGTTATTTCTATCTATCGATCATGCCAAGGAGCAGAACCAAATGTTACAATTTATACATGTTTCTCTACTCCTACTCCTATAAAAGACTCAGTTGATGATGTTGGTGTATCTGCCATCCGTCATTTCTGACCATTAGATCTGTATCTAACGGTTGTGAGGTAAGTTGTGGCATTTTTGCAGCAATAGCCCACTTCTCTGCTCAATTTGCAAAAAAACCCTTATTATCTTGAAATCAACCACATCCCTCCCTCACCTCATCAAAACAGCCTGAGAAATATATTTTGAGTGAAAAGTAATATATTTTTAGTGGTATATATGTATATCAAAACAAGAGTGATTTATTTCAAGTTTGTGAACAAGTACTACTATTCTACTACTTTGGATCGGTCGCAACGCATGGGCACATTGCTAGTAAAAGGAAAAGGCCTACCGCGTTCTCGTCGCACCCCCACATGCCCGGAAATCGGGAGTACTCCACGGCCCGTCCCGCACGCCACATAGCTAAGGAAGGCGTGTTGCCTAGGATTTTCACTTTCATGTAGGACCGCCGTTGAGCAAACCGGCTATTGGCAAACTGCACCCCGCCCGCTGCCGGGTTGGAAAACAGAAACGAGGGGAAGATCTAGCTGTAGCATGGAAGCCAGGAAATTTGGTGTCAGGTGGGGCTCATTGATACAGTAGGAGCGGGAAGATCTTGTTTTGGGTGATTTATCAAAATTCCGTACTACTACTCCTACTAGTACGAAGTTTGTAATACAACTAGTACTACCACTATACAACTAGGTACGTGCATGGCACATCATCGCAAGAACAAAAAGCGGGAAGATCTTGTTTTGGGTGATTTATCTTTTTTTCAGTCAGCGTAGTATGAATAATATGATGTGGGGGGCACTCATGAAGCTTATGTGGCTTGGTTGCATGGCTATGAAAGGTTGGAGAAAAATAATAGATAATGTGTTTAGAGTGCACTCCACTAAATAGATATACTTTGGATCCATTGCAACGCACGGGCCGGCACATTGGTAGTAGTAAGAAAAAATTCCGGGTTTGGCATCAGCTGGTACTGCAGGAGCACCACAAGGCCTGCCGCAGGAGTTACATTTACCTCTCGGGGCCCACAGGACCGAGCTTCAGTGGCTTAGTGCACCGGCCTATGAGTATATGTCATGTGGACCTTAAATGCGGCTGGCCCACATGTCATTCTCATGGTGGTGGCGTGGTTCGTGACTCACTCGTTTGAGATGAACCGACCGGTGGTGGCGTGGTCGTGGCGAGGGTGCCACAACTAGGCGTTGGGGCATTACGAGGCATAGATGGCCACACTGGCGGGTACTACCTATAGTATATAAGTACTCCGGCTAAGAATTCATGCCCGGGATGAAATGTGTCACAGCCGCTGGATGAAAATTCGATGGTGCGGGAGTACGGATCGGAGTACAGGAGCGGAGCAGGCAAACCGCGTCCAATCGAGTGTGGTTGTGGTAGAAAGTTGATGGTTGCTGCAGTTCAACTAGCCCGCATGTCATGCACACAAAGGCAGAGGAGTGGTGGGGCCGAGAGGGATGAGGCGCACATCGAGGGATCTGATGCCGTGGGTTGGAGCGGCGTCGTGGGAGTCGCGTGTGGGTGTGGCAGTGGTAGAAACAAGAAATGTGATGGCCACCGTGGTTCCACTTCCATGGACAAGTTGTCCTGTCTACTGACACATGCATTGCATACCGCTCACTACAAGGAGCAGTAGTAGAGAAAACTTGTTCCAAAGATACCATTTTTTCAATAAAATTCTCGAGATATCATTAGTTTTTACACATGGGATTACTCCTGCAAGGGTCAATCACAACAGGTGTTTTGTAAAAAAAATGCATCTTGATGTTCCCTGCAATGCACGGGCATCTTGCTAGTTATAGAAGAAGCCCACACGGGTATCTTGACGCAGGGTGTGCCACCGACCCAAACTCAATTGTTTTCAGACGCTTAGGTGCACCGAATGTTGTGCCATGCTACAAAATGTAAAAAAACAGGTCTGATACGTCCATTTTGCATCATGCTTTTATATTGATATATATTGCATTATGGGTTGTTATTACACATTATGTCACAATACTCATGCCTATTCTCTCTTTTTTACAAGGTTTACATGAAGAGGGAGAATGCCGGCAGCTGGAATTCTAGGCTGAAAAAGGAGCAAATATTAGAGACCTATTCTGCACATCTCCAAAAGTCCTAAAATTTCACGGTTGCACGTTTCAGAATATATATAAAATATTGGGCAAAAGAAGTACCAGAGGGGGCCGCCCACCATCCACGAGGGTGGGGGCGCGCCCTACCCCCTTGGTGCGGCCTCCTACCTCGTGGGCCCCCTGGCATCCCTGTGATGCCCATCTTTGGCTATATGGAGTCTTTCGTCCTGGAAAAAATCATAAGCAAGCTCACGGGACGAAACTTCGCCGCCATGCGGAGCTGTTCTGCCAGGGAAACTTCCCTCTGGGAGGGAGAAATCATCACCATCGATCCTCTCATCGGGAGGGGGTCACTACTAGGAAAACCCTTACTAGTAGCGCGGGCACCAGCACTACTTCTACGGCGCTACGGCTATTTTGTAGCAGTAGCGCTTGTTTAAACCAGCGCTACTGCTACCTGTATCTAGTAGTAGCGTGGGCTTCAAAAAAACGCTACTGGTAAGCAGCGCTGCTACTACTCCAATACCCCACGCTACTAGTAGTATTTTCTTTTTTTATGTTGTTGTATTCGTATTTTTACAGGTTTTATACAGTTATAACATACACATACACTGGAACTATATGAAAAAGTAATGTCTCATCATCATCATCGAAGTGGTACAACATAGTCTCATCATATCAACATAGTCTCAACACAAATGATGTCGATCTCATCATCTCGAAATAGCGATACAAGTTAATGATCACATGTCTCTTACATTGTCACCATAGACACATGTTTCATCATCTACCTAAACTAAGACATAAATGTTAAGAGCGATCACGATGATCAAAAGCGGTATGATGTAGTAGTTTTTGCGGCGGCGCTGGTTCTGAATCCCTTGTTGTGCTATGAATCTCAAGTAACTAGCTTCGGCTTCCGCTCTGCTATCAAACCCTTTCTGGCTTCCACCGGAGAAGCCAGAGACTTGGGCCTGACACTCTGGCCACTCATCATACACAGCCGGAACATGCCTTACATACACTGCATACCACTTCCTCGCCATCGTTGATCTATATACCTGTCAGAGATGCACATATATATACCATGAAGCGAATTCAACAAAATAGTTATGAAATAGAAGCAACATATATAGTAAACATAGTTAACAAATTTCATCGTACCGAAAGTAATTAACTAGGGCGCGGCACCATACATCTAATAGTTTCGTCGTACTGAGAGATTCGAAGTTTTGTCGTACATAAAGTAAAAAGTAACTAAACAGACACATTGTTTTTAAGCAGTGCACTCTTCCCATCTGTCCATATCCGGAAGGGTGTCACCAAGCTTAGTGAAAGGCCTCATGTCCTGGCGCTGTAGAGCAATACGGGTTCGGACGTCAGCTCGCGATATTGGGCCGCCGTAGAACATCCCATTCTCTTCGAGGACATCTTTGATGATGATGGACGCAATTTCCTGTTGGATCCGGTAGAAATCATTTCGAAGTCGATTATCCAGCACGGCTCCAAAGGCTTCGGCCCATCTCTGGATATGTGTATCGGATGAAGATTTCATGCAAAGTGATTGCACATCCCTTCTGTACTCCATCATTAGATGGATGATGTAGAATCCATCATTCTCACTTCTTGCCGGTTGCTGGATGCAACAGAAGTCAGTCTTGTGGCTGAAACAAAGCCCGGCCTTATTTTTTTTTGCATTGGATGTAGCCACCCCGCATCCTGAAGCCCAGCATAGCTCTGTCCAGAACATACTTTATGTGTGTGTAATCTTTCTTCTATATGTTCTTCGACGGGTCCAAATATATAGCATGGGAGTAACGCGGGTAAAGAACAATGAGGACGGCACGACACCCCCCGCTACGCAAAATACACGATCATGTTTAGCCTCCATGCATGCAAAGTAACTATTGAAATGCATGAAAGGATGTATGTGTTATAGTGCTATCCGCGGATGTCTTACCTGGGATGATAAGGTAGGAGAATCGTTTCTTTGTCCTTATTGCTGACCAAGAATTCTTCGATGTACTGACTCGCATATTGAAGGTTGGCGTCGTTGATTGACAAGAAGTCCTCATGCATGTAGTATGGGTCCGCGACCGCAAGACCGGTGACTTGCTCTCTCCTGACGATGTAGTTCATGTGCAGCGCATACAGGCGGACGAAGGTAAAATCGAGTGTCCTCATTTGAAACATCTAGAAGATGTAATCAAACCTCAGGAAGAAGTGGTCCGCGGGGCATGTGTGGACATACATCTTGCAACTGCTCGGCACATGAACCGTATAAAGTGGGTATCCTAGATCATCTGAGGCGAGGAGGCTTCTCTCTGTCGAAAGCACATAGTCATGGAGTCTCCTGAGATCCCCTTCTATGGCAGCTAGTGCATTCAACGGTACCATTGGCTGTCCCGCGACATGGATTAATGGCGCATGTTTCATCTGTACATGGTCAACCTTGGTCGAAGGCGGCTGGCTGCTAGAACCAACATTGCCAGCTTTATTGGATTTTCTCGCCGCCGGTCTCTTCCTCTGCTTCTTCTTGGGCTCAAGTGCTGGTGGGTCTGTTAGACCCTCCTTGAGCACCACCCCTAGTGTTGTCGGGCTCAGCTTTGGATGACTCTGGCTAATCAGTTGAGCTTGGGTGGATCCGGCATCTGGAGGCGTGTCCAGCGAGGATTGCATGAACAAAGACTTCTTGCACTCCCGAGGACGTTTCGGCTCTGGTACAGGCATCTCATATTCATATGGTTGACTCATTGTTACATCGTTGTCAAAGGCAGTATTGAAATACTGGTTAGGGTCATCGTCGGCCTCCTCCATGTCATGATCCCTATCCTCTTCCATGGGGCAGATGGCATCATCTGCCGGCGGAACAGTTGGCCCTCCTTCCTCATGTCTCTCGATTTCAGGAAGCAGCACAGACGATGGTTGTACTTGTGTAGGTGGTGTTGTGGTCATACCTTCCTGAGGTCCCGTCGGTGTGCTCCTGGCCACCTCGACACGAAGAAGATTTTTCAGCCACAGGATCGGCCAATTTTTGCATTGCCCAAGCTGCGTGGGGGACCCTTGTATCAGACGAGGGAGACCCTTGTTGCCCGCTTTCACACTTGCCACGGAGACCCTTAAGGCATTATCAGGCATCTGTCGGGGGTGAAACAATTGATCCTTAGGCTTCACTATAGTACCCTTCCCCACATCCACCAACCTGCCCTTCATGTTGTAAAGGAGGGTGCACGGAGTGGAGTCAGCCTACAAAGACATATACGTGCGGCGTCAGAGATCCAAAAAGAATAGCAACTGAAGAATAATTAATTAGTTGAGTTGATGAAGGTGCGAAGACGCGTATTTACCGTGAGGGCATCGAGCTCAGCCAATGTCGACGGCCCGACATTCAAGACAGAGACGGAGCTAGGGCTACTGTGAGAGCTGGGCGGAGGAGCAGGTGCTGCTGGAGGAGGTGCGCCGGTGCGATGTTCATTGAGTTGCTCCCGCTGAAGCTAGGTATGGGAAAATCACTTGGTGGCGCGTTTGGATTTTGTTGCGCCCATGTGACCACTGTTGGAATCAAGCTTGTAAAGGCAGCCACCATATCATCTCTATAGGCACCCATGTGACCACTGTTAGAAGCAGCTTCTTCAAATGTTCATTCTTCCGTATTTTTGTGTCGTTGATGTTAGCGGTATCCCATAGGATGCATCCTAGTTGGTTACTGTAACACGCTGCCACTTCTCGTGGCTCTATTGGCTCGAACTCACCAGGGTGCACCGCTGTGACCACCATTCTTCCGGTGCCGAGCTCATTTGGGCGTCGTGTCCTCTTTTCCTTCTGTCCCTCACTGGCTTGGGAGGTCCCACCTTCCGTGCTGCAGTTAGGAACATCATCAGTGCCAGTCTCAGTGCCGGTGTCGTTGGTGGCATCAGTGTCGGCGCTGGCGCCACCACCGTCATCATGCGTCATGACAAGGCGGTCTGGACACCCAACTTGTTGTGCCTCCTGATCCGCCAGAAAGTCGAGGTAGGCGTGTGCTTGACCTAATTGGGACTGAGAACCTCCGGCCTCATCGGTGTCGGTCATGTTTCCTAGGGTTCAATGTCGTAGTGGTTTAATTATCGAGCTTTATATAATAAAGTGAATAATGAAAAAAGTGACCTTTGTTTTGCCGGAAATGTCGTTTCATTGCCGTCGCGGCAAATATCAAACACTCGATATGTCCAACTTTCTAGCACGAGTCATGCCGAAATTCACAGAAAATTTCGGCATGACCTTTGCTAGAAAGTGCACATATAGAGGGCCTAAAATTTTCTGGAATGGAAATGAATCAACATTCCTGGCAAAACATAGGTCACTCGCAATCCGGAAATGAACCAACAACCAAAATCCAGTAGAACTATAGCACCACAACAATATAGGATGCTCACTATAGCAGCACAACAACCACATGCACATGTACTCTCCTCTAGCATCTGCATGGATAGAGCTCTATATAGTGTGGGTTTTGGGATGCTCACTATCTGCCTGTCGAGGATGAGGGTGTGGTGTCGATGATCTTCGAGCGGCGTCGTCGAGCGGCACGTCGGTGATCTACCTGTGCATCAAGCATTCACAAGATAAATTATTGTACACACACAAGATAAATTATTGTAGACACACAAGATCAATTGTGGACCTACAATCTGCCTAATAAAATGTTCATTTTCATTTTATTTACTCTATAAACAAACTAAACACTCATTTTCATTTACTCTAGCAACAAAATCCAAAACAAGCATATTAACAACATTCTAACAATATGCATTTTAACAGCAAGCATTTGAACAACATGCATTTTAACAGCAAGCATTTGAACACTCTAACAATAGGCATTTTAACAACAATTGAACACTCTAACAACACACATTTGAACACTCTAACAACAGACATTTAACACTCTAACAACATGCATTTTAACAGCATTCAACATTTGGACAACAAGCATTTGATCAAAACAAGCATATGAAAAGGGAGGGAAGAGGGGGTGGCACACCTCGGTCGGGGTTGGGATCAGGGTCGGGGGTTGCCGGGGTAGAGGGGCCGGGTGCACCTAGGTTGGGGTCGCCGGGGCAGAGGGGCCGGGGTCCTTCTCCTCCTCCTCGATCTGCAGAGAGACCAAATTTGGTCAGAAAGAGAGAGAGAGAGAGAGAGAGAGAGAGAGAGAGAGAGAGAGAGAGAGCAGGGGCGGCATGGGGGGAGGGGTCGGGCCAGGGGTGCACCTGGGGCAGGGGGCAGCACGGGGGAAGGGAGCGTCGGGGTGGCCAGTGGCCTGCGTCGAGGATGGGTGCGGCGCGCGTCGATGGCGCAGTGGGCAGGTGCAGGAGTGGGCGGTGGCGTGGGCGGGTGCGGGCGTCAGCGGCGTGGGCGGGTGCGGGCGTCGGCGTTGGCGAGAGAAAGTGGATTCAAGCGAGAGTGAGAGAGAGGAAAGAGATAGGATCTAGCGAACGGTGCTGTAGGCAACTTAGCTATAGCGCGTGTTGGAAAAACGCGCTATAGCTAAGTTAGCTATAGCGCTGCCCAAGCCAAAACGCGCTACTACTATTTATTTTTTTTATTTTTTTATTTTTCTTAGCTATAGTGCTGTCCAGGCAAAAACGCGCTACTGCTAATTTTTTTTCTTTTTATTTTTCTTTTTATTTTTCATATTCCACAAACTTTCTTCCTTTTTATTTTATTTATATTTCTCTTTTTATATTTATTAATCTTTTTCTTTTTCTTTTTCTTTTTCATATTCCACAAACTTCCTTCCTTTTTCTTTTGTATTTTTCTTTCATTTCAGTTTCCACAACTTATTAGTTCTTTTTTCTTTTTTTTCATTTCATTTTGCAAAACTTCCTTTCTTTTTCTTTTTCTTTCATTTGCACTTTTCTTTTTCTTATCTTTCTTTTGCAGTTTCCTTCCTTTAATTTGGTCTATCGTTAGAGCAATACCACTGTTACCCTCCGGATAATAATTAGTATAATATATATTAGATGATTTAACCGCTAACACCGGTATACAAAAAAGACACACACAAACTTTGGGCATTAGTTTGTCAGCTTGGGCGACGATGACGCTTTAGACTGATCTTCTTCCCTCTTTTGTTCATTGTCGAATAATTGAGCCCATGGTCATGAATTTTCCTTCTCCAGGGATTACGATCTTTCGTAGGTAATGTAGTCTTCATTCTTCTTTTGACATATGTTTCGTCGTCATCATCATCATCTTCCCTCATCGGATCACCGTACTGGTCATAGTCTTCCTCGTTGGCGTCTACATCCATTCCGGCGATGCTCCTTTTGCTTCTCCTCATGACAACACAACTGGGATTGATCGGATCAGTTATGAAGAAACATTGTGTCACATGTTTAGCATGCACCCATGGCTCATTTTTGGTGATGGCGTTGACGGTACCGCTATCATCGGAGTCGGGTATACACATGGTAGTGAAATGTCGGTTTTCTCTGTGTACATTTTTAGCCCATCTGACATGAAACATCGTCACGCTATGCAATCCAGAGTAGTTAAGCTCCCATATCTCTTCGACCCTTCCATAATATCTTTCAGTTACATTCTCGGTCATGGCTTCCATCGTTACCCCTGAGTTTTGGTCATCACTGTTTATATCTTTCTCCTCCGTGTTGAACGTGTATCCGTTGATATCATATGCTTGATAAGTCGCGAGGTTGGTCGAGGGGCCATGTGCTAAGGCGTATATGAGTGTTCCGTTCGGACAACCCTCTTCCGGGGGATTAGCCAGAACTCGCTCTTTGAACCAACGCATGAAAGTGGAGTTGTGCTCTCTAATAACTTCAGCCTCCGTCCTGTGCGCCCCACGGTCACGGTATTTCTTTGCGATGGTCTCTTTGTACAGTGTCATGAAATCTTCTAGCACATCTAGGTGTTGTAGCACTACTAAGTTTGCCCTGTCAATGTCGTTTTGTCGGCCCGAGCGTAACACATTCAAATCCCTATGACCGTTGGTGTGACCTTCGCCTTCGAGCCTTCCACAGTGCTTGTTCATGGGCAAACCAACAACACGGTCTTTGGTCAGATAACTCTCACAGAAAGAGATGCACTCTTTGGTTAGATATCCCTCAGATATTCTTCCATCTGGACGGGACATGTTACGAACGAATCCTTTGATGACCCCATTCATCCTCTCGAACGGCATCATGCTATGCAGGAATGTCGGCCCTAGGTCGATGATGTCGTCCACGATGTGGACACATAGATGCACCATGACATCAAAGAATGCGGGCAGGAAGTACATCTCTAGCTCATTCAGTATGACAACAATCTCTTCCTGTAGCCTATGGAGTTGCTTCACACTGATCGACTTTCGAGAGATAGCATCAAAAAAGTGGCATAGGTCAGTAAGCATCTCACGCATATGTGTGTCCATAATTCCTCTAAGTGCAACCAGGAGTAACTGCATCATCATCACATGACAATCGTGAGACTTCATCCCACTGAACCTTTTTTTCTTAGTGTCCAGATATCTGCTTATCTTCCCACAGTATCCGGAACTAACTTTGATTCCGGCAAGGCACTTGAACAATTGATCGACCTCCTTCGGATCTGAGGTGAAGCAAGAGGGGGGGCAATATTGTTCTTCCTTCTTGTTTACTTTTTTGCCCCTATCTTCCGTCTCCGTCTCCGTCTCGGTCTCCTCTAACGACATTTTACTGGGCATTTGGAGATCTTTCCTGATTTTCAAAAATTCCAAGTATTTTCTTGCCTTCGGCCCATCCTTGGTCCTCTTCGGCATGTTCATCAATGTTCCAAGAAAACTCTCAAGGATATTCTTTGTGATATGCATTTGATCAAGGCTATTAGGCGTGTCGAGTATGGGCCAGTATTCCAAGTCCCAGAAAACAGATCTCGTCTTCCATACCTTTAGCAGGGGCTCCGGCGCCTTTTTCTTCGTATTTCCCGGCGAGGGGCACTCTTTCGAGTTCTTCAATAACTCATATATTTCTGCACCGCTACGCTTACGTGGAGGACCTCGATGCTCAGCCTTACCATTGAATAGATCTCCACACTTTCTCCATGTGTCATCCTTCTCGAGCCATCTTCGATACCCCATGTACACGATTTTCGAAGACCCGCCATCTTTCGATAGCTGCAGAGAAGTTGTATCATCCATGCACCTCGTGCATCCGCAATATCTGTGGCACACCTGGCCGGAGAGATAGCCGTAACCGAGATAGTCCTGCACTATCATGATCAGCGCGGCTCTCATGTAGAAATACTCTCCTTTGCTTGCATCCCATGTCTTGGTCGGCGTTGTCCATAAGGTCTGTAACTCCTCTTTCAGTAACCCGAGATACGGATTTATATCATTTCCCGGTTGTCTCGGCCCTTGAATAAGCATAGCCATGTGTATGTATTTTTCCTTCATGCACAACCTGGGGGGAGGTTGTACATCCATACAAACATGGGCCATGTGCTTTGATTGGTGTTCTGGTTGCCAAATGGATTCATGCCATCACTACTAGCGCCAAGCACGATGTTCCTTGGATCATTTGCGAAAAAATCAAATTCAGCATTTAATGCTCTCCACTGGCTAGCATCTACGAGGTGTCTCAGCTTCGGCTCATCTCCGTCATCTGGCTTCACCCTCTCTGCGTGCCAGCGCATAAGCTTTGCTTCCTTAGGATCTACGAATTACCGCTGTAGACGCGGAGTGATCGGAAAGTACCATACAACTTTCTATGGAGATTTCTTTCCGGCCTTTTTATATCGTGAAGCATTGTACTTTGGACAGATGGTTTTTTCAGCGTGCTCGTTCCGATATATGATGCAATCATTGATGCATGCGTGATATCTAATATGTGGCAGATCAAGAGGGCACACGATTTTCTTTGCCTCCTCGACACTAGTAGGACACAGGCTTCCCGCGGGAAGAACCTTCTTTAGGTACTTCAGAAGCTCATCCAGGCTTGTATCTGTCCATTTGTTTTTTGCCTTCATCTTTAGAAGTTCTAGTGTGAAACTCAAGCGGGTCACCTCGGTATTATTGCAAACATCATACAAAGGAGTCATCGAGTCTACCTCCAGTTGCGCCAGTTTGGCCTCCTCGCTAGAAGCAGCTCTGTCGCTACTAGTCTTCTTGCGAAGCAGGTCTCGAACATGCGGGTCCCGCTTGGCTGAACTTAGTAGCGACGAAGACGGTGGCGTGTCCGCGTCTTCTCCGCCTTGAACTGGCTCCTCGCCATCGACATTTCCGAGGCAATCTTCCTCTTCGGGCACATAATCGGTCATCTCTTCGTCTAGTGGCCCCATGTCGTTATTTCCTGCCCCGCCGACGTCCTCCTCCTCCTCCTCATCATCATCATCACTTATCCACCGAGTATGGCCATAAATGAAACCATGCATGAGCAGGTGCGCCTTGAATTTACCACCCTCAAAGGGGGCGAGCCTGACTCTTCCTTTGCATTTTCGACACGAACATAAAACATCCTTCAGTCTTTTTTCATACATGTCATCCATAGCGGATTGCCAGTATCTTTGCACCTTCCTTCCATTGACCTTCATGATCACCTGCGCGCGAAGCAAATATTTTAAACACGTATATATGCATGCATGGATCAAATTCATACAAAAATTCGGCATGACCTTCCCTAAATATAGGACATATTGAGTTTGCATGCCCGAAATTCACCGAAATGGAATTGAATCGACATTTTGGCATAACATAGGCAACTCATGTCACCCACATTATTTCATCAAATACACAATGTAGGAAACTCAAATTATGGCACACACAAATCGGTATATATATTCTCATATCGCCCATATATATATATAGTTGCGGTCCTATCCACACAAACACCTTTTTTTGCTCACCTATGTGTTGAGAGGGATATCAAGCACCTTTCTTCTTAATTACCTAGTAGCTCTAGATATATAGCTGTAACTAGCTAGCTAGCTAGCTAGGGAGAGAGAGAGAGCTAGCTAGGGAGATAGTGGGAGAGGAGAGGGAAGGCATTAATGGAAGGGGGTGGAGGGCAAAGAAGAGGGGGGGGAGGGCATTAATGGAGGGGGTGGTGGTGGAGGGCACAAAGAAGAGGGTGGTGGTGGTGGAGGGCACAAAGAAGAGGGGGTGGTGGAGGGCAAAAAGAGGGCTCTAATGGAGGGGGTGGTGGAGGGCAAAGAAGAGGGGCAGGGAGGGCTCTAATGGAGGGGTGGTGGAGGGGGAGCATTGAATGGAACAAGCAAGGTGCAAGGAAAGGGGGAGAGAGGAAGGGGGAGAGGAAGAAGAAAGGGGAGGAAGGAGGGGAAAGGTGGTAGGTGGGTGGCGACCATAGCAGTAGCGCGGGGTGCCAAAGCACGCTACTGCTATGAGTGCCAGTCAAAATATCTTCTGGTATGTAAAACTAGCTATAGCGCTTGTACAAAAACAATGCTACTGGTATAAGTTTACCCATAGAAGAAATAGCAGTAGCGCTTCTAGGTGCACGGGCGCTACAGCTACTTTCTTAACAGTAGCGCTTGTTAGACAACAAACCCTGCTAATATTTTTTGGTTGGGTGGTGTGCTATGGCAAACTTACCAGTAGCATGGCCTCCAAAAACCAACGCTGCTACTATGTTGTACTAGTAGCGCGCTTTGTAACAGACGCTACTGGTAACTATCAGTAGCGTGGGGTCCATAATACACGCTACTTGTAAACTTGTATGTATAAGCCTTTTCCTAGTAGTGGGTCAATCTCCATCAACATCTTCACCGTCACCATCTCATCTCAAACCCTAGTTCATCTCTTGTATCCAATCTTTGTCCCAAAGCCTCAGATTGGTACCTGTGGGTTGCTAGTAGTGTTGATTACTCCTTGTAGTTGATGCTAGTTGGTTTATTTGGTGGAAGATCAATATGTTCATATCCTTTATGCATATTAATACCCCTCTGATTATGAACATGAATATGATTTTTGAGTAGTTACGTTTGTTCCTGGGGACATGGGAGAAGTCTTTCTATAAGTAGTCATGTGAATTTGGTATTCGTTCGATATTTTGATGAGATGTATGTTGTCTTTACTCTAGTGGTGTCATGTGAACGATGACTACATGACACTTCACCATTGTTTGGGCCTAAAGGAAGGCATTGGGAAGCAATAAGTAGATGATGGGTTGCTAGAGTGACAGAATCTTAAACCCTAGTTTATGAGTTGCTTCGTAAGGGGTTGATTTGGATCCATATGTTTCATGCTATGGTTAGGTTTACCTTACTAATTCTTTTGTAGTTGCAGATGCTTGCAATAGGGGTTAATCATAAGTGGGATGCCTGTCCAAGGAAGGGCAGTACCCAAGCACCGGTCCATGCACATATCAAATTATCAAAGTACCGAACGCGAATCATATGAACATGATGAAAACTAGCTTGACGATAATTCCCATGTGTCCTGGGGAGCGCTTTCCTTTATGTAAGAGTTTGTCCATTCTTGTCCTTTTCTAAAAAAAGGATTGGGACATCTTGCTGCACCTTATTTACTTTTATTACTTGTTACCCGTTAAAATTATCTTATCACAAAACTATCTGTTACCGATAATTTCAGTGCTTGCAGAGAATACCTTACTGAAAACTGCTTATCATTTCCTTCTCCTCCACGTTGGGTTCGACACTCTTACTTATCAAAAGGACTATGATAGATCCCCTATACTTGTGGGTCATCAAGACTCTTTTTTGGCGCCGTTGCCAGGGAGTGAAGCGCCTTTGCTAGGTGGAATTTGGTAAGGAAAAATTTATATAGTGTGCTGAAATTTACCGTCACTTGTTACTATGGAACATAATCCTTTGAGGGGTTTGTTCAGGGTACCTTCGCCCCGACCAGTAGAATAAAGAGTTGCTCCTCAACCTACTGAACCTACTGAAAATGTTTACTTTGAAATTCCTTTGGGTATGATAGAGAAACTGCTAGCTAATCCTTTTACACGAGATGGAACACTGCATCCCGATTTGCACCTAATCTATGTGGATGAAGTTTGTGGATTATTTAAGCTTGCAGGTATGCCCGAGGATGTTATCAAGAAGAAGGTCTTCCCTTTATATTTGAAGGGAAAGGCACTGACATGGTTTAGTCTATGTGACGATATGGGATCATGGAACTACAACCGATTGAAATTGGAATTTCATCAGAAGTTTTATCCTATGCATCTTGTTCATCGTGATCGTAATTATATATATAATTTTTAGCCTAGCGAAGGTGAAAGCATCGCTCAAGCTTGGCGGACGCTTCATTCAATGTTATATTCATTCCCCAATCATGAGCTCTCAAGAGAAATTATTATTCGAAATTTTTATGCTCGGCTTTCTCTCGATAATCGCTCCATGCTCAATACTTCTTGTACTGGCTCTTTTATGATGAAGACTATTGAATTCAAATGGGATTTATTGGAAAGAATTAAACGCAACTCTGAATATTGGGATCTCTACGAAGGTAAGGAGTCAGGTATAACACCTAAGTTTGATTGTGTTAAATCTTTTATGGATACCGATGCTTTCCGTGAATTTAGCACTAAATATGGACTTGACTCTGAGATAGTAGCTTCTTTTTGTGAATCCTTTGCTACTCATGTTGATCTCCCCAAGGAGAAGTGGTTTAAACATAATCCTCCCATCGAAGTAAAAGTAGTTGCACCTATTAAAGTTGAAGAAAAGACTATCACTTATAATGATTATGTTGTTCCTACTGCTTATATTGAGAAACCACCTTTCCCAATTAGAATAAAGGATCATGCTAAAGCTTCAACTGTGGTTCGTAAGAGTAATACTAGAGCACCTACTCCCTCTGAGCAAATTAAAGTTGAACCTAGTGTTTCTATGGTTAAAGATCTCTTGGCCGATAATATTGATGGGCATGTTATTTACTTCTGTGATGAAGCTGCTAGAATTGCTAGACCCGATACTAAAAATAAACATAGACCTGTTGTAGGCATGCCTGTTATTTCTGTTAAAATAGGAGATCATTGCTATCATGGCTTATGTGGTATGGGTGCTAGTGCAATACCTCATTCCTTATATAAAGAAATTATGCATGATATTGCACCTGCTGAGATAGAGGAAATTGATGTTAGAATTAATCTTGCCAATAGAGACACCATTTCACCAGTTGGGATTGTTAGAGATGTTGAAGTCTTGTGTGGGAAAGTTAAATATCCTGCTGATTTTCTTGTTCTTGGTTCCCCACAAGATAAATTTTGTCCCATTATATTCGGTAGACCCTTCCTGAATACTGTTAATGCTAGGATCGATTGCAAAAAGGATGTTGTTACTATTTGTTTAGGAGATATGTCTCATGAGTTTAATTTTGCTAAACTTCATAGACAGCCCCATGATAAAGAATTTCCTAGTAAAGATGAAATTATTGGTCTTGCTTCTATTGCCGTGCCTCCTAATGATCCATTAGAACAATATTTGCTTGACCATGAAAATGATATGTTTATGAATGAAAGAAGGGAAATAGATGAAGTATTCTTTAAACAGTGACCTATTTTGAAACACAACTTGCCTGTTGAAATTCTAGGGGATCCTCCTCCACCCAAGGGTGACCCCGTATTTGAGCTTAAACCTTTACCTGATACTCTTAAATATGCTTATCTTGATGAGAAAGAGATATATCCTATTATTATTAGTGCTAACCTTTAAGGGCATGAAGAAAAGAAATTATTGAAAACTCTGAAGAAGCACCATGCTGCTATTGGATATACTCTTGATGATCTTAAGGGCATTAGTCCCACTCTATGCCAGCACAAAATAAAATTGGAGAAAGACGTGAAACCGGTTGTTGATCACCAACGACAGTTAAATCCTAAGATGAAAGAAGTGGTAAGAAAAGAAATACTAAAACTTCTGGAGGCAGGTATAATTTATCTCATCGCTGATAGTCAGTGGGTAAGTCTTGTCCTTTGTTTCCCTAAGAAGGGAGGTATTACTGTGGTTCCTAATGATAAAGATGAACTGATCCCACAAAGAATTGTTACAAGTTATAGAATGGTAGTTGATTTCCGTAAATTAAATAAATCTACTAAAAAGGATCGTTACCCTTTACCTTTTGTTGACCAAATGCTAGAAAGATTATCCAAACATACACATTTTTTCTTTCTAGATGGTTATTCTGGTTTTTCTCAAATACCTGTGTCAAAAGAGGATCAAGAAAATACAACTTTTACTTGCCCTTTCGGTACCTTTGCTTATAGACGTATGCCTTTTGATTTATGTAATGCACCTGCTACCTATCAAAGATGTATGACTGCTATATTCTCTGACTTTTATGACAAGATTGTTGAGGTATTCATGGATGATTTTTCTGTATATGGAACTTCTTTTGATGATTGCTTAAGCAACCTTGATCGAGTTTTGCAGAGATGTGAAGAAACTAATCTTGTCTTGAATTGGGAGAAGTGCCACTTTATGGTTAATGAAGGTATTGTCTTGGGGCATAAAATTTCTAAAAGAGGTATTGAAGTTGATAAAGCTAAAGTTGATGCTATTGAAAAGATGTTGTGTCCTAAGGACATTAAAGGTATAAGAAGTTTCCTTGGTCATGCCGGTTTTTATAGGAGGTTGATTAAGGACTTCTCTAAAATTTGTAGGCCTCTGACTAATCTCTTACAAAAAGATGATCCTTTTGTCTTTGATGATGATTGTGTAGAAGCATTTGAAATACTTAAGAAAGCTTTGATTTCTGCACCTATTGTTCAGCCTCCTGATTGGAATTTCCATTTGAAATTATGTGTGATGCTAGTGATTATGCTGTAGGGGCTGTTTTAGGACAAAAGGGTTGATAAGAAATTAAATGTTATCCAATATGCTAATAAGACTCTGGACAGCACCCAGAGAAATTATGCTACTACTGAAAAATAATTTTTAGCGGTTGTCTTTGCTTGTGATAAGTTCAGACCTAATATTGTTGATTCTAATGTAACTGTTCACACTGATCATGCTGCTATTAAATATCTTATGGAAAAGAAAGATGCTAAACCTAGACTTATTAGATGGGTTCTCTTGCTTCAAGAATTTGATTTGCATATTATTGATAGAAAGGGAGCTGAGAACCCCATTGCGGACAACTTATCTAGGCTAGAGAATGTTTTTGATGACCCACTACCTATTGATGATAGCTTTCCTGATGAACAATTAGCTGTCATAAATGTTTCTCATACTGCTCCATGGTATGCTGATTATGCTAGTTATATTGTTGCTAAATTTATACCACCTAGTTTCACATACCAGCAAAATAAAAAGTTCGTCTATGATTTAAGACATTACTTTTGGGACGACCCACACCTTTATAAAGAAGGAGTAGGTGGTGTTATTAGACGTTGTGTACCTGAGCATGAACAGGAACATATCCTACGCAAGTGTCACTCCGAGGCTTATGGAGGACACCATCCTGGAGATAGAACTACACATAAGGTATTGCAATCCTGTTTTTATTGGCCTACTCTCTTCAAAGATGCCCGTAAGTTTGTCTTGTCTTGTGATGAATGTCGAAGAATTGGTAATATTAGTATACGTCAAGAAATGCCTATGAATTATTCACTTGTTATTGAACCATTTGATGTTTGGGGCTTTGATTATATGGGACCGTTTCCTTCCTCTAATGGGTATACACATATTTTAGTTGTTGTTGATTACGTTACTAGGTGGGTAGAAGATATTCCAACTAGTAGTGCTGATCATAACACCTCTATTAAAATGCTTAAAGAAGTTATTTTTCCGAGGTTTATAGTCCCTAGATATTTAATGACTGATGGTGGTTCACATTTGATTCATGGTGCTTTCCGTAAAATGCTTGCTAAGTATGATGTTAATCATAGAATTGCATCTCCATATCATCCACAGTCTAGTGGTCAAGTAGAATTGAGTAATAGAGAGCTTAAATTAATTTTGCAAAAGACTGTTAATAGATCTAGAAAGAATTGGTCCAAGAAACTTGATGATGCATTATGAGCTTATAGAACTGCATATAAAAATCCTATGGGTATGTCTCCGTATAAGATGGTTTATGGAAAAACATGTCACTTACCTCTCGAACTGGAACATAAGGCATATTGGGCCATTAAAGAGCTCAATTATGATTTCAAACTTGTCGATTAGAAGAGGCTTTTTGACATTAGCTCACTTGATGAATGGAGAACCCAGGCTTATGAGAATGCCAAACTGTTAAAAGAAAAAGATAAAAGATGGCATGACAAAAGGATATGAAAACACAAGTTTAATGTGGGTGATTATGTATTGTTATACAACTCTCGTTTAAGATTTTTTGCAAGGAAAACTCCTCTTTAAATGGGAAGGTCCTTACGTCATCGAGGAGGTCTATTGTTTCGGTGCTATAAAAATCAAGAACTTCGAAGGCACAAATCCGAGGGTGGTGAATGGTCAAAGAATCAAACATTATGGCCCTGTTTGGTTCGGCTGTGGATTTCTAAAAGCAGCTGTGAAAAATCTGCTGTGGAAAAATAGCTGTGGAAAATTTGATGTGAAAAAGATGTTGGTCATTTGGCAAACCAACTGATACAGCTTTTTCAGATTTTGGCCCGCAGCGGAATCAGATTTTGGAAAGCACGTCCTGGCCTGCTTCCGCTTTTGATTCAGATTTTGGCAGCGGATTTCTGAAATCGGATTCTGCTGGGTTCTCTCTTTGGTTCAGATTCTGCTGCGCGGCAGTGAAATCCGTCGATAAAAGCTGAACCAAACATGGCCTATATCTCAGGTAATCCCATAAATGTTGAAACTAATGTTATTGAAACCGTAACCCCGGATGAATACATAAAAGGACACTTTCTAGAACGTTTTAGACTCCGAAAGGATTAGGTATGAGGTACGGTAAGTAAACCGACTCCAAAATAGTTATAATAGCAATGTTTCTACGTTTTGGAATATTTAAGAAAATAGGAAAATAAGAAGCAGTCCGGGAAGGACACGAGGCTTCCACGAGGGTGGAGGGCGCGTCCAACCCCCTTGGGCGCGCCCCTTGCCTCGTGGGCACCTCGTGTGCTCT
The DNA here is from genome assembly GCF_056163025.1 of Triticum urartu. NCBI lineage: Eukaryota > Viridiplantae > Streptophyta > Magnoliopsida > Poales > Poaceae > Triticum > Triticum urartu. Next base: position 330,506,382 of record NC_141875.1, read on the forward strand.
TCGGACTCCGTTTTCTTGCACGATACTTCTTTTGGTCGGTAAAAATTTATTATATAATCTCCCTAAGGTTTTGACCATCATACCACGCAAACATCCTCTGTTTTTGTTTCGAGTTGTTTCTGCAGCAAATTTAGAGCAAGATGTCTTCTCAAGAGTCGGGCAGGGAGAGTCAGGTGTCTCATCTGATACCGGGGCTAAGAGCAAACAGCGATGCTGACCACTTTGGTCCATAAACTAAGGAAGAGATGGAGCCGACTTGAAAAGGATAGATGCCATGGAGGAGGATCAAGAAGTTACTTCTCGTTTCCGAGCCAGACTCACGATGGGGGAACTACAGAGCTCGGCTATTCCAAACTCGGTCATCCCTTCCAATGTTAGATTTCTTTCTTATGAAAATATGAAAAAGAGTGTTACTTGTTCTCCCGCAGCTATGCAACATCCTTGGGTGAAAGGAGCTTTAGCTGTCATGGGCAAGCTCCATAAGGAAATAATGGAGCTCAAGCAGCAAGTCAACAAGCTTGAGGAAGAGAATCGTATCCTGAGGGGCGTCATCGCCAAGAATATCACATCACCACCCCCGAAGAAAGAGACATAAACACATGGGTATGGGCACTCCCCTTGGCAACTGCCAAGCTTGGGGGACTGCCCCAGTATCGTATCACCATCACACTTTTATCTTTACCATTTTTCTTAGTTCGATCCTTTTGGTAATATCTTGATCTAGTAGAATAAAGTTTTAGTATGATCTAGTTTTGAATTGTTGCTTTATGATCCTTCTATGTAATCGAGTCCGTGAGATATATACAATAAAGATTAGTGTTGAGTCAAGGGCTTGATTATCTTGCTATGATCTTGAGGGAATAAAAATAAAAGAGAAAGAATAAGAAGAAATAAAGAGATCATATGGATCTTATGGAGAGTAATGACTTCACATATAAAGGGTATGATGAATAAAAGTTGTTGAGAGTTGACAAACATAGTTTTGGTCATCGTTGCAATTAATAGGAAGTAATAAAGAAAGAGAGGTTTTCAAATATAAATATACTATCTTGGATATCTTTTATGATTGTGAGCACTTATTAAAATATGACATGCTAAAGAGTTGACATTGGACAAGGAAGACAACGTAATGGGTTATGTTTTCTTACATCTGAAATAAATTATATTGTCATGGATCATCCAACATGTTGAGCTTGCCTTTCCCTCTCATGCTAGCCAAATTCTTTGCACCAAGTAGAGATACTACTTGTGCTTCCAAATACCCTTAAACCCAGTTTTGCCATAAGAGTCCACCATATCTACCTATGGATTGAGTAAGATCCTTCAAGTAAGCTGTCATTGTTGCAAGCAATAAAAATTGCTCTCTTAATATGTATGATTTATTAGTGTGGAGAAAATAAGCTTTATACGATCTTATGATGTGGAAGAAATAAAAGCGACGGACTGCATAATAAAGGTCCATATCACAAGTGGCAATATAAAGTGACGTTATTTCGCATTAAGATTTTGTGCATCCAACCATAAAAGCACATGACAACCTCTGCTTCCCTCTGCGAAGGGCCTATCTTTTATTCTTGTCTTATACTTCATACAAGAGTCATGGTGATCTTCGCCTTTCCTTTTTACATTTTATCCTTTGTCAAGAACAATGTGTTGGAAAGATCTTGATATATATAGCTAATTGGATGTGAGTTTTCATGAACTATTATTGTTCACATTACCCTTGAGGTAAAAGGTTGGGAGTCAAAAACTATAAGCCCCTATCTTTATCTGTGTCTGACTAAAACTTCATAACCATAAATATTGCCTGAGTGTTAGCAATTGTGAAAGACTAAATGATGGTTGAGTATGTGGACTTGCTGAAAAGCTCTTATATTGACTCTTTCTGATGTTATGATAAATTGCAATTGCTTCAATGACTGAGATTACAGTTTGTTAGTTTTCAATGAAGTTTACGATTCATACTTGAAACTGTGAATGAATTGTTACTTTAGCATAAGAGATCATATGACAGTATATATATATATATATGTTATTCTAAGAATGATCATGATGCTCTCATGTCCGTATTTTATTTTATCAACACCTCTATCTCTAAACATGTGGTCATATTTTTCGATATCGGCTTTCGCTTGAGGACAAGCGAGGTCTAAGCTTCGGGGAGTTGATACGTCCATTTTGCATCATGCTTTTATATTGATATTTATTGCATTATGGGTTGTTATTACACATTATGTCACAATACTTATGCCTATTCTCTCTTATTTTACAGGGTTTACATGAAGAGGGAGAATGCCGGCAGCTGGAATTCTGGGCTGGAAAAGGAGCAAATATTAGAGACCTATTCTGCACATCTCCAAAAGTCCTGAAATTTCACGGGAGCATGTTTCAGAATATATAAAAAATATTGGGCGAAAGAAGTACCAGAGGGGGGCCACACACCATCCACGAGGGTGGGGGCGCGCCCTACCCCCCTAGGCGCGCCCCCTGCGTCGTGGGCCCCCTGGCAACCCTCTGATGCCCATCTTTGTCTATATGGAGTCTTTCATCATGGAAAAAGTCATAAGCAAGCTCACGGGAGGAAACTCCTCCTCCATGAGGCGGAACCTTAGCGGAACCAATCTAGGGCTCCGGCAGAGCTATTCTGCCGGGGAAACTTACCTCCGGGAGGGGGAAATCATCACCATCGATCCTCTCATCGGAAGGGGGTCAATCTCCATCAACATCTTCACCAGCACCATCTCCTCTCAAACCCTAGTTCATCTCTTGTATCCAATCTTTGTCCCAAAGCCTCGGATTGGTACCTGTGAGTTGCTAGTAGTGTTGATTACTCCTTGTAGTTGATGCTAGTTGGTTTATTCGGTGGAAGATCCTATGTTCAGATCCTTTATGCATATAAATACCCCTCTTATTATGAACATGAATATGATTTGTGAGTAGTTACGTTTGTTCCTGAGGACATGGGAGAATTCTTGCTATAAGTAGTCATGTGAATTTGGTATTCGTTCGATATTTTGATGAGATGTATGTTGTCTTTCCACTAGTGGTGTCATGTGAATGTCGACTACATGACACTTCACCATTGTTTGGGCCTAGAGGAAGGCATTGGGAAGTAATAAGTAGATGATGGGTTGCTAGAGTGACAGAAGCTTAAACCCCAGTTTATGAGTTGCTTCGTAAGGGGCTGATTTAGATCCATATGTTTCATGCTATGGTTAGGTTTACCTTAATACTTCTTTTATAGTTGCGGATGCTTGCAATAGGGGTTAATCATAAGTGGGATGCCTGTCCAAGGAAGGGCAATACCCAAGCACCGGTCCACCCACATATCAAATTATCAAAGTACTGAACGTGAATCATATGAACGTGATGAAAACTACCTTGACGATAATTCCCATGTGTCCTCGGGAGCGCTTTCCTTTATATAAGAGTTTGTCCAGGCTTGTCCTTTGCTGCAAAAAGGATTGGGTCATCTTGCCGCACCTTATTTACTTTTATTACTTGTTACCCGTTACAAATTATCTTATCACAAAACTATCTATTACCGATAATTTCAGTGCTTGCATAGAATACCTTACTGAAAACTGCTTATCATTTCCTTCTGCTCCTCGTTGGGTTCAACACTCTTACTTATCGAAAGGACTACGATAGATCCCCTATACTTGTGGGTCATCAAGCTCCAATTTTTTTAAGACATGTTATCTTCAAACCAGCCACACCCGTCCCTCACCACATTAAAACAGCCCGAGGAATATATTTTGAGTGAAGCATGATTTATTTTAACTAATATATGTATATCAAAACTAGAGTGTTTATATTTCAAGCCCGTGAAAAAGTAGTATTCTACTACTTTGGATCCATTGCAACGCACGGGCCAGCACATTGGTAGTAGTAGTCTCTATCTCTATATCTACTCTACTCTTATAAAAACAAAGTTGTTGATGATGGTGTGCCTGCCATCCTATTGTATAGGTCGTCTGATATATATCTGATGGATAGGAAGGAAACTATGGCAATTTTGCAAAAATATACCCACACCCCTCTCCACATTTGCAAACAATGCCTTCCCTTGTTCATCCTTTTCTCCCATGAGATAAACTACTCATACAAATGCATCTTGATGTTCCGTGCAACACACGGGTATCTTGCTAGTCTACTACTCTCTTATATCTTATAAAAAAACTAAGTTAATGATGATGGTGTGCCTGCCATCCTGCAATATAGGTCGTCCGATTTATATCTCACGGATAGGAAGAAAACTATGGCAATTTTGCAAAACGATACCTACACCCCTCTCCACATTTGCAAATAAGGCCTTCCCTCATTCATCCTTTTCTCTCACAAGATAAACAACTCATAAAAATGCATCTTGATGTTCCGTCCAACGCATGAGGATGTTTCATTGGAGGTCTCTCCAGCACGGCGTGGCCGTAGTTGCAAGTTGACGCCCCTTGAGATGCCGACGTTGAGGGGCACTCGGATTTTGTCCGATGAGTAGGTAAGATGATTTTGTCCATTGAGGGGCACTCGGATTAACTCCCCTGGTTTGTATTTAGAATGGATTTTGTCCGACGTAGTAAATGCATTCTAAAGACTACTTATGTGTCCATTTCCTAATTCTCCCCCTGTCCACTGTTTCACAGGTTAGGCTCGGTGCGAGTGGAGATTGCTTTGCATATGTACGGGAGGGTACCATCATCAATTTGCACAACATTTACAACAGTGACACTGTTCCCATAGAACCTTTGTCCAACATTGGGATTAGCCATGCAACGGGCCACCACCTGAATTGATATGATGGACCACGGTGAGATTGAAGAAGATAGCACGAACTTTGCACATGGTGGTCAAAGGTGGACCATGCTATATGCGGCCGATTTGCTGTCGTACGAGTACGAAGACGTTGTGCTCCTTTCTAACTGCATCCTCGCGGTGACAAACCAGGGGACATGTTTCGTATGGGACACATCCTACAGTATACTCCCTCTCCCCCAGTTTATTTGTTTTGAATTTTTTTTGTTTTATAAGTTTTAAATTCAAATTTAGAGCTCCCCATCACATGTTCAGATTACAGTTTCCATTAAATTGTTACGTGCATGTATAGTAAAGAAACAAATCTCGAGTTTGGCACGAGTTCGTGCAGCGGTAGCACCACAATGCCTGGCGCAGGAGTTACATTTCCCTCTCGGAGCCCTCAGGACTGAGCTTCAGCGTCTTACTACACCTGCCTTTGAATCAATAACATGTGGACCTGATAGGTGGCTGGTCCACATGTAATGCTCCCGAAGGCAGAGGGGCAGTGGGGCCGAGAGGTGTGAGCCGCAGGTCGGGGGACGTGTGGTGTCATGGGTTCGAGCGGTGTCGTGGGAATCACATGTGGGTGTGGTACAAAATTGATGCTCGCGGCTTTTCAGGTGGCCCACATGTCATGCACACAAAGGCAGAGGGGCGGTGCAGCTGAGAGGGGTGAGGCGCACGTTGGGGACGTGGTGCCGTGGGTTGGAGCGGCGTCGTGGGAATCGCGTGTGGGTGTGGCGGTGGTAGAAACAAGAAATGTGATGGTCGTCGTGGTTCAATTTCCATGGACAAGCTATCATGTCTATGGACACATGCATTGCATACTGATCACTGGAAGGAGTAGTAGAGAAAGCTAGGCGGATAAATAGTTCCTTTTAGTCAAGCATACCCACGCTACTACTTGTTCCAAAGACATGCACACCATCGAAATAGTCCATCTATATCAATATACACAGAGAGGGAATATTTTTGTTACAAGAGAGGAAATGGTTCATCCATCCATAATCCCTGCTGCTAGTGCAGCTTCTTATTCTTCTTCTTGTTGTTGTTCTCATTTTCTGTGGGAGACGACTTCGCAACAAGCTCTCTGGACCTTAAAGCTATCTCAAAACTCAGACGGGCATCAAGGGCAGCATATTTTATCCGCTCGTACGTCAAGGGATAATTCTCCCATCCAGATGACCTTAATGCCAGCATCTCGTCACCCTTGTGAAGATTTGTTCCGAGCACAAAATTTTCTATGTCGAATAGGGATGGTGTCGGTTTATCACAATCTTCTACAGGAATTTTTATTTTGGTTTGTACGTCAACGATGCTTTTCGAATCAAGGTTGTATGCCTCCAACTTATGTTTGTCCCCTGCGATGGCTGCCCCACAGAAGTATATGTCCTCCCGAGACAAGAAATCGTGAAGCTCATCTGGTATGGAGGGCGCGTGTATGATGTGGTACACCAAAACATCATCTTCGAGGCACAACTGAAGGACGACGGCACGTTGCATCTTCCCAGTGGCACGCTCCGTGTACTCTGCGTCGAGACCGATGACCTTCATCTCCACCTTTTGGAGGGAGTTGGATACATTGTTGATCCACTTCCGAACAACCCTTGGGTGGTCAGTCACTGTGGCAACTATGCTCAACGAGCCTTCGACGAGGACATGTTGGATGCTAAAAACCTGCATCTCGATCTCTTTCGCCATTTGGAACCGCTGGACCGGAGGGCTATGGTTTGGAGAATTAGGATTAGATGGCTAGTCTAACTGAAGAAGATGATTATTTAAAGGGGCTTCAGAATTACTCCAGGAGGATGTGAATAGGTTAAAACAATGTGAATGTAGTGTGGTTTGGATGCAAATGAAGATGAAGGAGAGGTGAAGAAGCCAAGGAAAATCGGTTCCCGATGGAGAAGTAAATGGGAGAAGTGGCTTGTAGGCAGTTGATTAGACGGCTAGGTAGACTAAACAAAAAGGCTATGCGGGTAGACTGAGGAGTGGTACATGTCCGTGTACGTGCCCATCCTTCTAGCGGTACATGTGCCGCTAGCTAGTTGAGGTCCACTACTGCAGGATGGTGCTAACACGACACTACGATCAGAGACCCTTCGATGAAACTGTGTGCGATGCCATAATCGCAAACGGTGGTGTAAATAACCGTCAAAAAGGTGCAAAACGTTTGCGATGGAGGATGCACACGGTTCATATTTTAGTTGCGTGTGCGATGCAGGGCATACGGTTCAGTTCAGTTAACCATTTGCGATAAGGAGGAACAAAAGAAACGGGCAGCCAGACGAAGGTGTGTGCGATGTAGAGCATACGGTTCACTCGGATGAACTATTTGTGATTAGGCAACACAAAAGAAATGGTCAGCTAGCTCGAAGGTGTGTGCGCGGCATGCGGTTCACTCGGATGAACTGTTTGCGTTGAGACATGAGAACAGAAACGGTTCAAATGAACAAGATGTGTGTGATACGAGGAAAACAGGTCTGTAATCAGAAACGTCTGTGAAGACCGATAACAACACAGACGATTACTGCTAACAAGCCGTGTGTGCGTTGTGAGCAAAAGATTACTGGTATACAATTGTGAGTGATTGATGAAAACATCACCGACGGGTTCCATTGTTTAGTCCGTGTGTGATGTGATTTTCTTTGTCCGCACAACATCTATGCTCTGTCTACAGAGCATCAACATATATACTTAAAATGACAGCATTGCATAACCAAATTAAGCATACAATTACACAAGTGACTACACACATAACATTTCCACACACCAAAGAAAGCAATTACATGCATACCAAAGTAGGAGAAACGAGGATCTAATCATCTACTTATTGTTGCAACGACGCTTGCCATTGCTCTGCTTCCGGCTGGATCCCTGGCCATTTTGGGGAAGGAGACACTTCCTCATGTCAGCGATCCGCTTGTACATGTTGTAGCTCGTGTATGCCTCCTTGGCCGCGTACACGACGTGAGCTTTGTCGAGTTTATCCATCCAGGCCGAGTGCCAGGCACGCTTGTCCTTGTTGCACGAATCCTTCATGTCTCTGTAGTAGGGGTCGATGATGGCCTCGGCGAGGTGAACCAGTGAGTCCTTCTCATGCTCCTTGCAACCCCAGATCTTGTATTGGCCCTGGATGTCGACAAGATTCTGGCAGGCGAAGCCCGAATTCTCGAGCGCCTTTACATCGTTGGTGATGTCCACCGTAGCGAACATGTAGTGGGGGCTGTTGACAAACCTGGCGAAACGCTCGCAAGGCCTTGTGGCCAGGAAGTTGTGTTAGACGAGGACGTGGTGGCACACGCACATCTGGGCGACGGCGACCTTGGGACGAGACCCAGCACGAGCGTAGGTGTACTCGAGTTCGAACCGACCACCTTGTACTTCTCCGTGGCAAGCAACAACTCCATGATGTGGATGGAGTGCTCCACCCAGACCGGGTCATTGATGTACACCATCGAGAGGTCCATGAACCTTATGTGGGTGTCCACCACGACACGCATGGTGAACTGCTGCTCGTCATCGGCAGCCGCTCGGAGCGCCATTGGAGTCACGCGGGATACCCTCTAAGAATTTCTCATGGTGGGTGTGCTTCTTGCAATGGTGGGGCGCAATCGAAAGGTTGAAGAGACACAAGGGTAGGTTAAATGGCCGCTGTAATAAATGGGGGCCGGCCGACCTGTAATCATCACGTCTTGTCACGACGTTCATAGCGGAGGATTCCGGTGCACGCTTGACAACACTGCACCGCACGCGTGGGCTCGAAGAGGCACCAAATGTATCGTCGGTGAGCCTATTCCCACGCTACCACGCTGTTTACCGCGCAAGCTTCCCGCCCGGCTAGCTTGGCCATGCGTCAGCTACAAGAGGGACAAATCATGGGCGTTTATTGGCAAAAAGCTTTGTAAAAACGAAGTGTGTGGTATGACTTCGGTCATACGTTTACCCTTGGGTGATGAGGTCAAAGTTACACAGAAGGGTGATGATGGACACTCGAGTGCGATAATTAATTCTGCGCTCTATAGTGCACACAATGGAAGAAACCAATTGTGTGCAACAATGTCAAAGATTGAAGTCGAGTTAGCTATAAAAATCATGTACTGTGAGATCGACAAGGTAAACTGATTTGAGAATGGTTAATAAAATCTAAGACCATTGCTTATTAAGGTCAAAATAGTGCTAGCAATATACGAGTCTCATATGATGCCATTTCAACGATTGTACCACAAAAGCTCGAAATGTTACAAGTTTCAAATTCCAGAGTTATATGACTCAAATTCAAATATTACAAGGTTCAAACTGATATTAGAAATAAAATTCAGCTCATCAGCTGCAAACGCTTGTGCTGATCCGCTGAACATGGATATCAGAGAGGTTCAAACTAATATCACGGCTTCTAAGTCTAGCTTCGAAACGTCACAATTTTTGCAAAGTGGTCAGTATGGGGTTGAGACGATGACTTTCGATTACTCTGTCATATGGAGTTCCAAAATGAAATTCAGCATTTTTGGAGCCTACTCCATTCTACCGCAGGCGTCGACACTGATCAACAAACCCTTCATTTTTGCGAAATAAATGTAGGGCAAACCTCATTTCCTTCAGCACCCTTGCTCTAAGAACAAAGAACCTGGCGAATATAATCTCCGGTAAGGTCCCTCGGTAGGAGTTCAAAGTAATTTCTGAGAGATGCAGATCTAGGCATTCGATGTGATTGTTATATTGTATCACAGTATCCACCACTGGGCCTAATCTTATCTGCAAAAGAAGAAAACGTGTTAGTGCCTACATGCAGTTTTGAACATTACTACAGGCCTAGCTATTTGGTTTGCAGGATTTGTAAAATGCACTAACATGCCATCTTTGATCTGACATGATTAACATGGGCATTTGATTACATTCTAGAAAAATGTAGCCTTCTTCACAAGAGGTTGGAGTGGATGAAAAGTTCCCTAAGAAAACTAGTACAGATGAATCCAAAAGAGAAATGCTTATTGACTGTAACCATATGGATTAAGCAACGAATATGGGGGGGACATGCATGTACTGAAATCACCCAAAAGAACCTTCTGAAATCGTAGTACATTGTCATTGTAAACTAGGAAAAAGGTTCATAAATTGAACTCCCTTATGGTTAACATTTAACAGGAAAGGAACATCACCTCGATATATAGCTTCTCCGGGCACGGAAATCATCTCAGGAAACTAAAAACTTGCTCCAGGTCGGGCACGATAGAGTCTAGTGCCAAGACCTTCACTGTGCGCAGTTTCAGGGTCAAGCTTGTCGGAATCATTTTCTGAATGACAGAGGAACAAACATCTTCAAAATTAGAATTAATGTTAAATTGTGGATGGAGAGTTAGAAGGCGGTTGTTGTACCTGAACGGGTGTAGATCCAATAACAAGTTCGGAGCATTTGTCAGACGGGTAGCCCACCACTGTCAATTTCAGCACAGAAATGACATTGATTCTTGTTGGACCTTCTTGATCGACTACAAGTAATCTCTCAAGTGCAGGTGTGTCCTGGATGATCATACCGTGGTACACATCTTGTGATGTCTTCCTGCCGCACCAGCAACACACATAAATAGTTCGAAGAGTCATGGAGGTGATGTGGAAGGTACTCAAACCATTGATCTCCTGAAGACGAAGGTACTCAAGTGTAGTACAGCCACGGAGCAGGCGCTCCATGTCACCCTTTGAGAGGCAAACGGCGACGAGCTCGAGGTGCTTCAGTCATGGTAGAATAAGAGCGGGCTCGTCATTAAGGGGCGGGAAATGGCAGTTCCTGAACTTGGCAACGTGCAGTGTGGGCGCGAGGCGGAGTGCGGACGTTGGCACCGACCGCATATGCGCATCATCAAAAGTGAGCTCCTCGAGCTGTTCTAGGGTGGGGGGATCGGAACCAGTTGTCAAGCTTGGATCGGTCCTTGCCGTTGGAACGAAACTTGCGCATTCTAAGGCCTTTGGTTGGGCCAAGGTGACTGCCGAGGATCTTGGAGAACACATCCAAGCTTTTGCGATGGCCATGGCAGAGCTCGTGGGTGTCCATGAGGTCGAGAGGGCTGGAGTTTAATAGGGGGCGCCACCGCCGGGAAAGGAGGGTTGTACGCGCCCCATATTTGATTGGGAGGAGGGACATGATGACTCTCAACATATCATCGAGGATGCTGCTGATTAAGTCTAGGCCTGCTGGAGTCGCTTGCGGTTCTAGCTCGCCTCGCCTCCGCTTGTTGGCAGCCCCCATTCTCCACCTCCGGAGTCTCCTTGTCAGCGACGCTTTCTGATAGAAATGGGAGTACTGGGAATATTTGGTTAAAACAGGGCAATAGAAAAGTGTATTGGTAACTAGAAGTTATTAGGTAAGCATATAGTAAGAAAAGGGAATAACAATTGCTTGCTTAAATACTACACAGTTCATTTCACATTGCGGGGTAAGTCAACATATGCAGATAGTTGAAAAGAAAACTTACTTCGAACAAAGTCTGGACGGATGATTTCGTCGGGGAAATTAGCATATATCTCATGACCAGGCCCTTTTATGTGCAGTGCAATTTTAGTGCCAGCTTTCAGTACATAAAACTTTGCAATTTCATTCCAAAAGCCAGTGCCAAAATAGGAGTCACCACATTCATCAAGTCTTACAGTAGCAATGATTGTAAATCCATGGTTTGTGTGGAGTATGACATCCATGGAGCCTTGATGTATGTGAAGGGAAAAATTGTGCACTACATAATTTGTTGCATAGCGAGGGATGTTCTGCAGAAAATGGTAGGATTGTTAAAGAAAATATGGTAACATGCAAATATGGGCCCAAATTGAAAGAACTATACAACAATTGAAATCGAAGGACAAAAATTTATAATTAAACAAATAGGGTAAACATGATGTCATGGAGAAATGAGAGTAATCGACAGAACAATACATCATAATTTTACCTAATATAGAAAGAAGAGGGGAAAATCCCCTTTGACGTATATGGTGCATGTGGCACCTTTTATACAAATGTAGCAATATTTAGAATATGTTCAGGAAAGTAGGCCATGCCAACCGATTTAGGGTGAGATTGAACATACCGCGCACATGCTCAAGTTATCTGGTACGGAGAAATGGAATCTCTGGCAGCGGTCACAAAGTCCTGAAGTGTCGGTGCACTATAAATTGAATGAAAGAAAACCCTCAAATCAGCTCGAATAAAAATGAATTCACGGAGATTTCCGCCGGGTGATTAAAGAAGGCAGATGAACTGGGATAAGAGGTGAGATAATATCTCGTTAAACTAGTTACCTTGTCGTCCATGAGAAAGAACGCTCAGTACGGAAGATTCCCCAACCGAGCGGAGCTAGGTCAACCGCGAGCAGCATCGAGAAAGTCAATGGCGATAGGCGGCGGCAAGCAGAAGTGGCGAAATTCGGTGGGCTTTGCCGGCAGCGGCGGCAGGCGGTGAGCTAAGTGTTTACCGCTGCGATAGGCGGCGCCATGGCATAGACGCGGAGGAGCTCGTGCGGGTGTGAATGGGGAACGTATCGGAGGGGCCAAGGGGGTGGCGGGCGGGATGAGGGTTTTTGTGACGTGGGGTTGGTGAGGGTTTTCTTTTTTCTTTTTTGAATTGGGTGGTGAGGGTTTTCTGTCCCATATATAATTTTGGGGGCGACGGTTTGCTAGAGCGAACCATGTGTGATTGACACAACAGGTAAAATGAAAGTCATTGCACATGGATCCCATTTTGGGAACCGTGTGTGATGGACGTACTACCTCCGTCCTGGTTTATTGGTCCCCCGTTGTAAGTTTTACCAAAATTTGGCGAAATATTTAACATACTCAGACATAGATAATAAGCATACAAGTAGATAAGCATAGTTCAACCATAAGTAGTACATAGTTCAACAGTATTAAGCCTACTCAAGCATACATATATAGTTCCATCCACCCCACATCTCATCTCACAGGCCGGCATGATCCTAAAGCTTCTCCAGGTACTCGGCGTACGCGTCATGCGCCACCCTGCGTGAATACTTCTACTTGAAGGAGCCAACGGCTCATCCTCTTGCATGCGCTAGAACACTTAGATACGCGTCATGAAGCTTCTGGTTGCAAAATGGGCATCCATAGCTGCCGTTCCAGGTCCTAATACGCCTCTTATGCATTCCCGCATAAAGCTCCCTCAGGATTTGCCTGTTGTACCTCCTCTGGACATTTTCATCCTCACTGTCCACATCGCCAGACAGCACCTATACAAATAGTAAAACAAATTTGGCATCAAATCAATGATTACATGCCGTGAAGTAGGATTAGGAATTTATGGCTATTTATTTGTACACATCCAGAGATTATGGTTCGATTTTTAAGCGCAGTCGGCTATGTATAGACCAATCTTGAAGAAAATAATGGCACAAACATATGTAGGTCATTGAAAATCAATTGTCAAGCCCTGGCTAGGAATTATTAGCACGAACACTAACCCTAGTCGGATTACTAGCAGAAATCATTTGCACAGATGAAACAACTAATCACTTATCACCTGTACCATTCAAACAATCAATACACTACACAGATCTAGGGAAACTTACTCAGATTTCATGGATTGGGAGAACATTACCATAGGATTTATATCCCAAAAAGGGGGAGGCAGGAGTAACCAGAGAAACCCTATGATCTATTTGACACATAAATGGGTATAGATGACTAACTAGCTGTCCGTCGTCGTCGGAGTCGTCGCCGGAGTGGTCGTCGGAGTCGTCGTCGGAGTGGTCGTCGGAGTCGATGTGGAACTCTGCCTCCGGCTGTGGAAGATCGACGCCGTCGACGATGTCAGGGAGCAGCGATAACTCGCCGGTGGTGACGACAACCTCTGTCTCCATCTCCACACCGTGCTCCAGTGCTTTAGCAGCCCCGGCGTCGCCACTCCATCCGATGAGGCGCTTCGGCGGCATCCTCATACACTGACGGCTTTGAGGACTGAGAGCAGCTTCGAGGATGCAAACGGAGAGAGGATTGTGTGTGCGTAGCGAGGATGGGGGTGCGGCCGCTCGGGCGCACCATTAATATGGAGTAGTGGGAGTTGTGGGAGAGAGGCAGGCGGTGGTCAAACCGATGGCACGCCACCTGGTGAGCCTACGCACCGGACTGCTGGCATGCCTACCAAAGTTTCACACAGCTACTCGCATGCCTCCCGATGACACTGCGCAGCAAGCACGCCTCCGTCAATTCACACACCTGCACACACGCCTCCCCGTCTGCCTGCACGGCAGATGCGTCCCGTCAACTCACGCCTGCTCGCACGCCACACGGGTCGCGCGGCGGCATGTATATTGTTTTTCTATTTGGATGATTAATGCTACCGCTTTATTTCTTAACCGAAGCATGGCACGTATCCATTGTTGGTCTAACGCTCACGGTTCGAATAAATAATCTGTTTGGGATATTGGTTCCAAATTATTAATAATCTCCCGTTTTAATTAGATAAAGATTACATCAAAACTGGTCTCAAATTTGACCAGAAAAAGTACAATGCCACTTTGTATTGGTGTCCATATGACAACACGATAAGTTTCATGAACTTCAAATAAGTTTTGGATGTACTAGAATTTAAAAATCAAGATTCTCAATGTTTGAAATTTGTTGCACGGGGACTAAACATGCACCCAGTGAGACACATGTGTTTTTCCAATCCATTTAGGTGCACTGTCACGTGTGCATGTAGCTCAAATTTGATTTTTTCACATTATACCCATGGAAAATCAATCAAGCAGCGTACTAAAACGTCTTAATGATCTCTGTGATTTTTTTGAAATTAAAACGTCCCTCATTTGGTAACATGTATGTTCACCATGGGATAATTAATTTAACACGCATCGTAGTTATGGCAGATTCGCGGTGTGTGGGTGGGTGTGTGCGTCTGGGGCTGGCAGGTGGCTCGCAGTACACTACGAGTTGTGAGCCATTATGTGGGTTGGCCGTTTTGTTAGGCAGGCCGGTGCCACATCAGAGTCGTGAACTCATTATTTAAAACATTACACAACCCTATCATACATAAATGTTTTGGCCACATGCAGTCGATGGTTGTCCTACATGACACTCGATACTCGCGTGTGATGCTTTCTGTGGGCCCGTGAGATCGTCGTCCATCACTTTGACGAACAGCCGGCAGTGAGGTTAATTTGACCAGCAAGGTGGAATCTTTTTTGTTTGTGTTATGGTGGGATATAGTACGCGTCGAAGAGGTGGGAGGGGACAAGCATATATACTATACGTACGCGTCCGTGAACAAGTACACCTCACTCAGTGTCGGGACTTTTTGGTTTTCGAGGCACATGCCACATCAAAATTGTGAAATTGGTTATTCAAACATCACACAACACCTTTCTGGGCCACATGCATATCCTAGCAAGGACACTCACGTGTGACGCTTCCATCTGTGGGCCCACGAGGCCATCGTCGATGCATGCATGCATCACTTTGACCTACATCGGGAGAGGTTAATTAATTTCACCATCGATGAGTATTCTTTTGGGTTACATATATTACGGCAGGAGCATGTAGTATGCGGTGAAGAGAGGGGAAGGGGACCATCATATGTAGTACGCTTGATATGAACCTTGCTCTGTGTGGGTGCATGGTTTACGTTTTTTGAGGCATGTGGCACATCAAAGTTGTGCATTTTGGGTGTTCAACATATATATGTTTGGCCCACATGAAAAGCGGTGGTGGTTTTCCTCTTGCACCCACTTAAGCGGTTATCAGCGATATCGATGCTTTCCATTTGCGGGCCCGCTCGGCCCATCACTACTTTTTGCCTGACAACAAGAGAGGTTAATTTGACTTAGGAGGGGATTATTATTTTTGCTCTGGGATGACATGCATGATACAGCTTGAGCACACACGCATGCATGTGTACGCATGAATCCCTCCCATCGAGTCGAAGAGGCTAGTACAACGACAGATCACGAACCGGTCTCGCTCTGTGTGGGGAGATAGTGTACGATTTTTGTCACACGTGCCACATCAATGTTGTGTATTCAAACATGCATGCACGCATCACCTCCATACATATGCATGTAGTGGTTTCCTTTGAATGGTACACTCCCTCGCGTGGTTATCGGCGACAAGCCTATATATTCGTGGGCTCACGTGGGCATTCATGATCACCTGACCAACAACAAGATAGGTTACCATGGAGGATTCTTCATTTGGTTCGTGTTATCGTGGTATAGGTCATGGTGAGATTCAACCTAATTAAGTTTGAGCGCATATACTATGCACGCATGCATGCATGAATCCCCGCCGTTGGCTTGAAGTGTGGTGTAACATACATATGCATCGTCAACCTAACCCTCACTCAGTCTGTGGATTTCTAGTTCAAAATCATGGTGCCACATCAAAGTTGTTCCATTGTTACTCAAAAACACACCTCTCCATACATATGTTTGGGCCACACGCATGTAGTGGTTGTCTTCAGGGACTAGCTACTTGTGTGATTATTTGCGAGCTAGCCCATCTCCGGGGTCGCATGGACGGCCATCACTTTGACCAACAACAAGAGAGAGGTTGTACGACCAAGGTGGATTATTCTTGGTCCGTTTTACGATCCATGTTGGTGAGATACATGCCTCTCTGGCCCGCCGACTGAAAGTGTATGGGGGGTGCTACTTCGCACTTTGCTAGGTGAACCTCGGTTGGGGGGCATGCATTCATAGCATAGGATTCCCTTCATGGTGACACGAGGGGGGTGAGGGCTGCTCGCTACTTCGCAATTTGCTAGGTGAACCTCGGTTGGGGGGAGGGGGCATGCATTCATAGCTTAGGATTCCCTTTGTGCCGACACGAGAGGGGGGCTGCTAGCTACTTCACACTTTGCTAGGTGAACCTCGGTCAGGGGGGCATGCATTCATAGCTTAGGATTCCATTCGTGCCAACACGAGGGAGGGGTGGCTGCTAGCTACTTCGCACTTTCCTAGGGTGAACCTCGGTTGGGGGGCATGCATTCATAGCTTAGGATTCCCTTCATGCCGGCACAAGGGAGGGGGCTGCTAGCTACTTCACATTTTGCTAGGTGAACCTCGGTTGGGGGGCATGCATTCATAGCTTAGGAATCCCTTCGTGCTGACACGAGGGCTGCTAGCTACTTCGCACTTTGCTAGGTGAACCTTGGTTAGGGGGGGGGCATGCATTCATAGCTTAGGATTCCCTTCGTGCCGACACGAGGGAGGGGGGCTGCTAGCTAGTTCACACTTTGCTAGGGTGAACCTCAGTTGGGGGGGCATGCATTCATAGCCTAGGATTCCCTTCGTGCCGACACGAGGGAGGGGGACTGCTAGCTACTTCGCACTTTGCTAGGTGAATGAACCTCAGTTGGGGGGATGCATTCATAGCTTAGGATTCCCTTCGTGCTGACACGAGGGAGGAGGGGGGCTACTAGCTACTTCGCACTTTGCTATGGTGAAGCTCGGTTGGGGGGAGGGGCATGCATTCATAGCTTAGGATTCCCTTCGCGCCGACACAAGGGGGGTGGGGGCAAGCAATACAGTGCGCTTTGCGACACAGGTGCCACATCGAAGTTGCATTTGGTATTTGAAAATCAAACCACCCTTTTGATACATAAATTTGGTCCACATCAATGTTGGGGATATCGCTTATCTAGAACTTATCGTCCAGCCCATGATAAGCGGTAAATCGGCCAGTTTATCGGCATATCGGCCGATTTATCGCCATATCGGTTGATTTATCGGTCAATTTATCTTATCTGCCAGACAACGGTTTCTGATAAATCGGCTGATTTATTAGAATATCGGAAGATATCTTGAACAGTGGTCCACATGCAAGTGTGTTCGTGTTCTGACCCTCTCTCGTGTCATTTTTTGCCAAATTTATGAACATTAGATAAGTTGGATGACGCAACAGACACGTTTCACTCAAACTAACCGTGTGCCATGACGATGCACCCATCACACAAACATCCGCATAGTACATTGGGCTCCATGAGGCTCTCCCTCTCAAAAATATTTGCCCGCCTCGAGGGTTTTTCTGTTTCATAACACACTGTTGTTATCTCCAGACCGTGTGCGATGTTTCTTGTTCGCAATCCCACCTGCATCCCTAGAAAATATCTGCCCGCCTCGAGGGTTTTTTTGTTTCATAACACACAGTTGTTATCTCCGGACCGTGTGCGATGCACTATCATCAAAATTTTCAATAGCCTGGCATTTCAATCCCGTGTTTGACTCCCGCGTACTAAAATTTTCAGTACCCGCGTCATTACCTCAAACACCCCCCTCCACACACACACACACCAAAACCTTCTCGAGCATGCGCACGCGCACACACACACAACCTCCCTTGCTCGAAACCCTAGCAAGGTCCCCACTGCCGCAAGGCCTCCATTGTCAACATCTGCCAGTTTGCCCGTGCAGCTTACCCACCGATCTCCATACCGATGCCGCCCTGAGTTTCTTAGATGACGCCTGCCAAACGCCCCCTTTCCCATAGATCCCCATCCCCCACTCCAGAGTGTCGCAACCTAAGCCCGGCTACGCTTCCCGTGGAACTCGAGGAGCGACTGGCCCAAAAGAGGTGTATAGCGGTCTCCTCGTCCGATGTCGCCGAGGAAGCTGACAACCATTACTGGCGGTAGGCACTCAAGAAGCGAGCTAGAGTATGCGGGCATGTCTCGTCCGCCGGCTACGACATCGAGGTCATCGACAGCGACGGCCTGAGGTGGGCTATGTCACAGGTTATGTGGTCCACACCCAACCCCTCGGGTTCAACCGCCGTCGATCTCATCCATGGCCCCGCCGTTGATCTCCTCTCGCTCGCTGTCAACAATTTGCCATTCTACATCGCCATTAAGCCTTTTGTCTTTTCTGAAGGACACGTTCTGCGATGATGGCTTGAGATCCACAGCTTCCAAGTCAGACCTCATCGATGGCAACCACGAGGAAGGCACCCTCTCCGGCTCTTCCAACGGGAAAGAGCCCATCTGCTCTTCCAAGGGGAAAGCTCCCGTCTGCGACATCAAGGAGGGCACCCTACAGTCGTGCTCTTCCAAAGGGAAGGACCCCATCTGCGACAACATGGAGCACATCCAGGGTCCGTGCTCTTCCCATGGGAACAAGACCATCTGTGACAAGTGAGGAAACCCATGATTTGTTTTGTCGTGCCTCTTCACAGGGGGAAACCCATGATTTGTTTTGTCGAGTCTCTTTTGTAGTGTAGTGAGAATATGTCCAGTTTTAATTGCTATATCTGGTTGTTTGCAGTATGCCTTGTTTATTTCAGTTGTTCACAATGTGATGCTCTATATGTGCAATTACTTACTGTGCAGTACATTTCATCAATCCATTTTTAAACATACTGATAGGAATGCATATATTTGCTTGTTGTTAAGCCTGTTATAGCTAGCATATGCCTCTTTTAAAGTTTTTTGATTGTTCGATTGTTTGTAGTTAGCATATGTCCAATTTCAAATGCTATCTTTGGTTGTTCGTAGTATGCCTTGTTTATTCCAGTTATTCACAACGTGATGTTCTATATGTGCAAGTATGAACTGTTGTGCTTAACATGCTTCTCGATGTACCTACACAGTACAATTTTGGGAACGACTGTTGTTTTCCATCGAGGTTAGTTTCATTCCATCAAGGTTAGTACCATATAGGCCGGCGGCTAATAAGGGACTAATCGGTGAATCGGGCTTTTAATTGTATATATCTGCAACCCATTTATCGTTAGGTTAACTAGGGCCATATGTAATATATCTGAGGCTACATAGCAACATGCATTGTATTTAATGTCTAAATATGCTATCATAGGCTACATAGTAACAAGGAAGAGTGTTACATTAATGTTCTAATGATGTCTAGATATATGTAGAAGAGCAGCAGCAGCAGCAGCAACAACAACAACAACAACAACAACAACAACAACAACAACAACAACAACAACAACACCAACAGCAATAGCAACACCAACACCAACAGCAACAACAACAGCAATAGCAACAGCAACAGCAACAGCAACAGCAACATCAACAACAGCAACAACAGCAACAACAACAACACAACCCTGTTTGGATACTCAACTTAGCTAGAGGTTAGAGTTAGTTTCTAGCTCATTACTAACCCTGAACTAACTCCATCCAAAGAGTTGTTTGGATGGCAGGGTTAGATTGACAATAAATGCACTAGGAGAACTAGCTCCAATTAGCACCTCTTGGATTGGATAGTTTTTTTGGGTGGGTTATAGATGCAACTAGCTCAAACTAGCCCTCATGTTTAGATATACTTTAGGGCTATTTGAGCCCTAACTAGCTCAAACTAACTGTAACCCCTGGATACAGCAGTAGTTAATCAGCCGATAGTTTGTAAGAATGCACTAAACTCCTTCAGGCCCATAATATAAGATGTTAATTCATCTAATATGTGAGTATATTGGATGTTATAAGACACTCCCTCTGTTCCTAAATATTTGTCTTTTGAGAGATTTCAAATGGACTACCACATACAGATGTATATAGACATATTATAAAAGAGTTTTGTGCTACATCATTGTGCAATTGATGTTTAGCTTCTAATATTAACTTGGTGCTTTTAGGTACATATGTCATTGGTAAAGATCCGCGCTTCAACCCTTTCTTTGTATGGGTCAATGAGATATCGATGAACTAGCATCAAGTGAGGAAGCTGATAAAGATTGTTAGTAAAATGTGTCCAAAGATGGCAATTAAACTATTTGTTTACACTTTATCCAAGACAACAGCAAACTACAAGATGGTAAGTAAGAAATCTGTAGCCTTCTTTTTACTGCCCATAATGAGTTGTGTTAGATGACAATGTCTGATATTTTTCCTTTGTAGTGGTTGCCAAAGTAGTTTACTCAAGATTACCTCTCAAACTACATGATTGGTGGGCATGCAAAGGTTAAAGTATTTCTACCAGAACACGATGATTATCTTGATGTTTTCATGAAGACCATGAAGGATGGGAGGTCGGCCATCACAAGGGGTTGGACTAGAGTCGTGCGTGCCTTCTGCATGGAGGAGGGAACAATATGGGCATTCCACTTCACCTTGTTCAGCAACCAGAATATATTTCGCCTATTTCTTTATCGTCTTTAATTGTACAAGTATACAACTGTGGTTCATCATTCTTTATTTGGTTCTTATGTAATTCTTGAACATATGTGCCTATGAATCGAGTAATGCATTGGCTGTTTGAACCTGATGGATATGAATAAAGTTGTAGCATACATTCAAATTCAAATCCAAATCTGGTACAATTTGGAAAAGTAGCAATTAAATTAGGGTGAAATTACGCTCTCCAGGTTGTTACGGCACACACGGTTGGTAAAACACAAACATTTGCGATATGCACCATAATCTGAGACGGTTCACAGAGAGGAAATGTGTGCAAGCATGCACACAGTTGTCGTTTGCAAACCGTGTGCGATGTCAGACAATATCACAAACGGTGTGGGCAAACTAAACGTTTGTGTTAGTTGCCTTATCGTACACGATTCGCAACCATGAACTGTTTCTGATGAAGTATGCATCGTAAATGTTGCACCACAGGATAGCGTGTGTGATAGTTGTCGTGTACGACGATGTTACGACGGTCCGACGTTTCGTAATCCTGTCCGACACTCGTACGACAATTAGCTAATCTTCTTAACGGTGAACTGTTTGTGATGGGCCGCGCATCATACACGTTCTATAATAGTGAACCGTTTGTGTTGGGTCGTGCGTCGTAAACGTAGCACCACAGAATACCGACTACGATGGCAATGCGAGCAAAAATGAGTAGGAGTACTGTAGGGGCCCTATCCCCGACGGTTTCTGGGACATGAGGGAAGGACCCCCTATCACCCACACTCACTTGGCGATGGTTCCAAATGCCATCGCGGAAAGGGGTTAAATGCCGTCGCCCTCACTCGCCTCCCTCTCCCCTAGCACCAGTCCATCCCCATCTCCGTCTCGCTGGAGATCCTGAGGTCACTCTTCATCATCTCATTGTGCCCCGCGCACCCTTACCTCGCTCACCTAGTACCATTATTCCCTCGCTAGCCGCTCCAGCACCGAGAACCTTCTCCCCCGTAAATCAAGCCCCCCAAAACCCCACCTTCCAAACTCCACCATGGCCGAACGCGAACCGCGCAGCATCCATATGAGCCGCGATTGGAGCAATTTCCCCAGTGACATCCTCGACCTCTGTTGTTCGTGTATGGATATGTTGAGCGCCCTGCGGCTGGTGATAACCCACAAGTATAGGGGATCATTTGTAGCCTTTTTTGATAAATAAGAGTGTCGAACCCAATGAGGAGCTAAAGGTAGAACAAATATTCCCTCGAGTTCTATCGACCACCGATACAACTGTACGCACACTTGACGTCTGCTTTGTCGAAAGCAAGTATGAAACTAGTTTGTAGGAGTGATGCTAGAACTACTTTGCAAGAATAAAACTAGAAGTACTTTGCAAGATAATAAAAGTTAGGTGTTTAGAAAAAGGGTTTGTGTCAACAAAAAAGTTATTTGTCCCTAGGCAATCAATAATAAGTACCGGTAATCATTCTTGCAATTTTACATGAGGGAGAGGCATGAGCTAACATACTTTCACTACTTGGATCATATGCACTTATGATTGGAACTCTAGCAAGCATCCGCAACTACAAAAGATCATTCAGGTAAGGAAACCCAATCATAGCATTAAGTATCAAGTCCTCTTTACTCCCATATGCCATAACCCACCTAATCATGTTTAGGCTGCTATCACCCCCGCAACACTGACAATAAGAAAACCATGAACATGTTGCAACACCCTACATCGAGGGCCCCTCATGTTTGTGCGAGACGAAGGGCACCATAGGATAGCACCATATATAAAATATACAATCATACCAACCAAGATCATGATTAACCCATAGGACAAAACGGATCTACTCAAACATCATAGGATAACCATAGATCATTGGGAAATAATATATGGAGTTGAGCACCATGTTTAAGTAGAGATTACAGCAGGGAAAAGAGGTGTTACACCGCTACATAGAGGGGGAGAGAGTTGGTGTTGATGGTAGCAAGATTGTTGATGTAGATCGTCTTCTCGATCTTTGCCCTGGTGGCACTCCAGCACCACCGGAAGCGAGGAGGAGAGAGCCCCCCTCCTTCTTCTTCTTCCTTGGCCTCCCCCTAGATGGGAGAAGAGTTCCCCCTCTGGTCCTTGGTCTCCATGGTGGCGGAGGGGCGGGAGCCCCTCCGAGATTGGATCTCCCTCTCTATTCTCTTCTGTTTCGCGTTCCCAGATCGGGTCGGAAACCATTTCTTATATTTTGGGAGATCCGTAACTCCGATTGCGTTGAGATTGTAACACAATTTTTCCCGGATATAAGCTTCCTTGCACCCGAAGTAGAGCTCCAACCGACGTTCGAGGAGGGCACAACCCACCACCACGCGCCAGGAGCCTCTAGCGCACCCTTGTGTCTTGTGGGCTGTGTGGGCCTCCGTTTGCGGTGATTCCAACTCCCAATAATCACATATATTCCAAAATAATTCTACAGAAAATTTTATTGCATTTGTACTTCGTTTGATATGGATTTTCTGCGATACAAAAAACATGCAAAAAAACAGGAACTGGCACTAGGCACTGGATCAATAGGTTAGTCCAATAAATCATATGAAAAGTTGCCAAAAGTATGTAAAAGTTGTATAATATTGGCACGAAACAATCAAAAAATATAGATATGATGGAGATGTATCAGCATCCCCAAGCTTAATTCCTGCTCGTCCTCGAGTAGGTAAATGATAAAAAAGATAATTTTTATGTGGAATGCTACCTAGCATAAACTTGATCATATATCTAATCATGGCATGAATATTAAGACATAAATGATTCAAAGCAATATTCTATAATTTGACATAAATACATCAATACTCAGGCATCCCAACAAAGAATCATGTCTTTCAAAATATCAACGCAAAAGAAAGCTATCCCTACAAAATCATATAGTCTTGTCATGCACTGTCTTGTTAACACAAAGTATTTATCATGCACAACCCCGATGACAAGCCAAGCAATTGGTTCATACTTTTTAACGCGCTTCAACTTTTTCAACCTCAAGCAATACATGAGCGCAAGCCATGGATATAGCACTGCGGGTGGAATAGAGTATGATGATAGGGGTAAATATAAAGAAGACAAAAAAGTAAGAAAGTCTCACATCGACGCGGCTAACCAACGGGCTATGGAGATGCCCATCAATCGATATCAATGCGAGGAGTAGGGATTGCCATGCAACGAATGCACTAAGATCGATAAGTGTATGAAAGCACAATATGAAAACTAAGTGAGTGTGCATCTAATCCTATAATGAAAAATTCCCACTAGTATATGAAAGTGAAAACATAGGAGACTCTCCATATGAAAAACATGGTGCTACTTTGAAGCACAAGTGTGGTAAAGGATACTAACAATGCCCCTTCTCTTTGTTTATTTTTTTCTTTTTTCTTTTTTTTTCTTTCTTTTTTTCTTCTTTTTTTCTTTTTTTCTTTTTTCTTCTTCTTTTTATTTTCTCTCATTGTCCGGAGTCTCATCCCGACTTGTGGGGGAATCATAGTGTCCATCATCCTTTCCTCACTGGGGCACTACTCTAAAAATGAATAATGATGATCATCACATTTCTATTTACTTATAACTCAAAAGAAATAAAAATTACAACTCGATACCTATGGCAAAGTATGACTCTATATGAATGCCTCTGGCATGTACCAGGATGTGCAATGATCTAGCGTAACATGTATGAAAAATGATGAATGGTGGCTGAGCCACAACTACTATGTCAGCTATATGATCATACAAGGCAATATGACAATGAATGCTCAAGTCATCAAACGGAAGCGGTGGAAGTTGCATGGCAATATATCTCGGAATGGCCATGGAAAAGCCATAATAGGTAGGTATCGTGGCTGTTTTGAGGAAGATATAATAAGGCTTATGTGTGATAGAGCGTATCATATCACGGGGTTTGGATGTACCTGTGAAGTTTGCACCACCTCTTGATGTGAGAAAGGGCAATGCACGGTACTATAGAGATTAGCAAATTGCGGAAAGGTAAGAGTGTGTATAATCCATGGACTCACATTAGTCATAAAGAACTCATATATTTATTGCAAAAGTTTATTAGCCCTCGAAGCAAAGTACTACTATGCATGCACCTAGGGGGATAGATTGATAGGAAAACACCATCACTCGTCTCGGACCGCCACTCATAAGGAAGATAATCAATAATAAATCATGCTCCAACTTCATAGCATAACAAGAGACTATACGTGCATGCTTCGGGAATCACAAACCTTAACACCAATGTTCTTACTAAACACAACCATTTACTAGTACCTCCCACATATTCCATCTCTATATCACAAAACTATCGCAAGGAATCAAACATATCAAATTCAGTGATCCACAAGTTTTATGTAGGCTTTCATCACTAACCACGCAATTTTCCAATTCCTATTGACTCTCTAAATAGATATAAGTGAAGCATGAGAGTTTACTTCTTTCTACAAAAGACCATGCTCTAATAAATATAAGTGAAGCAAAAGAGCATTCTTCAAACAACGGTTTTCTATGTGAAGAGAAACAGGCAATCCAAACGTCAAATGATATAAGTGAAGCACATGAAGCATTCTATAAAGCCATAATCAAAAGATATAAGTGAAGTGCAATGAGTATTCTATAAATCAACCATGGACTATCTCATACCAGCATGGTGCATCAAAGAAAAGTGAAAACTAAATGCAAAAGATGCTCCAAGATTTGCACATATCACATGAACGAAATGAATCTGAAAACATACTGATACTTGTTGAAGAAAGATGGGATGCCTTCCGGGGCATCCCCAAGCTTAGACACTTGAGTCTCCTTGAATATTTACTTGGGGTGCCTTGGGCATACCAATGTAGCAATATGACCTCAGACGGTCAAATCTCTGTGCTTAAGTGTCATCCATGGATCGGTAATGCTGACACACACAATACTCGGGGTTTTATAACAGAGTTCAATCACACAATTATTACATCGAATGTCTCAAAAAGAGAACTTATTACAATAATATGGCTGAAGGACATCTAAATAAGATAACGGCGGCAGCTTCGAAGGTAAATGAGTCCATCAACTCCAATAGCATAGCTGAGTGCATGACAACGACCTAGCACACCTTACTCTTCGTCTAAAAACTCTACAACATAATACATTGCAGCCTGTGTAGGTCAGCACATGGAATATGCTGGCAAGAAAACACTATAGATCAATGAACAAATAACAACTATCACTACATGCATATAAGGCTGGTGGAGGCTCTATGGTTATCATTTGCATAAAGCTAGTTTTTCCCTACAACAAAGGAATATATTTTATTTAACTACCAAGTTGGTTAAAAAATTATTGAGAAGGTTCCTCCAACTCAATCCCAAAATAATAGTTGTAACCCAACAAGTTAATTAAGTATAGTGATGAGATCAACATAATGATTCAAGTACCAGATACTCAAGATGTCCATAACCGGGGACACGGCTAACCATGATTAGTTTATACACTCTACAGAGGTTTGCGCACTTTTCCCCCAGAAGACTCGTTCTCCTCCGTTGTATTTCTCGCACTGCATGGTGTTTGAGAAATGGATGACCGATACACAGTCTTTCCTAAGAGGTCACCTTAACCGATAGATAGGTCGGTACACCTACAATCCCCTACATCTGCTAGCCCATCATGGAAAGGATTCCCATAACTTACTCAACTATGACAAGGCCCATATTGGCTTGTGGCTGCACACGGAAGTTTCTAGCATGGATAATCTTATGATCCCTTTGAGCCTGGGTGGCAAACCGTAGGATGATCACACGGGTACTCTGGGATATCCTAGGACAACACTGGATTACTCCAGGTGCCCAGACAACCACTGGGTGCTCCAGGGTGCCTCAACCAATCCACCCAGATGTGTATTAAAGTAGCCACCTTAAGTTTAACCATTAATTAGAAACTCTCACATCTGTCATGGATCACTCAAACCAAACCACGTCTACAAGCATAGCATAGCAGTATAAGCATAACGTAGTAACACCCAGGGTTTGATATAAAAAGGGCAATATGTTCCTACCTCATCAACTACTTCCCAGTACCCACATGTTATCAAGTCCTAACCATGCAGTGTTTGAGGATTGAAACTAATGCATAAAAACTGGGTAATAAGGGATATGATCAAAGTGTTACTTGCCTTGCTGACGATCTGAAAACCCTAGTGACTCGTAGTAGCACGCTTCGCACTCCAGAAACTCTATCGTGAACAAACAATAGCATACATAAGCACTCAAGCAGAATATGCAAGGGTAAAACTCAAGAGAAAAGATCCAAACTGAAAGTTCAACTGAAAAGCTTCGATTTGCAAAAAGAATCAATCGAATCGGAGCTACAAAACTCAAACTGCGATCAAAAGAAGTTCGAAACCAAATCTGCTTGAAACCAAATTTTAAATTGTCAAAACCATGTTTAAGTTGATTATCTAGAAAGAGGGGAACAAGGCGAAGATATTGGCGTTGGTTTCACTGGATTTGGATAAACGAGCAAAAAGTAATGAGGGTTTGAATATCAGGGACTAATCTGTGATAAAAGTAATTGCAGATAGGTCCCTGGCAGGAAACTAAAATAAAAAGAAAAGCCTAATGAACGAACGTTCGCTACAGAACCCTACTGAACGAAAATGTTCGCTACCGCGGATTAATGGACGAACGTCCGCTACTTAGAACCGATCGGAAAAATCGAGAAAACCATAACCCTAAAATAAACCGAAAGAAAACCGAGGAAAACCGAACGGTTTTTACCGGTTAACTGGAGAAAAACGGTGGTGGCGTCAACGGCGAGATCAGGCGCGGCTCCGGCAGGCAAGGCGACGTCGGCGGCGAGCGGCGGCAGCAGCGGGCGGCGACGGCTGCGCGGGGTTGTGCGGCGGCGGCGCGGGCGGTGGTGTGACGCGGCAGCGGCGAGCGGCGTTGTGGGGAGGCGGGCTGCGGCGGCGGCGGTTGAGGAGAGGGAGCGGCTCCGGTTTTAAAGGGGGCGGCGGCTTGGGCAAGGGGTCAGCGGCGGCGGCTCGGACTCCTTGCCGGAGTCCGGCTTGGACACAACGACGCGCGGGGAAGGCGGCGGCGCGAGCGGACTGACCTGGCTCGGCTGGGCCTTCGGCCCAGTCGAGCGACGAAGATTTTTTTATATAAATTCCGCCCGAAAAAATCCTAATAAAATATGAAAAAATTCTAAAAAAATACCAAAAACAATTTTCACCGTCCAAGCCCAATATTTAGAACAAGGTGAACATTTTTCTAGCCTAAAAATGCAATTTTAAAAAATGCATATTTTTCTAATTCAAATAAAATTCAAATAAAATAATTATTTGATTTTAAAATTTCTTCTCCAATATTCCTCTCTTTTGAAGAAGTCATTTTATCTTCTCGCATTTATTTTTATTATTGGAAATAACTGGAGAGAAAAATATTAAAATCAAATTGATCATCTTTCCAATTTTGAAAAAAATTCAAATATGAAAATTTGTGAAATCTCCAACTCTATCCTTCAGTCCTTGAGTTGCTTAAGATTTCCAGGATCACAACCAAAGTGCAAATAAAATATGATATGCATATGATGACCTATGTATAACATCCCAATTGAAAATTGGGATGTTGCAAACCTACCCCCCTTAAGATGAATCTCGCCCTCGAGATTCGGGTTGGCTAGAAAATAGGTGTGGGTGGTCTTTCCATAGGTCTTCTTCTCGCTCCCAGGTGGCTTCTTCCTCGGTATGGTGGCTCCACTAAACATTGCAAAACATGATAACCTTACTGCGTGTAACTCGGCTGGAAAACTCAAGAATCTTGACGGGTTTCTCCTCGTAGGTTAAGTCACTCTCCAACTGAATTGCTTCCAGGGGCACTCTATCTATTAGAAGAATACCGGCCATCTCAGCATGGCACTTCTTCAACTGGGAAACGTGAAACACATCATGTACTCCTGACAATCCTTCAGGTAACTCCAACTTGTAGGCAACTTCTCCCATACATTCTAGAACTCGATATAGTCCTACAAATCTCGGGGCTAACTTTCCCTTGACTCTGAATCGTTTAACTCCTCGGAGCGGTGAAACACGAAGATATGCTTTTTCTCCAATCTCATAGGCTACCTCCTTGTGTTTAGTATCGGCATAACTCTTCTGCCTGGACTGAGCTACCTTCAGTCTATCATGAATCAACTTAACCTTCTCTTCAGATTCCTTGATTAAATCTGGTCCAAAAAAATGACGGTCTCCAACTTCATCCCACATTAACGGTGTCCTACACCTTCTTCCATACAAAGCTTTGAAACGGGCCATCTTCAAACTAGCCTGATAATTGTTGTTGTATGAGAACTCTGCGTAAGGAAAATTGTCATCCCAACTAGATCCATAATCTAGCGCACAAGCTCTCAACATGTCCTCCAGAATCTGATTGACTCTCTCAGTCTGTCCATCTGTCTGCGGATAAAAGGCTATACTGAACGCAAGCCTGGTACCCAAAGTCTAGTGCACTTTGGTCAAGCGATCAACTACTATCCAGATGGAGTCATATCCTGATCTGGTCCTGGGTAATCTGGTCATAAAGTCCATGCCAAGTTTGTCCAACTTCCATTGGTATGGGCATAGGCTGAAGTAATCCTGCTGGCTTCTGATGTTCTGCCTTCACTCTCTGACATACATCACATACTGCTACATACTCAGCAATATCCTTCTCATACCTGTCCACCAGAAACGCTCCTTCATATCCAAATACATCTTGGTGTTTCCAGGGTGAATCGGGTATGGCGAGTCATGAGCCTTCTGAAGTATTAACTTCCTGATACGCATGATTGGGCACATATCACTACAAAAAAAATACACTTCCATGATGATACATGTTTGTCATAGTAGGTCACGTTTTCTGTCATGCATGTACATCCATGACAAATTTATGATAGAATCAAGATAGTCATACCTGTGCTGTCGTAGAAGTGTTCCATGACATTACCAAAATTATCATCACGGAAGTGTCCACTTCCGTGACGATAAATCGTGCGTCACAGAAGTGCTTTCGTCAAGGGTGACCGACACGTGGCATCTACCGTAACGGAACGCCGTTAAGCTATCGTGTCCGGTTTTGGATCCGATAACCCGTTAACAGCCGGAACCAATGGGGATTTTCCACGTGTAAAATCATCATTGGCCGGAGGAAACACGTGTTGCCTCACCATTGGGACAGATGTCATCCACTCATTGGACTGGAGGCGCCTATGATAGGTCGACACGTGGCACGACCCAACAGTGGCCCATTCCGGTGAAAAGGTCAGCCCAGTAAAAAATAGTAGGCCGGCCCATATAAGGCCTACTTGTGTCAGGTCCATTTAAGCCCACGGCCCATGTCGTGGTTCTAACTCTGACAGTGATGTAGGGGGGTGTGTATGGAGAGGCTAGATCTCAGCTATGGAGAAGTTGTAAGCACACGAGGTTTACGAGTTCAGGCCCTTCGCGGAGGAAGTAACAGCCCTACGTCTCGGTGCCCGGAGGCGGTCGATTGGATTATATGCATGTGAATAACAGGGGTGTGAACCCTTCATACTGAGGAGGGGGTGGCTTATATAGAGTTCGCCGGCCCTCTGCTGCCCTCAGTAATGCAGGGTTTAAGGTACATTTAAGGTTGGGCGTTACTGGTAACGCCCCTAATAAGTGCTATAATGACCATAAAGACTACTTAATAGCCGACCGTTTGCTTGCGGAGTGACTTTAGATCTCCTGGCTGTCGAATGGTTGGCTTCATGGTCGAGTGATAGCTTCTTGGTCGAGTGTCTTGAACCCGTCGAGTGGGATACCTTCAAGTGGATTGAAAGGTGACTTCTTCTAGGGATGTCCTTGGGTGGGGCTCTTTGGACAGGTCCGTGCCCCTACCCTAGGTACATAGCTTCATCATTAGCCCCCAAATGGATCGAGGTTAGAGTGGGGACAGAGTTGGAGATCTTTCTGACTGGTTCTTTGGGCTACATGAGTGCCTCGTTTTGGGTCAATCGTCACGGATGACGTCATCAACCTCTTTCAGTCG
The DNA here is from genome assembly GCF_056163025.1 of Triticum urartu. NCBI lineage: Eukaryota > Viridiplantae > Streptophyta > Magnoliopsida > Poales > Poaceae > Triticum > Triticum urartu. The sequence continues at coordinate 330,537,307 of NC_141875.1, forward strand.
CCTTGATCCATTCCAGGCCTTTCATCGAGTGAATTACCTTGCTTGTGAAGCTCCGAATGATGGTGTGAAAGGGATCTTCTGTCTGACGAATCGTTCTGCAACCCACGGATGTCGCGGGGTTTGAATTTCGGGAAGCGCGCGGGACGGGAGCGGCCGCAGTAATCGGAAGCGATAAAGCGGAAGCTCCTCGATTTCCACGCCACCTTTTTCGCCACGTACTGCGCGCGCGTCCGCTGCGGGATTTGACTAGATTGCCTGGGCCTACCAGTCAGCCACTCGGAAGCAACCTCTTATAAGCCGTCGGCTTGGGGTTTCCAAACAGTGCACCCTCTTCTTCCTCTCTCCCTTCGCGAGTTCCTCCGCCACCTCCGCTCTCACCCTAGCACCGCAGGCCCGTTCGAGATTTGCCGGCGACGATGGTGAAGGACAAGACGTCCGCTCTGGAGCGCGCGAAGAAGGCGGCGGCGCAGGGGAAAGGGAAGAGGTCTGCTCGGGGCGGATCTTCCTCAAGGTCCGCTCTGCCCAGAGGCTAGATCCAGGGCGACTGGATGCCGTCGGAGATCCGGCAAGAGGACCTTGACGACATGGTCGAGGGGGGAGTCATTCCCCACGAAGTTGCGCGTCTCCCGGGGAGAGAGATCGAACCCGAACCTCGCGACGGTGAGTGTGTGCTCCTAGCCACCGATATCGACCGCGGGTTTTCTCTGCCTCCTCATCCTTTTTTCCGGAGCTTTCTGAACTTCTTCGGAGCGCAGCTCCACCACTTGACTCCCAACTCCATCGTATATCTTGCTAATTTCATTTCCATGTGTGAGGGTTTCTTGGGTTGCCGCCCCCATTGGGGACTCTTTAAGCACATCTTTACCTGTCGTTCTCAATCGGTCAAGAAGGCCAAGTCGAGTGACGAAAGGATGCAGGTGATCCAGCTGTGCGGGGGCCTGGCGATCCAGACGAGGGGAAAGAGTTGTTTTCCATCTATCACTTTCCCAAAGTCGGTCCGCGGTTGGCAGGCGACCTGGTTTTACTGTCAAGACCAGGCGACCCCAGGACAGTCGACTGGTCTTCCCCCTTTCTCTCTCGACCGAGCTGAAAAACCTGCTTCTCTGAAAGTGACGCCGGAGGAAAAGGCCCAAGTCAAAGTGCTGGCTGGTCGAGTGGTTGAGCTTGTCCGCGAGGGCGTGACTGGTATGGACTTGCTGGAGGTCTTCCTTCGGAGGCGCATCCAACCGCTCCAGGCTCGTGACCACCCGATGTGGCTGTACTCGGGTCTCGACGACACCACTCGGATCCACCCAGAGGAGGTCACTGATGAGATGCTGGAGGGGTGGCTGTCGAGCATCACAGGAAACAAAGACAACCCCCGAGGAGCCAGGAGGGTAATTCCACTTGACAACTCATATGACGTGGATCAGGTCTATCTTTATGCTCCCGACTGAGATCTTGCTTTCTTCGTTGGTCTTCTTTGAGTTGGTTGATTGACTTTTGTCTTGTTTGTTGTTTTCCAGGCGACTACTGAGATGTACTCGACGCCCAACGGGGCACAGGAGCCAACTGAGGAAGGGGAGGCGAGCGGAGGCGATCAAGGCGAGTGGGAGTCCGATGGTGAAGGAGAGGGAGACGATGACGTCTACTCCAGCGAAGAGGAGGAGGAGGAGGAGGTTGAACCCCCCCCCCCCCCCCCCCGCCCGGAGAGGCGATCCAAGCTCACACACGATCTAGCGCGGGAACGTGGCAAGGCGACTGCTCCTGTTGGGCAGTCGTCGAAACGCCCTCGGACCTCTTCTCCTACGCCGACTGGAAAGGCTCCCAAGCACCCACACGCGACGCCGTCCAAGCCGCCCAAGGCTCTGCCCAAGATGAAGATGGCTTTCCCTACCATTTCTGGGTAATAATAAAACTTGTTTTCCTTTGTTGACCGTGGACAGATCCTTGGTCGATTCATTGAGCCAACTGACTGACTTTCGAGATTTGCAGCGCGGCTACTTCTGAGATCTTCGCCAAGGACGACGACCAAGAGATGGAGGATGCTGTTACCTCCAACCCTGGTATGATTACTGATGTTCTGCTTTGAGTCAACTGGACATTTATTGCAACTCTGGTCGATTGAATTTTTTCTTGTAGCTCCTCCTCATGTTATCAACCTCCCGCATGACGACGACAACGAACCGCTGAGAGTGAGAAGGAACAGGAGGGCGTCGGCTGACAAGACCCCCCAATCTGCTCCGGCGTCTGAGGCCGTAGCTCGGGATGGTGGTGACACCACTCGGGCTTCTGTGACTTTCGCCATTCCCCTGACGAGTGTGCGGCCCTCGACGTCGAGTGCGGATCCGCCTTCGCTTTTTGCCGCGTATCCCGTTCCTTAGGACTAAGCGGCTGCCACAAAAGAGGCTATACGCCAGGCGGGGATCATGATGGAGCAAGTGAAAGTGGCTCGGGAGGCCATCCAAGCAGCTTATGACGCGAGTTCGGCTCTTCAGAGTAACGTCCAGGTCAGTCGACTCAACACTTGGTCTGTTACGATATGCTGTTTAAAGAATCTCTTTTCCGAAGATCTTTATATCTGTACACCCACTGGGTGTGTCTGCCAATTCTTGGACGAGTGGGGGCACGCTAAGTGCACCCACTGGGTGTAGTCCCCGAGACTACGGTGGACTGTTGGCAGTCGACTGTAGTCTTTATATTGTATTGCTGTAGCTGTATTTCTTCACTCGGTCTGGTTAGGCCATGTCGAATGGAACAGTATCCGGTCGACTGCGGGCAGTCGACTTTTTTTTATAGTGGGGGCACGCTGAGTGCACCCACTGGGTGTAGTCCCTGAGACTACTTTCGAATGTTTTTGATTCAGCTGTGGTCTTAGAAACGTCATCATTGTCTCTTAGTTACTCGGAAGCAACTTATATTGGACGTCCGTCGACTGATTTTTTTTACAGAAATCCTGCGAACTTGTAGCTCGCTATACTGAGTTGGAGAATCAGCAGATCCAGCTCAACCTTAACTTGAAGCTTGCTCAGGAGAATTTGAAGAAGGCGCAAGAAGAAGCAAAAGGTATGGCTGGTGAGGTTCTCCATTCTTGACGAGTGGCTTTTCTTCCTTGTCCATTCTTGATGTTTATTTCACTCATCGTGCCGCAGATAAACTAGAAGAAGCTCTGAAGAAGGATCAAGATCTTGCAGAAGCACAGAAGGAGGTCTTGGAGAAAACGAGGCTTGCCGAAGAGAAAATGGCTTCAATCGGAACTCTTGAGCAGGAGAACTCCAGACTGAAAGCTGCTCTCGAGGTAGCCAATCAAGATGTCAGCCGACTGAAGAATGACAACGTGACTCTGCACGACAAGGTGGGTGAGCTGGCGGGGAAGAGGAACGATCTGGAGGCTTATCTGGGTGGACTCGCCAAGAAGCTGTTCGTCATGCTCGAAGGTAATCACTCTGCCCCGACCGTCTTGCAATTACCAAGCCTGTGTAGGGCCACTGTCTTACTCTTGAATCATGTTTGCAGAATTCTGTCAGAAATTTGAAGAGGAGACCAGTCGAGTGGAGCCAGGCTTGGACCCTGCTAACTCTCTTGTGAAGGACGAGGCTGCAATGAACGTGCTCCGTCTGGAGTCTCGTATTGCCAGCGTGGTTGACTATCTGGCTCGGCTGAAAGCTGCAATGTCGCAGATCGACACATCACTCTGGCCTGGGACGATGCTTCTGAATGACCTCGAGTCTCTGATGGCTCGGCTGAATGAAGTCCCGGGTCGAGTGGCGGAATTGAAGAAATCTTCCGCTAGATGTGGTGCTGATGTTGCTCTGTCTCTGGTCCGCGTCCATTGCAAGGAGGCGCGAGAAGAAAAGCTGGCCGCCATCCAAGTTGCCAATACCAGGAAACACAACTTTCAAGACATCATGGAGACTTTCATCGCTGCTGCCACTCGTATTGCAGACGGGATCGATTTGGACGAGTTCGTCGCCCCTTCCAGTCCTCCTCCTGAGGAATGAAAAACTTTTATGCTTCACTTTAAATTTGCCTCGGAATGCCGAGTGGATTTGTAACCGTTAAACTCTGCCGAGCCGAGGGCTCGAGTACTTTGATCTGAGGTCTGGGACCTTTTAGGCTTTATCTAAACTTGATTTCTCGTTGAATATCTTCATGGTTTGATCCGTCGAGTGGAACTTGATCTTCACTTGGAATAACCTTGTATTTGCGGCGCAACTCCGAAGGAGAAGGTAGCAGTCGACTTGCACCTCGTTGTCCTTCCGGATTGGGTTGTGTCCTGTACTTAGGCGAGCACTGGGCTATAGCTAAGCCCTCGAGTGGGAGGTTTGCTCTCACTCGGTAGGATTTTTAAACACTTAGGCGAGCACTGGGCTGCAGCTAAGCCCCCGAGTGGGAGGTTTGCTCTCACTCGGTAGGATTTTTAAACACTTAGGCGAGCACTGGGCTGCAGCTAAGCCCCCGAGTGGGAGGTTTGCTCTCACTCGGTAGGATTTCTAAACACTTAGGCGAGCACTGGGCTGCAGCTAAGCCCCCGAGTGGGAGGTTTGCTCTCACTCGGTAGGATTTTTAAACACTTAGGCGAGCGCTGGGCTGCAGCTAAGCCCCTGAGTGAGAGGTTTGCTCTCCACTCGGTTGGATTTTTTAAACACTTAGGCGAGCGCTGGGCTGCAGCTAAGACCCCGAGTGGGAGTCTGGCTCTCCACTTGGTAGGATTTTTTCAAACTTAGGCGAGCGCTGGGCTGCAGCTAAGCCCCCGAGTGGGAGTCTGTCTCTCCACTCGGTAGGATTTTTTCAAACTTAGGCAAGTGTCTGACTGCAGCTAAGTCTCTTAGTGGGAGAACTTAGGCGAGTACTGGACTGCAGCTAAGCCCCCGAGTGGGAGTCTGGCTCTCCACTCGGTAAGATTTTTTCAAACTTAGGCGAGTGTCTCACTGCAGCTAAGTCTCTTAGTGGGAGAACTTAGGCGAGTACTGGACTGCAGCTAAGCCCCCGAGTTGGAGTCTGGCTCTCCACTCGGTAGGATTTTTTCAAACTTAGGCGAGTGTCTGACTGCAGCTAAGTCTCTTAGTGGGAGAACTTAGGCGAGTACTGGACTGCAGCTAAGCCCCCAAGTGGGAGTCTGGCTCTCCACTCGGTAGGATTTTTTCAAACTTAGGCGAGTGCCTGACTACAGCTAAGTCTCTAAGTGGGAGAACTTAGGCGAGTACTGGACTGCAGCTAAGCCTCCGAGTGGGAGTCTGGCTCTCCACTCGGTAGGATTTTTCAAACTTAGGCGAAACGGATTCGCAGCTAAGTCACCCACTGGGGGATTTCGTATCCAAACAAAAGTGACAGCAATTATTGGAACACTCTTGTCTTTGATAAAAATGAACTGCAGAAATTTTTTCTTATTATATCTCATCCAAGGGAGAACTCAAGTGTAAAAGGGGCGGAGCAGTTCCGCATTCCAAGCTCGCGGCTCGTCGATCTGGCGATCAACATTGTAGAGGTGATACGCTCCATTGTGGAGGACTCTGGTGACGATGAAGGGGCCTTCCCAAGTAGGAGCAAACTTGTGTGGTTTCTGTTGATCCACTCGGAGGACCAAATCTCCTTCTTGGAAGGCTCGACTCTTCACATTTCTGGCGTGGAATCGACGCAAGTCTTGCTGATAAATGGTCGATCTCATCATGGCCATCTCCCTCTCTTCTTCTTGGAGGTCGACCGCGTCTTTCCGGGCTTGTTCTGCTTCATCTTTTGTATAAAGTTCGACTCGGGGTGCGTTGTGAAGAAGATCACTCGGCAGAACTGCTTCGGCTCCATAAACCAGAAAGAATGGAGTTCTTCCAGTCGACCGGTTAGGGGTTGTCCTCAATCCCCACAGAACTGACGGAAGCTCGTCGACCCAAGCACCTGCCGCGTGCTTGAGATCACGCGTCAGTCGAGGCTTTAGTCCTTTGAGAATCAGACCATTTGCTCTCTCAGCTTGTCCATTCGACTGGGGATGGGCGACCGATGCGTAGTCGACTCGTGTGCCTTCAGAGGCGCAAAAAGCTCTGAACTTGTCCGAATCAAAGTTTGACCCCTTGTCAGTGATGATGCTATGCGGGACTCCATATCTGAATGTTAGCCCTCTGACGAAACCGATAGCAATGCAAGCGTCAAGATTCTTGATGGGCTTAGCTTCAATCCATTTGGTAAACTTGTCGACTGCCACAAGCACATGAGTGAAACCGCTCCTGCCTGTTCTCAGTAGACCAACCATGTCCAGTCCCCAGACAGCAAAGTGCCAGACGAGTGGAATGGTCTTTAGGGCTGATGCAGGCTTGTGTGACATGTTGGAGTAGAACTGGCACCCTCCACACTTGTCGACTATCTCTTTTGCCATCTGATTTGCTCTTGGCCAGTAAAATCCCGCTCGGTATGCTTTAGCCACAATGGTCCGAGAGGACGCATGGTGACCATAGGTCCCCGAGTGGATATCATCAAGGATTATCTGACCCTCTTCTGGTGTTATGTACTTCTGACTGATTCCAGTCGCGCTTTCCCTATACAACTGTCCCTTTATGACTGTGAAGGCCTTGGATCGGCGGACGATCTATCGAGCCTCTTCCTCGTCCTCCGGGAGTTCTTTCCTTAGGATATACGCGATGTACGGTATCGTCCAGTCGGGAGTGATTGCCAAGACTTCCATGATTAGGTCGACCACAGCAGGAACTTCGACTTCAGTCAGATCTGTGGCACTTTTCGGCTGCGGGGCTTCTTCTGTAAAAGGATCTTCTTGGACTGACGGCGAGTGAATGTGTTCCAGGAACACGTTGCTGGGAATGGCTTCTCTCTTGGAGCCTATCTTTGCCAAATTGTCAGCTGCCTGATTTTTCAGTCGGGGGATGTGATGAAGCTCTAACCCCTCGAATTTCTTTTCTAGCTTTCTCACTACATTGCAATAACCAGTCATAGCTGGACTTCTGACGTCCCACTCCTTCATCACCTGATTAACCACCAAATCTGAGTCGCCATAGACCATGAGGCGACGGACGCCGAGTGAAATGGCCATGCGCAGCCCATACAAAAGTGATTCATATTCTGCTTCGTTATTGGAGGAATCGAAGTGAATCTGGAGAACGTATCTGAGCTTATCTCCTCGAGGGGAGACTAATACTACCCCAGCACCGGAACCATTCAACATCTTAGATCCATCAAGAATATGGTCCAGTGCTCCGAGTGATCTTGAGTCAGAATTTGCTGTTCAATCCACTCGGCGACGAAATCTGCGATTGCTTGGGACTTGATAGCCTTCTTTGCTTCAAACTTGATATCTAAGGGAAGGAGTTCAATCGCCCACTTAGCCACTCGACCAGTTGCATCTCTGTTGTGCAGAATCTCTGACAGTGGGGCGTCGCTGACGACTGTAATGGAGTGGTCAGAGAAGTAATGTGCAACCTTCTTCGTGGTCATATAAATCCCATATACAAGCTTCTGGTAATGGGGATATCTTTGTTTTGTAGGGGTCAAAACTTCAGACACATAATAGACTGGGCGCTGAACTCTGAAGGCCTTTCCTTCTTCTTCCCGCTCGACCGTAAGTACCGTACTGACAACTTGTCCTATGGCTGCAATGTAAAGCAGCAAAGGCTCTTTGCTGATTGGGGCAGCAAGCACCGGCTGGGTGGAGAGCAGAGCTTTGAGTTCTGCAAATGCTACATCAGCTTCCGGAGTCCACTCGAACTTGTCAGACTTCTTCATCAGTCGGTAAAGAGGCAACGCCTTTTCACCGAGACGAGAAATGAATCGACTTAGAGCGGCCAAGCAGCCTGTAAGCTTTTGGACATCATGCACGCGCACAGGACGCTTCATCCGGAGTATGGTGCCAACTTTTTCAGGATTGGCATCGATCCCCCGTTCGGAAATGAGAAAACCGAGTAACTTTCCACCTGGAACTCCGAATGTGCATTTTGATGGATTGAGCTTGATATCATACCTCCTGAGGTTGGCAAAGGTTTCAGCAAGGTCAGTCCGCAGGTCAGAACCTTTCCGTGACTTGACCACAATATCATCCATGTATGCCTCCACATTCCAACTGATTTGAGTGAGTAAACACTTCTGAATCATCCTCATGAATGTCGCTCCGGCATTCTTGAGGCCGAACGGCATGGTGACATAACAGAAGCACCCGAATGGGGTGATGAAAGCCGTTTTGATCTCGTCGGGTCCATACAGACGGATCTGATGGTACCCAGAATAGGCGTCTAGAAAAGACAATCTCTCGCACCCCGCGGTCGAGTCAACTATTTGGTCGATGCGAGGGAGAGGAAAATGATCTTTCGGGCAGGCCCGATTGATATGTTTGAAATCAATGCACATGCGAAGCGACTTGTCCTTCTTGGGGACCATGACGACATTGGCGAGCCACTCGGAGTGGTAAATCTCTCGGATGAACTCCGCTGCTAAGAGCTGAGCCACCTCCTCGCCACTGGTTTGCTTCTTCTGGACGGCGGACCGTCGAAGATGTTCCTTCACGGGCTTGAATTTTGGGTCGAATCGTAGACGGTGCTCAGCCAACTCTCTGGGAACTCCAGGCATGTTAGAGGGTTTCCATGCGAAGATGTCCCAGTTCTCACGGAGGATCTAGACGAGCGCTTCTTCCTATTTGGAGTCGAGCGTCGTTGAGATGTGAGTCGGGGCAGCATCGGGGTCGGTCGGGTGAATGTGGGCTGGCTTTGTTTCCCCGGACGACTGAAAAGCTGATTCTGAGGCAGGCTTCTTGGCTCGCAACAATTCACTCGGATCGGCGATCTTCTGGTACTCTTGCAGCTCGACCACTGCCATTTGAGCGTCAGCAATCTTTGAGCCCTTCTGAAAACACTCGTCTGCCTTCTTCCGATTGCCTGTAACAGTGATCACGCCTTTGGGACCAGGCATCTTCAATTTGAGATACACATAACATGGTCGAGCCATGAAGCGTGCGTAAGCTGACCTGCCCAAAATGGCATGATAAGCACTTTGGAAGTCCACAACCTCGAATGTCAACTTTTCCTTGCGGTAATTCTTTGAATCACCGAAAACCACATCAAGAGCAATCTGGCCGAGTGATTCGGCTTTCTTCCCAGGAATGACTCCGTGGAAGCTCATGTTACTGGTACTGAGCCTGGACATCGGAATGCCCATTCCTTTCAATGTTTCAGCGTACAGTATGTTCGGGCCACTGCCACCATCCATCAGGACTTTGGTCAGTCGAGTGCCTTCGACAACTGGGTCGACCACCAAAGCTTGCCTCCCAGGGGTGGCAATGTGCGTGGGGTGATCGGACTGGTCGAATGTGATGGCAGTCTAAGACCACTTCAGATAATTGGGTGCTGCCGGAGCAACCATATTCACCTCACGGTTAATGACTTTCAGTCGACTTTTGCTTTCGACATCAGCAAAAATCATCAGGGTGGAATTGACTTGGGGGTATCCATCGTCACTATCTTCCTTGTCCTCAACCCTGTCCGACTCCTTTTCCTGGTCTTTGGACTGCTTGCCCTGAAACTACTGGATCAGGAGCCGGCACTGTCGAGTGGTATGCTTCGGGTAAATAAAATTACCCTCTTCATCTTTCTTGGTGTGGATGTGACATGGCAGATCCAAAACATCATTCCCATCCTAATCCTTGACTTTCTTGGGCTTCCAGGGTCCCTTGGGTTTTCCCTTGAACTTTCCCTGGGTTACGGCCAGGGCCTCCCAAGGGGCGGCTGGCTCGGCCTTCCGCTTCTGCTTCCGACTAGAGTTCCCTCCGGTTTCTTGGGCGACTGCCTTGTGCTTGCCACTCCGGAGTCGATCTTCGTCTTCACCATTAGCGTATTTGGTGGCAATCTCCATAATCCGATTCAGAGACATCTCTCCAGTTCGACCGAACTTCAGATTCAATTCTATGTATTTAACGCCTTCTTTGAAGGCACAAACTGCTTGATGATCTGGAACATTCTCAACCGTGTGATGCAGTGTGATCCACCTCTGGATGTAATCCCTCAGAGTTTCATTCGGCTTCTGCACGCAAGACCGCAATTCCGTAAGGCCTGCGGGTCGCTTGCATGTTCCCTCAAATGTTGTGACAAACACTCGGGAGAGGTCCTCCTAAGTGTAGATGCTGCTGGGTGCCAACTGATTTAGCCATGCTCTGGCTGAGCCCTCTAACATGAGAGGCAAATGCTTCATAGCCACCTCATCATTGCCACCGCCAATCTGTACAGCCACTCGGTAATCTTCGAGCCAAGTGTCAGGCTTAGACTCACCGATGAACTTGCTGACTCCAGTCGCCAACCTGAAGTTGGGAGGAATCACTGCGGCTCTGATGGCTCGATTGAAACACTCTAGCCCCGAAACATGTACCCTGCTGTTGCTGGAAGGCGCATCTCTGTTGTGGCCTTCCCGATGAGCTCTGTTCCTGTCAACCAAACCTTGAACGAGGATAGATCTCGCATCAAAGCCTGGGTCCCTGGGGTCGACTGGAAACCTCTGCCCAACACTGAGAGGGCGCCTGTCATCTCGATGTCGAGGCGCATATGACCCACTCCTCGGGGGAGGGGTTGGCACTCGACGTCGATCATCACGATCGGATCGGTGATCATACTGCTCATCCCACCTGTACTGATCATGCCGGTCACCACGTCCCTCACGCCTCGGGGGTGATCTCGGGCTGTGAGCCGACTGGACTGTATCTGTTGCAACGGATCGACTGTGGATCCTATTCCGCGACTGAGAAACGGCAGAATTCTGGTTTCCCGCTGCCCGGAGCAACGCTTTGATCTGCAACAAGCCCCTGCCAGCCTTCGACTGGGAGGGCTGAATCGATTCTGCTATACGGGCCGCGGCGGCCAAATTCTGAACCGGGGTTCGATATACCTACGTCGGCGGAAAGAGGTGACGTCGACTGGACTCGGGAGCTCGCCGACGCGCTTGCTCGTTGAGTGTTTGCTGGAGATTCTCCAGTCGAGTGCGCTCGGCCAAGTTAGCCAAGCGTGCATCCTCCAAGGCCCGGGCCTCGTGGGTTTCTCCGACGATGGGAGTGCGGAGTGCGTCCATGTTCCGGCGGCGAAGCTCCTCTCGCTGCAATGACGTGAGAGGTTCGGGGAGATACTCATCGTGGGGATGCGACGGGTCGCCCCCGCCCGCGCCTCCATCAGCGCAAGGGAAACCGGGAGGACTGTGTGTTCCATCGACCGCCAGAACCTCAGCCGCTGGGTCGCTGCTGTCGCACTCGGATGCGGTCTCCGCGGAGCCAGTCGACAGGTCGAACAGGCCGCAGAGGGATTCGTCGGGCTCGATTGCCGCGACTTGTGGGGCTGCCGACTGGCGAGCCACGGCATGCCTCACCCACCTCTGAAGCCTCGACCGACCGGTGCGCTTGCGCCAGTGGGAGACAAGGCGGGGAGACGACACGAGGGCTGACTGCTACTGGGTCGACGGCTGCCGCAGGAGGACGCCACGAACGCATGCGCGGAAGTGCGTCGCACCGCGGACGGGGAGCGCGTCGATGTCGAGTGGTGCCTCCTGGAGCCAGGAGGAGTCGTCGGCGATGAACGTGAGCGTGGAGAGACGGATCTCGCGGCCCTCCACCAAAACTCCGCACGAAACCATGATCAAAGGGATCGGAAAAATCGCAACTTCTCCAACTAGGCGCTAAGATTCCTGCCCCAAGGTGGGCGCCAACTGTCGTGGTTCTAACTCTGACAGTGATGTAGGGGGGGTGTATGGAGAGGCTAGATCTCAGCTATGGAGAAGTTGTAAGCACATGAGGTTTACGAGTTCAGGCCCTTCGCGGAGGAAGTAACAGCCCTACGTCTCGGTGCCCGGAGGCGGTCGATTGGATTATATGCGTGTGAATAACAGGGGTGCGAACCCTTCATACTGAGGAGGGGGTGGCTTATATAGAGTTCGCCGGCCCTCTCCTGCCCTCAGTAATGCAGGGTTTAAGGTACATTTAAGGTTGGGCGTTACTGGTAACGCCCCTAATAAGTGCTATAATGACCATAAAGACTACTTAATAGCCGACCGTTAGCCTACGGAGTGACTTTAGATCTCCTGGCTGTCGAGTGGCTGGCTTCATGGTCGAGTGATAGCTTCTTGGTCGAGTGTCTTGAACCCGTCGAGTGGGATACCTTCAAGTGGATTGAAAGGTGACTTCTTCTAGGGATGTCCTTGGGTGGGGCTCTTTGGACAGGTCCGTGCCCCTACCCTAGGTACATAGCTTCATCAGCCCATACAAGATGTGCCAATTCGGCCCGTCAACGGCCCGTTAAAGATTTCACACCATTGCAGCCCATCATCAGTTCGAGCCCGTTAACAACCTGCTATATATTTGGGCTCAATATCGGCCCGATGAGATTTCGGCCTGTTAACGGCCCATTCAGTGGATGGGCCAATTTTCACAATGTACATCTTTCAGCCTTTTAGCGACCCATTTAAATATTGGGCTAATTTCTCGCCCGGTGTGTCCTTCAGCCTTGTGACGGCCCATAAATTAGTTGGGCCATTTGTGGTCGGACCTGAGTTTCGGCCTTTTAGCAATCCATTTAAGTGTTGGGCCAATTTTCGGCTCGGTGTGTCTTTCAGCCTGGTGACGGCCCATATATCTGTTGGGCCATTTGTAGTCGGACCTGAGTTTTGGCCTTTTAGCAACCCATTTAATTGTTGGGCCAATTCCTGGCCATGTGTGCCTTTCATCCTGTTAACGGACCATAAATGAGTTGGGCCATTTGTAGTCGGACCTGAGTTTTGGCCTTTTAATGGCCCATGCCCTTCATCGTCCAATACCAGCCCGGTTTCTCTTTTGGCCTGCTAAAGGCCCACAAAACAGTTGGGCCATTTACAATACGACCTGACTATCGGCCTCTTAGCGGCCCATGCTCTTCATGGTCCAGTACAAGCCCGCTGTCTCTTTAGGCCTGCTAAAGGCCCATAGTATAGTTGGGCCATATGTAGCCCGAACTTAGTAACGGCCTATTCACGGCCCGTGAAATCAATTGGGTCCACCTGTTGCTCGCTTCGATATCAGCCTATTAACGACATGGGAGTTAATATGGCCAACCATTAACTTTCGGCCTGGTAATGGCCCATTAACTTAATGGGCCCACTAAAGTTCATACATGTCTTTAGGCCAAATTAGATAATTTGAGCCCATTACGACGAGCAATTATGCATAGGACCAAAACCGATCAAGCAAAGGTACGGCATACAGGAAAAAACATTGCACATCCAGCATATATTATAGGAAATTACATCCACTTGGCAATCAAAGATTGATGCCAGTGCAAATAAATGAACAGATCCTAAGGATCTACAACCTCACAATCTGCAACCTAAGCACGGATGACGCCCATAAGCATGTGGGCAAGTTCTTGCTAATTTGCTACACTATCTCTGAAAACATTGATCAGTTGTTGTGTCGCACGACCCTGCACCTCTGATTCCTCCATCATTCCTTCAGCCATTAATTGGTTCACAAACATACATTTTTTCTGTTGCATTCAAGACAAAGGATACTGAACAGATTCAAATGGCGATTCTGGCAGGCTTGTATTATTGATAGTGGAGAGTGTCTTGACCACTGCATCATAACATAAATTAGGAGCGGAACCAAACAGATTAATCATGAGTTATTGGCATATTACCTGGCCTAGATTTATTGGAAAGAAACAATGGGGTTGCCTTACTGTTCTCAGAGTTTGTCTTCTTATCTTCAGCAGCCTGCACCAAATTAAGACACTAGCATTGCTATCATTGGCCAAGTCAGATAATAGCAAAGCTACATTGGCACAACGAACGTTTGGGCAACTAGCCAACACCAAATTAACAAAATATGGCACAACTATCATCAGCCAGGTAAGGTAATACGAAAGCAACATTGACATAATGAATGAATGGGCAACCAGAGCAGCACTACAATTCAGAAATGTGCATGATATGAGATAGTACACTCATGCAGCTCAGTATGCAAAACTACCAGGCAGTTTTCTTTACAAAAATCAACATTGGCACCTTTAATATTTTGCTACAACTAATTTTAGATCAGACAAAGGTTGGATTCACACCGATTAACAAAATACATGCTGATGTAAAAATATAGTGATATACAACATGTACTTACATTAGCATTGGAGCAGAGAAAATTCCCGCAAGATGTTTTCCTCGAATACAATCCCAATGAAGGAAATCTTATATTATTTAATCTTATTTTCTAAAAGAGAGATGGGTAAGAAACATGTAGAAAATATGATCAGAATGCTATAAAATTTCATGATGCGAGGATACGCACACGCTTCTTAGAATGGAGTTGACATTCTTTTGCTGGACTGGAGAGGACTAGTTCTTTGGCCACTGGAATTTGCTTATTATCAGTGGGAGTTGGGTTTCTCTATGCTGGAGCAGTATCTATGAAAAATGGAGTTGATTTATTATCTCCTGGCATTTGGATCTTTTGCAAAGACCTGGTTTGTAACCCTTCAGATTCTAACATAGATGTCTTCCCCTTGCATGCCTTATATAGAAGAATGGTGCATCAATTATAAAACATGCTACAGCAGATATGGAATAGGTACTGAAGAATAGAAAGGCATGACATATTGACATGTATTCCCTCCATCCGGAAATAAATGGATGGGTCTAGGCGTATTTCAGTTCTATATACATCCAGTTTTATCCATTTCTGCGACATGTAATCCGGACGGGGGGAGTATGATGTAAGAGCTAGGGATACAATAGGACAACACAGTAAAAAAATACTAAAAACCCACTACAGAACCAAAGTAATCAAATCCACTGATATGAGATAGTACACTCATGCAGTTTAGGATGCAAAACTACCAAGCAGTTTTCCTTACAAAAAATCAACATTGTGGCCTTTAATCATACATTTTGCTACAACTAAATTTAGATCAGATAAAGGTTGGATTCACGCCGATTAACAAAATACATGCTGATGTGAAAATATAGTGATATACAACAGGTACTTACATCTGCATTGGAGTACAGAGAATTCCTGCAAGAATCTTTCCTCACAGACGATACCAGTGTAGAAATTCTTCTATCTGTTAAGCTTATTTTCTAAAAGAGAGATGGGTAAGAAACATGTAGAAAATATGATCAGCATGCTATAAAATTTCATGATGCAAGGATACGCACACGCTTCTTAGAGTGGAGTTGACATATTTTTGCTGGATTGGAGCGGACTAGTTCTTTGGCCACTGGAATCTGCTCATTATCAGTAGGAGTTGGGTTTCTCTGTGCTGGAGCAGTATCTATAAAAACTGGAGTTGGTTTATTATGTCCTGGCGTTTGGATCTTTTGCAAAGACCTAGTTTGTAACCCTTCAGATTCTAACATAGTCGTCTTCCCCTTGCATGCCTTGTATAGAAGAATGGTGCTTCAGTTATAAAACATGCTACAGCAGAGAGATGGAATAGGTACTGAAGAATAGAAAGGCATGACATATTGACATGTATTCCCTCCATAAAAAATGGATGGGTCTAGGCGTATTTCAGTTCTAGATACATCCTTTTTTATCCATTTCGGCAACATGTAATCCGGACGGAGGGAGTATGGTGTAAGAGCTAGGGATATGACAGGACAACACAGTAAAAAACACTAGTTGAATGTAAAACTGTATGCTAGCGGAATAGGTACAGAAAAAACTAAGGCTGCATACACGTGTATGATTGGGAAACTAAGATGGCATTGCAACAGAGCACTAGAACATCACTTCAATGTAAAAAAACATGGTATGGTAGACAGATGAAGTACGTACTGATGAATAACAATGCATAAGATATTCAGAAGCATGTTGTCCAAATTAAGCAGATGGCATTGCGATAGAGTAGAATGATAATACTTGAATTTGAAAACATGTTATCACGAATGGAATAGGTACTGAAAAATAGGAAGGCATGACATATTTACATGCATGATCAGCATGCTAAGCACATGGCATTGCAACAGAGTAGATACACTCCAGGAGATTATATGCATGTTGTACCCATATCACGGGCCAAGTTAGAACAAGGACCTTGTGGGTGAAGAGGATTCAACATCTTTCTGCAAGTCTTCTTAAGAACTTCCTTTACATGTACCATCATATTGGGTATCATTGACATCAAGTTTATTGGCCTTTACATTGCTCCATGAGGTTCTTGTGGATATATAAGTGTTTGCAATTATATCTGACATGCATGGAAGACAACTAGTAGTTAGATTTATGTAATGAGTTCCTGTAGGAGACGACATAAATAGTAGGACTAGGGTTAACTAGCAGCAACAGGTCTCAAAAACTAAAGGGAGAACTTAACACAGATGAAAGCTACAGAATATGTATCGTTTGTACTCGAGATTAACTAGATGGCACACAAAAGTATTAAAGAACAACATGGGTAATACTAGAAGTGGTATAATACTATAATCACCAGCCTGTGGGATAGCATTGGTTGATGGATGATAACTATGGAACACTGTTACCTAAAGAATAAGTATCTTAGCTGTACTATGGAACATCGTTAACTCCTGAACAAGACTCGTAAGAGATCAGCATGAATATACAGTGAAATGTGATAATCTATTTTCCATGCTTAGATGAATAACAAAGCCATAAATGTTGCACACAAGTAAGATGAGGGTACAACCTATCTGGCCGCCATCCATAGGAGTGAGCATCATGTGCTGACTTGTCGATGGCCCTGTAGTTGTTGAGGCTGTCCATGTCGGGCACGCGCATTCAATGCAGGGAACTGTTGAGTGGGGACTATAGCTCCCTCCTGGTGTATGCTTCCCTTTTTGGAGCAGATGTGGTGAGTCGGAAGACGGTGTGGCTGAAGATGCAGATAACGCATAACGTTAAGAACGACACATCTCTTTGATCTGAAGAAATACACTAAGGGATCAACAGCAAGGTACGAGACTGGTCACACGTCTGTTGACTGAGACTAAATTGGGGTCACACGATTTTATTTTATTTTATTTTGGTACTGTCCGATCTACGGCGGATGGCTTGATGGCCGTCTTGTGCCTCCCGGTTGACACTGTTAGGAATCTTCCCCGAAGAGCTAGCAACCAACGGCAGAGCAGCTTGCCTCCGCCGTCCGTGGCCCCGGCCAAAACCCCGCTCCCCACCCCACCGCACTGCCATGGTTGCGCCGCCCCCGGGCCAATCCACAATGACTCCCCGTCATCCAGATCCGGCGACGGCAGTACCTTGAACCCATGAAACTCTAAGATAGCCATCTAAGCGCTGCTACCGCGGCGAACTTGCAGCCCCGCACCCTTACGTTAGACACCAGCCAACCGGTAGCCTAGGAGCTCCGCCGCTTCGAGGGGTGCTGCTTCCCATTGGGAATCGATTGGCCCAGAATAAAAATTCAGACAACTGATGCCTAAATAAAGTGATTGGAGATGAGGGTGTGACCAATCTGGCGGCATGGTGAAGTAGGCAGGTCCAGCTGCCAAGTCGGTGAGGCCGGTGCGGTTGTGGTGGCCACCGGCGGTGGGGAAACAGCGATGTCGCGACGGTCGACGGCTACGGGGAAGCAGCGACAGGACTTTGGACGGATCCAAAGTTGGAGCCGCTCCGGCGCCGTGAACAACGGCGGGGGTGAATCGACTCCGGTACGGTTCATGCGGCCATCGTCGAGGCAGCTCCAGCAGCATGGAGTAAGAGGCACACGGCCCAGTGCACGACGGCAAATGGACAACGTCTCCGGCATTAGGGAGGAGGCGGCTGTGAAATTGGTGTGGTCGGGGCGCCATGGAGGAGGGGCTGAGGTTTCTCGGCTCGGGAGAAGGGAGCTTCCGGGGAGAAGGTGATTTGGCGCCCACGAGGTATGAATGGGGGGGATTGGGAGGGGAGTGGAACCATGTTTTACGGACGCATTTGTCTGAAATGTGAGGGCGAGTTATAGTTCTACCCCCGCCTTTAGGCTTCTCGACTTGGGTCTATGTACTCAGGGTCGGGGATAGTAGAGTAACTTTGCTTCTCCCCAAATAGTGGGCGGGAGCGATTTCGGACGAGGAGGGCGTGTTTTGAAATATAGTGGGCGTGAGCGATTTCGGGCGAGGAGAGCGT
The DNA here is from genome assembly GCF_056163025.1 of Triticum urartu. Lineage (NCBI taxonomy): Eukaryota > Viridiplantae > Streptophyta > Magnoliopsida > Poales > Poaceae > Triticum > Triticum urartu. The sequence goes on from NC_141875.1 coordinate 330,555,353, forward strand.
GTTTTGAAAAAGTGGGCGCGAGCTATTTCGGGTGAGGAGAGCGTGTTTTGTTGACCATGGTTTATGAATTATTCGGCACATGTCATTTCAGCCGAGGAGAAGGCGCGCTTGGATGAAGTTGCGAACCTACCCTCGATGCACAACGGGCCAATTAATGTGTCTCCCACATAGGACGGTAATTTCACGTCTCCCATTTATTTGCTCGGGCGAATTCCACCGAGCAGAGGATGTTTAACAGTTCGTTCAAAATTTGGGAGAACGAGCATCCACGTCTACCTTACCAAGTCGATTTGAATCAAATTTAGAAATATTAGCTTGCCACTTCTTTTTTAGATGGAGAGATGATGCTCGGGAGTATTGTGTTTTTACATGCTTGTTGCTAGCGATTTACTATATGAAAAACAGTTGACCCACTCAAAAACGGGAATCAAACCCAAAATGAAATATCTCGATTCAATAAATAGCTCGTTCACCAGGTCAAAATAGTGAACTAAATCCAAAATAGAACACCTCAATCGAATAGCATGTTGTATAGTATTATAGTACTCCATGAACATGTTGAAAGTCAAATTAATGAACTTGTTTGATATATGCATATATCCGTTCATGTGTGGATTGCAGACAACATGTTCTCCAATTTAAATATTTGAATGCAAGTTTATATCGAAACATGGTTTATATCAGTCTTTGATGCATAAAACGCGACCTCCCCCTCTCCCTGACTCATGCTCTCTCTCTCCCTCTCTCTCTCTCTCTCTCTCTCTCTCGTCGACAATCTTCAATTCTCTCGCACGCATCCAACACACAAACCTTGTTGGTCCTCTCTCTTTCTCTCCATCTCTCTCTCTATGTGTGTGTGCGTGGGGGGGTCTTTCTAGTTCGCATGCATATATACTCCATGTATAGGTCTCTCTCGCACACTATGTATGATTCTCTAGTCCAAGCTAGATATCTTAGGTGCACTCGACGTACGCACAGAAATTCCTTGGCTCGTTGCCCGTAACTCTCTCACGCACCACTCTGTCGTCTCGGAGCTCTTCCCCCTCTCTCTCAAACTCTCCATCTACCTAGGTCACACATACACATTCATATCTCACTCGCATTCCATAGGCCCATCTAAAACTCAATCTCTCTCTGTCGTTCCCTCTCCATCTCACATGCACACACACACAATCTCATGCCTAGCTAGCCAAGTATGATGGTCACTCACTCAATTGTAGGCACACGCAGTCCCCCCTATATGTGTATGACTAGCTAATCTTAGTCTCCATCACAAACATGTGCATGGTCTATCTCGATTTCTCTCGGGGCATCTTTCTATCGCGCACGCACCTCCCTCGATCTCCCACCCATATAGTCCCCTCACGATCTCGAGGGGGTCTCTCTATCACAAACACACCCTCTCGCCCTCCCCATGTGTCCATGTTCTCCATGTGTCCCTCTCGACCTTTGTTCCTTGTTGGCCTGACCTCTATTGGGCATGTTCTATAGGGGTGTCTCTCTCCGTTGCAAACAATCACACACTAGCTATCTTCGTGTATCTCCTCCCCTTGCTTTTCTATCTCGGAGATGCATGCGTGACATGTTCGCCTAAGAAACGAAAAAAACACACACTCTCTCTAATTTATCATTTGTTGTCACTTTCTCTTTCACACACATACTCTTTTTTCACACTTACTCATAAACACACTTGATCCCTCTGGACTTAGGAACTCTCCTCGGTCCATAGCATACCGATTTATTGAAAAGTCAAACATCACAAAGTTTGACCATGTACGTGGAGAAAAACAATTACATCTGGAACGGCGAACATATACCATTAGATTCACCATGAGATGTAGTTTCGTATGATGTATATTTGGTATTGAAGATGTAAATAACATTTGTGTAAACCTGTTCAAAGTTTCCAAAGTTTGACTTCTAAAAAAATTACTGCACTGCATTATCAAGCGGACGGAATATCTCTTTCCCCCTCTCAGCTATCTGACGCACCACTCACCTTATCGGGGCTCCTCGATCTCTCTCAAACTTTATATCTCCCTGGTTCACACATACACATGTCTCACTCGCGCTATTCATATAGACCCATCCAACACTCTCCGCCCTTGTTCTCTCTCTATGTGACACGCACCCCCTAATAAGTACCATAATCCCTCACTCCATCATAGGCACAAGCACTCCCCCCCTAAGTATGATTGTCTCTCACTAGCCATCAGGAACACACGTATTGTCTCCTTCCATCCATACGTCTATCTCGATATCTCTTGTGGTATCTCCTATCACGCACACACCTTGTCACTCGATCTCTCACCCATGTAGTCCCATCACGATCTCCAGGGGATCTCTCTATGGAAAACATACACTCTCTCCTCCCCATGTCTGCATTTTCTCTGTACGTCTCTCTCGACCTCTCTCCCTTGGTTGTCAGACCCCTCTTGGCCACGTGCTAGGGGTCTTGCTCTCTTGGTTGCAAACAACCACACACTATCTCCTCACCTTGCTTCCGTTGTTTTCATAAGACACACACGTTTTTTCTCGACTTTTATCGAGTGTTGTCCATGTCTCTTTCACACATGCACACACACTTTTTTCACTCACTCTTTCTATTTCTCTCTCTCCCTCTCTCTCTATAGTTAGGGACTCTCTCACGTCCATAAGCATATGGATGTTTTGAAAAGTCAAATCTCAGAAAAGTTTGACCAGGTATATGTGGAGAAAAACATTTACATCTAGAAAGATAATTAGATTCATCACAACATGTACTTACTTCATACTATCATTTATCTTGGTATTGTAGATATAAGTAATTTCTTTATAAACTTGGTCAAAGTTTCAAAAGTTTGACTTTAAAAAAATGTTGGAACTACATTATCGAACGGAGGGAGTAGCTCTTTCTCTCTCTCTCTGCTATCTCTCACGGGCCTCCCCTCTCACACAAACACTCTATACGGACGGATTATATGCTCACTGTGTCAGTGTATAGCTCCGTATATTGTTTAGTTGACCGGTCAACCAGTCCACATGCTGCTTTGTCAGCTCGTGTTCTGTATCTTCGTTGTAGGGATCTATGGTAGGGTGCGTCGATTGCAAATTAAAATTTCCTACGCGCAGAACAACCAAGAACATGCTACGGGAGATGGATCACAGTTCGTTACCACTAGACGCGCAGTGCCGTGCAGTGGAAGAAGAGTTGGGGTAGCGCGTCCGCGTGGATCGTCTTCTCCTTGTCCGATCTCCCTCGTACAGCCGGTGGTCGGTTCTCATGTATAGGTTCGCCAGAGCGGCGCAAGTGCACCGCCTCTAATGGTATCCGCGCGTGCAGGAGGAACATCGTGCGGCGGACTGCTAGGTCCGATCACACAACCGGCGGCGAGTGGAGGTGTCTATTCGCAACACATGCAAACCCTAGTGACAGCGCCGAAGCGATCAACCGCGTGAGTGTGCGGCACCTCCATTATATATAGGCGTCCGTCGCGGGCTCAACACTTGGGTCTCGCACGGACCCTAAAGCCCATAAGTCTACTCGGCCACAATCCGAATACAGTTCGGATCACATCCGACCAATGTCCTCGGATCCGACCTTGTAGGTTCCTTCCCTTAAGCGCGCGACCCGTTATGTTCAAGTCAGCTTGGTCGCAGTTCGGATCACCTCCGAACTGCACGGTTGGTAGCGGCCTATAGCAAGGCATGCCGAACACCAAGCAGACTATGAAGCTGGTTAGCGAACCTGTACATCATACTTCCATTCCTTTTGCCACACGATACATGTTGTTGAGCTCGAGGCGAGACTGTCATCCTTGTGCTAGCCCGACCTCTTTCTCATTCCAGTCATGCCAACCACAAACCGGATTATCTCATAATCCTTGTCGCATGGCCATGCTTATCCTGGTCGGATCACACGAGGGGCCCAGAGTATATCTCTCCTGATCGGAGGGGCAAATCCCATCTTGCTCGACCACGTCTCGCAGCATGGTTCTGGACAAACCCGAAACCTACCTTTATAACTACCCAGTTACAGAGTAGCGTTTGGTTGGCCCAAAGAAAGTCTGTCACCATCCCGAGTACATGTGTCAGCTCAGGTCTTAGGACATAGAACATATGTTGTACTAGAGACTCACAGATGACATATCGCTGCGTCTCATAGTTAGGTCTGTCCGACTTGGACCTTATCTCTACTCGGATCCGACTACGTTGAATCCGACCAGATCCTTCCAAGTCCATATTATCCGGTTAGCATCCAATGCTCCATGGCTAGTGAGACCAAGCCATCGACCGTGTCATATGCTAGTCTAGTTGGCTGCGTGTCCACATAGCCCTTTCGACTATGGACCTTTTAGGACAGTCAACATACAATGCATAGTCCCACAAACAAGTCACGTACTTGCTGATACACATTATTAATAATGTCTAAGGACTATCTTTATTCATAAACACATAGGAAATATCATCATACATGATTGCCTCTAGGGCATATTTCCAACATTCGTGTGCTGGCCCATGTGGCAGTGGGTGAAAATAAGTAAACTAGAGGCCCATCTGTTACGCGGTGAAGTAAACAAAGTTGAAACCACCCGAGGTAGCACCCCGCATGCTAGTAAATTGAGGGCGCATTGAGGACACACTTCTTCTGCGTGGAGGACGCACTCACGCACAATTCACCACTGCGCGGAGGCATGCACAGAAGGACGCACTCGCGCACACCCAGCACACAACACACACCAGCACACGTGTACACCAGCGTGGCCGCCGGTTGAGATGGACGGCGAGGCAGCCAACAAGCGGAGGTGGCTCGAGCCAAAACCGCATCTGGCAAGCCTGGACTTCATCAGCAGCCTCTCCGACGACATGCTGCTCGTCATCATCGGCCTCCTCCCCACCAAATCTGCCGTGCGGACCGCCCTGCTCTCCCGGCGGTGGCGCCCCCTCTGTTGCCGCGTCCCCCTCAACCTCATCGTCGACAGCTGCCTCTGCAACGGAGATTGCAAACGCATGGCCGCAGTCTCCAAGATCCTTCCATCACACCCTGGGCCATCCAGATGCCTTGACATCCGCATGTTCAGTACCAACTGCAAGGTCCAACACAAGTTCGATGAGTGGTTCTTATCCCCCACCCTAGATCAGCTCGAGGAGCTCAGCTTTAAAGCTAGACGATGTCGCTCTCTACCGCCGTCCGTGCTCCGCCTCGCGCCAACGCTGCGCCAGCTTCAGCTTCAGCTCCTGCTATCCTCCCCAGATTAATGTCGTGCCCGCCCTTCTTCTCCCTCAACTCAAGAAGCTCGACCTCTTCGACGTTGTCATCTCAAAGAAGGCTATGGAGCATATGCTCCGCAGCTGTACTGCGCTCGAGTACCTTCGTCTTGAGAAGATCCACGGGTTCATTAGCCTTCACATCGCCTCGACGAATCTCTGATGGATTTATGTGTCTTGCTGGCCCCACAACAAGACATCAGTTGGAAAGAGATCACTCCAGCTATTCCATGTTATGGTCATTGAGAATGCTCCTTTTCTTGAGAGATTGCTTGTATCGGATCTAGAAGGTCCAACAAAAATCAGGGTCATGGACGCGCCAAAATTGACAGCGTTGGTGCACTCGTCTGCCAAATTCTCCGAACTCTTTATTGGATCCGTAATCGTTCAGGTACAGCACTCATCTTCTTCTCTGTCTTCTTGAAATTCACATTTTTAAATTTCTTCTTGATGTATTTACGACCGTCTTCCAGAAAATGATTCCAACAAACTTGACCCAGTCTATGCGCACAGTGAAGATCTTGGCAATAAAATCTATCAGCCACAATCTGGATCAAGTTGTTGGATTCCTTACATGCTTTCCGTGCACGGAGAAGGTACTCATCGAGGTGAAACTTCTTTCCTATTAGTAAACGATAATCACAACGTAGCTCAAATTTTTCGTAATTTTCCCAAATTACAATGACAAGTGTAGTGTTCAAAACTGCATCTATGCACTGCACCGAAAGAAATGTTTTTAGTATTTTACTCACATGATCACCTGCATCGTTTTGTTGTTGTACTACTATAGTAGCCTAGGCTAGTCATAGTGGAAAGTAACTTAGACTACTCCAGTAACTCTATGGTTACCCTAAGAGCAAGTACTACCTTTGTCCTAGTTTACTCTTCCTATTTTGTAGTATCAAAATTTGACCATAGATTTAACTGACAAAATGTTAATGCATGTCACTAAGAACTATATCATTGGATTCATATTTGAACACAATTTCAAATGGTGTAGTTTTTGGTGACATGCATTGGCATTTTCTTACATAAATATATGGTCAAAATTTTATACTAAATAAGAGGTAGTACAAAAGTGGGCTATAACGGCCCTCCACTATGTAGGCCAAAACACGTGCCAAATTCACTTGTGATGCATTTGGCATCAATGCCCCTCCATTGCTCACCTGGTGCCCCAATCTGGATCACCTACTTTGCTCTGGTGCCAAATTAACTCACGCAATGAAAAAACACTTGCGTGGGAGAGAGAGAGAGGACTGCGGCAATAAAATAACACTTGTTTGGGAGAGTGAGAGGCTGGTGTAGTTGGTTTGATTGATTTGTTTATACATGTGGGTCTATGTGCACAACGGTGCCAACTCTCTCACATCACGAGAGCGGTGCCAAAATCTTTTGATTTGACATCGATGCGTATTATGGCATCGGCCACATAGTGGAAGGCAACAAATGCCCAAGCTCTTCACGTACTCCTAGGTAAATGAGAGGAAAGAGAAAGAGAGAGAGATAGAGAGTGAAAATATATCACTAGCCAGCCAACCCTATCGTATGAGAGAATGATATTGGTACCTCTTGATGACACGGTAATCTTATACTGCCAGCTGCTCTAATATGTTCTCTTCTTTTGCAGATAAAAAAAGACCCGAAAGTGAAAAAGGTGTTGCACTATAACAATCTCATCGAATGCCTTGATCTCCATCTTACAGAAATTGATTTGATCAACTACCGAGGCAGCACATCTGAGATTAAATTGGCCAGGTTCTTTGTTCTGGAGGCAAGTGTGCTCAAGGTAATAAGGTTTGGCGTTCTCTGGCGCAACAATGAATGGCGTGCTGATCACCGCAAGCGTCTAAGCCTAAATGACAAAGTCTCCGCAGAAGCTGAATTTGTTTTTGAAACATCAAGTGGCCAGAGACTCGAAAACTTATTTGCCCATTAGTGAGTTGTCAGGGTGGTGGATTTTATTTTGTATGATAATGCTGCATCCACCTAAAGTAACGAAAGTTCTTACGTAAACTTCCTAGTAATTCCCTCTTCGTAGGTGCAACATTACTCCTAATATTTCTAATATCAATTTGAAACTTGTAATATTGCCATGTCCTATTCCTGCGTTTTCAAAATCATGCGAATCAAACAGGTCCTGAGTTGGTGATGATGTTGTGCCTGACATCTTTCACCAATAGCCGTCGGATCTAGATCTAACGCATACAAACCAAACTTCTCCAGTTTTGCAAAAAGATGCCCGCACTTGTTCCCTATTTACAAACAACTCCTTGTCTCTCACAATCAGCCTTATCTCCTCCCCACCACATCTAGAAGGCCATGGAAAAATCTGGTGTGATGGCCGCTGCCGGCGTCGTCCACCCCCCAATCTTGGTGTTCTGTGCAATGCACGGGCATCTACGCACGGGAAATTATGTCGAACACGGCTAGTTGTAAGCAAGCTAGGTCTACCGCCATGATGATAGTGCCTGCAGATGGTGAGGCTGACTATCATATGCCGAACATGGTGCCTATACTCAGGTGTCATCTCCGGCGTAGAGTCTTGTCACTTCACTGTGAGGAGCAGCACGTAATAATTTGACCAACGGGTAGTACAGTGCTACTACATTAGTACTACTACTAGTACTAGCACCACCGTCTGGATTTAGTAGTACTACCACATCCATCCGGATTTAGTATTTGACTAGCAATATCTAGTAATGCATGTCACAAAAAATGTACTACTCCCTCTGTAAATAAATACATTGTGTATTGTTTTATTCCTATCGGCGAGGTAACTTAATGTCTTTTTGCTACTTAATAGGATTACATGCAATGAACTAACCACTGCATGTGATGTTTGGTAGTCTCAATTCATTGAAAGCATGCACGGGCACGGAGGGGGACGTAGCTTCATTGACTTAATGCACCTGACTTTGGGTGTATGACACGTGGGCCCAACGGGTGGCTGGCCAACCTGTCATACAGCCAAAGGCAGGTGTAGTAGAGGGGCAAGGAGTTGATAGCCAACACGCACGTGAATTCAACGTAGTCTGCACTTCTCATATAAAGGCTCCCGCCAGTCCAATCTACGAAATCCTATGCACCTACGCACCCAAGGGTAAGAGTGATCACTCCAATCGCAAGATCAGTTGACAAGAAGCTAGACCCATGGAGGCGATGAGCGCGAGCATCAGCCGGCTGTGCCATATGGTCCACGACGCCGGCCTGCGGTCCGGTATCGAGGAACGTCTCCAGGTAGTGCTTGAGGCCGCCGGGGCGAGGGACCGCTTGGACGACAACTTCGTCTCCTTGTTCGGCGAGGTCCTCATCGGCTTCCTCGACAAGTTCACCATCGTCAAGAAGCTCACGGACAACCTTGACGTACGCCTCCAGCCCATACGCCCAGGCTCTATGATGCCTGCCACCCTCAATGGCCTCTATGGTGACAACCTCTTCGACGCACTGGTGGCCCTGCGACTGCCCGCTGTCGCGCCGGAGAATGTCCACCTCGAGGTCGCGCTCGTCGCGCAGCGCCTGGCGCAGCAAGACACCATCGACGTAGTCACCCACATCTATGCGCAAATCGTCCACAAGGACTAGTACATGCAAGAGGAGGATGATGCGCTGGCCTTCTTGGACCGCAGGGCAACCTTGGATGGCATTGTTCAGAAGCACATTGAGCTTGCCGCCAACGTCGCTGCTCCTCACACGTCAGTTGGTGACCCAGTGCACTAGGGCGTGAGGATGTCGTTGATGGATTCGTATGTATCTTTATCTTTCCGTCAAATCCATGTAGTAGTATATGGTACTACTAGTAATTATCTTAACTTTCGCATCAACTTCATAATTTTCCTACGTACTCCATGCATGAACCGCGCCAAAACCAAACTTCTCATTACTCTAGGGAAAATCGTTATTTCTATCTATCGGTCGCCCCATGGAGCAGAACAAAATTTTACAAGTTACAAGTTCAAAAGGAAAAGCCTGCCGTGTTCGCGTCGCACCCCCACACGGTTTGTCCGGCACGCCGCTCAAGGGGGAATGCGTGCTGTGTTGCATTTTCACTTACAAGTGGGACCGTAGTTGAGCAAACCGACTATCGGCAAACCCCCACCCCGCCCACCGCGCGATAGCTGAGAAATTAGGAGGGAGAAGAGATGGATGTAGCTAGCACAGACTCTAAGAAAATTGGTGTCGGATGGGAATCGTGTGGGTGGCGTGTGCCGTACTGCTAGACATGAATTCTAGTTATGGCCCATGCCACCCCACTATATCGAGGTGCTAGTTACGTAGAACAAATTTACTGGAGTCCGTGCTCAGCCCTCCTTTATCTCTCTTCTCAGCCAGCCGGCAGACGTGCGGAGCCCATCGTCTGTTTGCTCATATGCGGTCCCACATGTCAGTGAAAATGCAAGAGGACCCACTGAACCTGTACATCTTTCACCTCGACGTGCTGGTGGTGAAAAACAAATCCAATAAAGATCTTCGGTGGCTGCTTTTGGAGTTACTCAAGAGTAGTAAGATTCTATTTACAGTTTAACCCAAGATGCACATCATGTGGGTTCACCTACCACTCTATTTTCTTGCATGTGTCGGATTTCGGGTTCCGGAAGACCCTTAAGGTTCGAACACTGGGGTGCGCGCAGAGATTACGCCTTCAACCTCTCCGTCTCACAAGGAACTAAACTACTTAAAGAACTGCGCAAGAGACACAAGATTTATACTGGTTCGGGCCACCGATGTGGTGTAATACCCTACTCCAGTGTGTGGTTTGTGGATTGCCTCTTAGGGCTGATGAGGATGAATAATACAAGGAAGAACAGCCTCACGAGGGTCTGTTCTTGGTTGGGGTGATGAACTGCTTGGGGGAGTTCGGTCACCTCTCTCTCTCTCACTCACTTGTCGATTATGCCGAACCGATCCAACCGAACCCCTTGCTATGTGGGTGGCTAGTCCTATTTATAGAGGCCCTGGTCCTCTCCCCAAATATTGAGCGGGAAGGGATCCAACAATGGCGGGCTAATTTGAAGGGGGGCAGCTAGTACATCTATCCTGACAAAAGCAGTCTTCGCCTGCCAAAGGCTCTGGTGATGACGCCGTGCTGGGCTCCATGGTGACCTCCGTCTCGTAGTCCTCCTGGTCTTGGTCTCATTGCACCGAAGTGGCAACCTTTGCCTGATGCCTCGGTACTCCGCGGCTGCGCTTGCCCCCTTTGCACCAAAGAGGAAAGAAGGACGCTGCGCACACTGGCACCCGCCTGGTGCCCTAAGTCGTCATGGCTTACGTCATGGGCACCTCGCGAGGTACCCCGCCTTGATGTCTCCGCCTCCTCGCGAGCCAGCCTGATGAGGATTCACCTGAGGATGCGCCGTGTCGTCCGCCTTGCGAGGCTTGGCCCCTCGCGAGGGTCTTGAGCCTTGTGTTGATGAAGACGGGTCGCGTCGGGCCCCCATTGCGCCACGCAGCAGGCCGCGGGCAGGCAAGTCTGGGGACCCCCGTTCCCAGAACGCCGACAGTAGCCCCCAGGCCGAAGGCACGCATGGACTTGGCCGTGCCGAGAGGCGAAAGGGCAAGGGCGAAGCGCCGCGGGCCCTAACAGCCTGCGGCCTTGGGCGCCGCGCGGCGGTTGATTGGACGTGGCGTCTCCACTTCCCCATGATGCCTTGGTGATCGTGCGAGTTGGACAAGTCCCTGCATGCAGATCATGTTATGATTACCTGTGATCATGGAGGCCGGCGGTTGGCCTTCGCCAGCTATAAGTACGGCACCGCGCGTGCCCTTCCAGTCCATCTCTTCTTGCTCTCTCCTTCGCCTCAGTTCTTGCTCCGTCTTGGTGTGATGGCTCCATCGAGGAGGTACTCGGCTGCAGAGAAGGGGAAGGCCCTCCAGGTTGGTCCTGCCTCTCCCCCGCCCAAGCGCGGTCGTGGGCACCCTCGGAAGCATCCGGTGGCCACCCCGGCAGCGTTTGGTGGCCATGGGGGCGGCTCCCAGCGCGGCGGCGGGCGAGCCGCCGTGGACGAAGGACGCGCCTGGGTTGCACGCTCTCCCAGGCCGTGCTTTCGTGCTATGAAGGCGCTGCCGGAATTCGTCGTCTGGTTGGCGGAGCCGACTAATGCCCGGCTCCCGCTCCCTCGCTTCCTCCTTGGTGAACTCCCGGCCGGCGCTCCTGGTGGCCTCTGGCTTCAGGCGGAGGGCTGCTGCAGCAGGTCCTCGTGGGTCGCACTGGAGGCCTCCGCCAGCGGGGGCTTGGCCTTCACTCGTGGCTGGCAGGCGTTCGCCCGCGCTCGCGGCCTGGAGCGTCGGTGCACTCTGCACTTCAGGTTCGATGGCGATGCCACCCTCTATGTGAGGGTGTTTGGGGAAGATGGTCTCCGCGCGGGGTGTTGCCCAGAGGACGACGACCGTGTCCGCGGGCCCCGCTCCGATGGCAATGAAGGAGACAGTGCCTGTGCAGATGGTGGCGTCCGTGACTCCCCAAGCTTCGTCAGCTCTTCCTCAAGCGACTCCTCCAGCAGTGGCAGCAGTTCTCCCCGCGCCGTCCAGCTTGCTTAGGAGGTGGCGGTTCGTCCGCTCGCCGTCGCGCCCCGGTGAAGCACGAGAGGGAGTCCGCCTGAGGCCCCGCGGCAGCCCGTGTTGCCTCCGCGGGCCGATGTGAGGGGGGGCTGTGCCGGGCTCGTCTTTTTCCTTTCCCTTTTGTTTCCTGTGTAAGACAGAACAGCTGCATGGAGCCCCTTGGGGTGTGTTGGGAAATATTGTCGTTTTAGCTATTACCTTGATCCCATTTTTGCGCCTCTTAACTATACGCCTGTGCGTAGATAGTTCTTGGCCCCTGCCGGGGGGCGACCGACCCAGGCCATGTGTGCGTGTCGCGGTGCCCGGGGGGCACGGACTAGGAGGGGTGCTCCTGTAATGCGCCCGGGCCAGGAAACCTTCCCGAGGCTGGAGCAGAAATGCTCGCGAGGACGTTTAGGCACCATCCCTCGCGAGGTCGTGTACGAGAGAAACCAAAGCGAGAAGCGGAAATCGGCGAACCACAAATCAGCACAGCGACAACTTCAATAAGACTTCAAATGCAAATAGACACGTCAACTGCGGAAAGCAAATGAAAAAGCTGCGTCCGGCACCTAATCTAGTCTTCGACGTCTTCTCACCAGCGCGGAGCTAAGTGCTGCCACTGCGTGTGGGAGGGAGCCCCAGGGCCTGAGGCCGGCTCTCCTGAGACTACGGGGCGTGTACAGCCCCACTCATTATTACGTGAGAGTGTCACGGGGCGGCGAGCTTCACAGGCATTGGCCTTGCTTCACAGGATCTGGGCCTTTTTTCCAAAGCGCGATAGCTTCACAGGCACTCCCCTTGCTTCACAGGCTCTAGGCCTTTTTTCCAAAACGCGATAGCTTCACAGGCACTCGCCTTGCTTCACAGGCTCTGGGCCTTTCAAAAAGCGGTGATCTTCACAGGCACTCGCCTTGCTTCACAGGCTCCGGGCCTTTCCAAAAGCGATGATCTTCACAGGCACTCGCCTTGCTTCACAAGCTCCGGGCCTTTCCAAAAGCGATGATCTTCACAGGCACTCGCCTTGCTTCACAGGCTCCGGGCCTTTCCAAAAGCGATGATCTTCATAGGCACTCGCCTTGCTTCACAGGCTCCGGGCCTTCCCAAAAGCGATGATCTTCACAGGCACTCGCCTTGCTTCACAGGCTCTGGGCCTTTTCAGGGGTAGAACCTCCGGAGGTGCTGGATGTTCCACGCATTCTGGATTGGCACTCCCTCCTGAGTCTCCAAGCGCGCGGAGCCGGGCCTGGAAACATGAACAACCTTGAACGGGCCCTCCCACATGGGAGAGAGCTTGTGCAATCCCACCCTGGAGAGGACCCGTCTGAGCACGAGGTCTCCTACCTCAAGAGTCCTGGGGCGGATGTTGCGGCAGTGATATCGCCGCAGCGCTTGCTTATACCTCGCCGCTCGCAGCGCGGCCTCCCGGCGACGTTCCTCCCCCAACACGAGGTCCATCCCCCGCATGGCGTCCTGCTGCGCCTCGTTGAACGCCAGGACCCACGCGGAGCGACGTCTGACCTCGTGAGGGAGGACTGCTTCCGCTCCGTAGACCAGGAAGAATGGGGTCTCCCCAGTCGGTTTGGTCGCGGTGGTGCGGATGGACCACAGCACGGACTGAAGCTCGTTGTACCAACCTCTGCCACAGGCCTCCAGCTTCTTCTTGAACGTCCTGGTCTTGAGGCCCCTCAGGACCTCTGCGTTGGCTCGTTCGGCCTGCCCGTTGCTTCGGGGGTGCGCCACCGAAGCGTAGCATATCTGCGTTCCAAGGTTAGCACAGTATGTTTTGAAGAGGTTACTGGTGAACTACGAACCGTTGTCTGTGATGATGCGGTTCGGCACCCCAAACCGGCTCACGATGCCCCTGATGAACTTGACTGTGGAGCCCGCGGGGATGGCGCGGACGGCCTCCACTTCAGCCCACTTGGTGAACTTGTCCACGGCGACGTAGAGGTAGCGGTAGCCCCCTCGCTCCTGAGGAAACGGGCCCAGGATGTCCAGCCCCCAGACTGCGAATGGCCACGAAAGGGGTATAGTCTGCTGGCCTCCTGCCGGCTGATGGATTTGCTTGGCGAGGAACTGGCAGGCCTCACAAGCTTTCACCAGTTCGACGGCGTCATTGAGTGCGGTGGGCCAATAAAACCCACTGCGGAACGCCTTGCCGACGAGGGTCCGTGATGATGAATGATGTCCACAGTCTCCGTCGTGCATATCTTCCAGCAGTTCCTTTCCCTGCTCCCTGGAGATGCAGCGCAGGGATACATCGTTCGGTCGCTTCCGGTAGAGCTCTCCATCCTTGATGTAGTACGCCGTGGCCTGCCGTGCCACACACTCCGCTTCCTCCTCCTTCTCCGGCAAGGTCCCTTGTGTTAAGTAACTCCGGAGCTCTGCGATCCAGCACCCCTCCTGAGGTTCCATCGTCAGGAGCAGGTGTGCTCCTGAGGCCGGGCCACAGACCGGGGCTCCTGAGGCAGGTGGCTGGGGGAGCTCCTCCCGAGGCTGAGCCGTGTTTGACAATGACGGCACGGCTGAGGGCTTGAGGAGCCGCTCCTTGAAGACGCCAGGCTCCTGAGGTAACCGCCTCGACGCCCGTTTGGCGATGTCGTCGGCCTCCTGATTGGTGCCACGGGGCACATGCTGCAACTCCAACCCCCAGAACTGCTTCTCCATCCTGCGGACCTCCGCAAGGTAGGCCTCCATATGCTCATCTTTCGGCTCGTACGCCTTGTTGGAGAAATTAACAAGGAGCTGCAAATCGCCCTTAATGGTGAGGCGTTTCACCCCCAGGGCTGCTGCGGCCTTCAAGCCCGCTATTAAACCTTCATACTCCGCTATGTTGTTGGAGACCTTTTCACCTTGCTGGAAACAGAGCTGTACAGCGTAGTAGAGCTTGTCCTGAGTGGGCGATATAAGCACCGCCCCAGCCCCAGCACCATGTCTGGAGAACGCCCCGTCGAAGTGCATGACCCAGCCTTCCGGCGCCTCGCTCCCCGGGGAGAGGGACCGATCCTCGTCGGCCTTGAGGCCTGGTGCCTCCGTCCATTCTGCCACAAAATCTGCCAACGCTGCTCCTTTGATGACCCTGGTTGTGCTGAACTCGAGCTGAAACGCCTGCAGCTCTATGTTCCACTCAGCGACCCTTCCGGCTGAGTTAGGGCTCCTGAGCACTCTCTCCAGGGGGTATGATGAGACGACTTTGATGGGATGAGCCTGGAAGTAGTGACGCAGCTTGCGCGAGGCTACCAGTAGCGCGAGGAGGAGCTTCTGAGGCATTGGGTACCGTGGCCTCGCGTCCCGTAGCACCGTGCTAACAAAGTAAACTGGGTGCTCAACAAGGCTGAGAGCGTCTGGGGTTACTGCGCCCTCGGGAGGTAAGGGCGCCTCACAAGGCGACGTAGCTTCGGGAGGTGGTCCATCCGGTCGTGCAGCCTCCTCTGCCTCCGGTGCATTCTTCGGCAGCCGACCCTCCTCAACTGCGGTTGTGGCTTCTGCAGGCTTTCCTTGTTCCCGTTTCGCCTTGCCTCGGGCAGCCGCTGCGGTCTTGACCTGGCGCTCCTCCCTGACTGCCACCAGGGCTGCGCTGGCGGAGTAGGGTGTGGCGACGAGGTACAGTAGCAGGGGCTCTTGTGGGCGCGGAGCCACCATGACTGGGGGACTGGTCAGGTACCTCTTGAGATCTTGAAACGCCTTATCTGCCTCTTTAGTCCATTCAAAGGGCCCCTTTTTCTTCATCAGCTGAAAGAAAGGTAGCGCTCGCTCCCAAAATTTAGAGATGAAGCGCCCTAGTGCGGTCACGCGCCCAGTGAGCTTCTGCATTTCTCTGAGGGTCTTTGGTGGACTCATGTCCTCGACCGCCTTGACCTTCTCGGGGTTAGCCTCGATGCCACGATGGGACACGAGGAATCCCAAAAGCTTGCCCGAGGGGACGCCAAACACGCATTTCTCTGGGTTGAGCCGCAGGTTCACTGCGTCGAGGCTCGCGAAGGTCTCCTCCAGGTCTTGTATCAGGGTCTTGGCCTCCCGAGATTTTACAACCATGTCATCAACGTAGGCTTCGACATTCTTCCCGAGCTGCAGGCCCAAGGTGATGTGCATCAGCCGCTGAAAGGTTGCCCCTGCATTACGCAGTCCGAACGGCATGCATGTGTAGCAGTATACCCCGCACGGGGTCAAGAAAGCGGTCTTCTCGACGTCTTCTACTGCCATCTTGATCTGGTGATACCCGGAGAAGGCGTCCAGGAAACATAGCAGGTCGCACTCCGCAGTGGAATCGACGATTTGGTCGATGTGGGGGAGCAGAAACGGATCTTGCGGGCATGCCTTGTTGAGGTTGGTGAAGTCGACACACATGCGTTCCTTCCCCCCCTTCTTGGGCACGACGACAGGGTTGGCCAACCAATCCGGGTATCGGACCTCGCGAATGACCCCGGCAGCCTCTAGCTTGCGGGTCTCTTGGGCAATGAATGCCTGCTTCTCCGTGGACTGCCGCCTGGCCTTCTGCTTCACGGGGTGCACATTTGGGCACACGTTGAGGTGGTGCTCGATGACACTTCTGGGGATCCCCGCCAGCTGATCGGGCTCCCAGGAAAATACCTTCTTATTCGCGCGCAGGAACTTGACCAAGGCCTCCTCCTGCTCAGGCTCAAGGTTGGCGCCTATGGTGAAAGTGGCACTGGAGGACCCGTCCTCGTCGACGGGTATCTGCTTGGTTTCTGCTTTGTCCTGGGTGAACAACTGCTTCTTCTTGGCAGGAGCAGCCCCCTTGGGCTCAGGGGCCTCCTCGTTGACGGGCCGTGCTGATGCCGCCGTCTTGAAGGCGAGCTTGAGTACTTGCAGGGCGTCCCTGGTGTCCCCGTGCACGGCGAGGGTACCGCTGCTCCCGGGCATCTTCATGAGGTTGTACGCCGGGTGCGTGGCGGCCATGAACTGAGCCAGTGCTGGGTAGCCGAGGATGGCGTTGTAGGGGAGGTCGATGGGGGCGATGTCGAAGTCGACCATCTTCGTGCGAAAGTTGTCGTAGGTGCCGAAGGTTACCGGGAGCCGGATCTGTCCCAGGGAGTCGGATGATCCGCCCCCAACACCCGAGAAGGATCGACTGGGTCGCAGCCGCTCCCGAGGTATGCGGAGGAGGCTAAAAGTCTCGACCGAAAGCATGTTGAGGCCCGCACCGCCGTCGACGAGGGTCCTGGTGACGGCCACCTGGCAGATAGTGGGAGTACACAACAGGGGGAGCGCGCCCGAGCCGACCGGGTTGGTGGGGTGGTCCTCCGAGCTGAAGGTCAGGTCGGCCTCGTGCGCCGCCCGGTCCCAGGGAGCCCCCTGCCGTGCGGAAACGGCGTTGACCCGGCGGGCAAAAGGCTTGACGTGGCGACTCGTGGGCGGCGCCTGGGAGCCGCCCAGGAGGGCCGCAACGATCGGAGGCGTCGATGTTGCGGTGCAGTTACTCTGTCGTGCAGGCGGATGCTAGGGTGGCGCTCGCCGCTCATTCCCCGCCGGGCCGGTGGCGGTGTTGATGGCGGGCGACGGGGAACGACGAGGACGCCCACCGACGGGGGCCGTCTGGGCGGTGCGAGAGGCGACGGTGGCCGGGCGCTTAGCGCGGGCCCGACGAGCGTCAGACATGGACGCGACGGTCGGAGGAGAGCGGAGTAGTGGAAGACAAATTCTGGCGCACCCCTACCTGGCGCGCCAAATGTCGGATTTCGGGTTCCGGCAGACCCTTAAGGTTCGAACACTGGGGTGCGCGCGGAGATTACGCCTTCAACCTCTCCGTATCACAAGGAACTAAACTACTGAAAGAACTGCGCAAGAGACACAAGATTTATACTGGTTCGGGCCACCGATGTGGTGTAATACCCTACTCCAGTGTGTGGTTTGTGGATTGCCTCTTGGGGCTGATGAGGATGAATAATACAAGGAAGAACAGCCTCGCGAGGGTCTGTTCTTGGCTGGGGTGATGAACTGCTTGGGGAGTTCGGTCACCTCTCTCTCTCACTCACTTGTCGATTATGCCGAACCGATCCAACCGAACCCCTTGCTATGTGGGTGGCTAGTCCTATTTATAGAGGCCCTGGTCCTCTCCCCAAATATTGAGCAGGAAGGGATCCAACAATGGCGGGCTAATTTGAAGGGGGACAGCTAGTACATCTATCCTGACAAAAGCAGTCTTCGCCTGCCAAAGGCTCTGGTGATGACGCCGTGCTGGGCTCCATGGTGACCTCCGTCTCGTAGTCCTCCTGGTCTTGGTCTCGTTGCACCGAAGTGGCAACCTTTGCCTGATGCCTCGGTACTCCGCGGCTGCGCTTGCCCCCTTTGCACCAAAGAGGAAAGAAGGACGCTGCGCGCGCTGGCACCCGCCTGGTGCCCTGAGTCGTCATGGCTTACGTCATGGGCACCTCGCGAGGTACCCCGCCTTGATGTCTCCGCCTACTCGCGAGCCAGCCTGATGAGGCTTCGCCTGAGGATGCGCCGTGTTGTCCGCCTCGCGAGGCTTGGCCCCTCGCGAGGGTCTTGAGTCTTGTGTTGACGAAGACGCCGACAGCATGACACGACCTGGATGCTCGATGTCCCACGTGTCGGCAAAAGGAGGAAGAACTCGACCAAATCTTTGGTTGTGCTCTCGGATTAGACTAGTTGTGCTAACTTAAAATTTTATTGTGTAGAATGGATGCAAGTTTTGGTATTGGGAAGAAGAGTGCAACGATATATTGATAGAGCGCAATTTAGTAGATGTTCTAGCACTTTTAGCTAGCATAGCGGCTAGAGATGAGACTAGTGCACTTGTTGATAGAATAGAGGCTAGACACGTCTACTTCTTTACACTCGAAGAAGAAAGAAGCACACAAGATCGAGCCTCCGCAGATCAACAATGAATGCATCGAGAAGGCACTAATCCAACTTACAGGAGCAGTTATGGAAGTTGGATATCTTCTAAAATGTATTCTTGTGGTTCTTGTTTTCTTTGGTCTTGCTTTTCTAGTCAAAATTTTGGTGATGTATTTCCATGTACCAAAAAACAATGATGAAAAAAAGATATGTGTTTGCAAAGAAAAATGTACGCGGTTGGGATGCGGTCACGCGTTCGGCGCATGACCACCGCATCCGAGAAATGGCCCAGACACGACCCCATTGCCCTACCCGAACGGACAGAATCTGGGAAAAACGGAGGTTTGTTTGGGGTCGTGCGTTGGAGTTGGCCTTACAAGTGGAACCGCAGTTGAGGAAACCGACTATCGGCAAACCCCCACCTCGCCCGCCGCACGATGGCTGAGTTAGAGAAACGACGAGGTTGAAGAGATTGCTGTAGCACGGACTCCAAGAAATATGGTGTCAGATGGAAGTCGTGCTGGTGGCGTGTGCCGTACTCCTGGACGGGAATGCTTGTTCTGCCCCATGCCACCCTACTACTCCTACTACTTAGGTGGTGTTTGGTTCTCTAGTCCTAGGACTTTTTCTAGTCCGTGGGACTTTTTGAAAAAAGACTCTCAAGGAGGTGCTTCTAAGGACTTTTAGCAAAAAGTCCCTGGAACCAAACACCCCCTTATAGTAGTAGTAGTAGTAGTAGTAGTAGTACTAGTAGTAGTAGTAGTAGTACTAGTAGTAGTAGTAGTAGTAGTAGTAGTATCGAGGATTCGAGGGGCTGGTTACGTACAACGAACACATTAACATATGGCCCACCTCACACTGATGGCAAATTTCCTGGAGTCTATGCTAGGTTAAAAAGTGTTCTTTGTGAGGATGGGTGGATGGTCTCAAGTTTAAAACTTGTTGTATTACGTACGTAGACGTAGAGATAGTGCAGCATGTGAAGCTAGTACAAATAGTGTACTATTGTTGATTGGCCTCATCCGATAACCTGTTGCAATGCACATACAATTATGTATTCGGAAAATATTTTTTTGCCTCGTGGCAGCACCCACTCAGAGAAGCGACTCGAAAGCCATTCACAAATTTAGTAAGTTTATCACAAGCATAATATTTTATTACATACAACATGTCATCAACCCACAACGACAACGAGGAAAAATTATAAATACTAAAGTTTTCATCACACAACAAATAACAAGCAATGAAATGAACATCAACTCAACCAATCCTCGGCGTTGGAAACGCTTGCTTTGAACCACAAGTGATTCTTTGGGAATGGCCAGCTACTGTCAATCTCGAGACCAACGCAGGACTGATCATCCAGGTTGAAGCGACCTACTATATCACGACCAGGGTAGGGAACCACCGCAATGTCCGACGTATAGATACAGTTGCTTCTCATAAATGGTAGTAACGTTGTGTCAACAACAGTTGGATCGCCTTTCACCATCATTGGATAGTTTTGTCCAAGGAAGAGCGAGTTTGCTCCAAGACTATCAATACTGTACTAGGGATAAGGTGTTGGCCCTAGCACAGTAGTATCCATCCAGAATACCATACAACGGGTGTTGGAATAGGCCCGGAGAGTGCGACCATGGGAGAGAACACCTACTTCCTTAGTAGTAACATCAGCAGTGGGTTGTATACAGACAAGAAGGAGTGATCCATCAGAAGTTGCCAGGCGCCATTGAGTATATCGGCCCTCCTCGTCCTCATCTCCCCCTTGGTTATGAAAATTTTCAAGTATAGGTGGTGGAATGTCCACATGACCTTGGAAACACAAGAAGAAGGTTAATTAGTAGATAAGGGAAACTTGCTAACTCGCATGCATGTGGGTGAAACAATTATAATTACGGTGGAAGACAAACGTACTGAAACTACGAGGATCCCATGCAAAAGTAGTACCACGAGTGGTGGCAGCAAACACAAGACCCTCGTATTCAATTGCATCACAGTACACATCCGTGTATAGAAACTGATTTTTGAGCAATATCCATCCAGTCAAACCACGAAGGACGGCAACAAGCTTGTCGAAGATAGCAACAACTTGATAGTTCTTGTAATTCCAAGAGCGGTTGGGAACTCAAGAAATTGCTATCTTCCGTAGACGACAGTCACCATGATCATATTTGAACGTACGTAGATCATCTGTGTGCTCAACCTCAGGGCGCTCAGAGATTTTTGGAAGTGGAATCCGCTGACGAGTGTACACATTCACAAGTTCCCACTCACAATTGTACCGAATATAAACAACCCAATCTCCATTTGTGCCTGCCCAAGCCTTGCCCTCAAGCGATGGCATCTTAACATCATATGTATCATTATCAAGCGGCATCAACGTGCACAAGGCGAGGCTTCCCTCATCCCCGCGCCAGTCAGCAGGGTCACGGCGAAGAAGATAGGGGAGATCAAACCGCTCCTGGACCCTTGGGTTCCTTGTAATGATGTTATTAGTTGAGTCGAGAATGGGCTTGAACGAACCTGCCATGCTAGCTGAGGTGATGACGTCGCACCGATCAATGAGTTCCCCCACCACGTCATCTTTCAGATAGGGGCAAGAATAATGGGCTCGTTTCCGGCTTGTTCCCTCCATGGAGAAGACGATCGAACAATGGAGGAAGGAAGGGTGAAGGCAAATGGAGGAGTCAGGAAGAGTGTGCGACAGCAGTTCCAAATCGAGAGGGAAAGGCGAAGAGTCAGTGGATGGTTGCCAGTTTGCCACGGTACACGAAGATGCGCCCTGGCCTACACGTCCTTTCAGAAATTGTACAAAAGGACTCGCCATCTTCTCACTGACATGTTGGAACGGGACCACATGTCAATGAAACATGGTGTGTAATTTCTCGTGCAAAAATGCGATCTGGCCGCGTTGTTCCGAGGTGCCGCATTAGTTATCGACCTTTATTTTTTAACATACAATCTAAGTGGATAGCTCCTGTGGTCATCACACATGAGCGGATATATAGGTGGGCTAGGTGGGCAGGCGGCAACAATCTAAGTGCTAAAAGAGCTGGTCTCGAAAAAAGAGTTGATCCAATGCTTGGTTTTGTTTAGATTTTCCAACTATGACCATTTGATAGAGTAAATCAATGGCTTACGTTCAAAGTTATTCTCATACTATAGAATGGCATAGGAACGTGGAGAGATTTGGTTGATTTTATATCACTGAATAATATAAAAATATTATGAGTGCAGACGCTCCACCCCGAGGTTTGTAGCTCCTTCTCGGTTGTCAGGAATCTGTGTTCTTCCACTCTTTCGTTTAAGACGTGAGATTTGTTCATCGTGTTGCCGACACGCGGAACATCTATATGCCTCCATTTTAAAAAATCATACTACATGCCTCCATGACACGCGGGACATCTAGCATCAAGGTGGCGTGTCATGCAAGAAAATGGAGATATGCAGTGCGTAAGTGAGTCGTGTACTTCGATGGCACCTAGTACTACGCAATATTTTTTCTCCTCGATGGCACGTGAATAGTGCACGTACTCAATGACAGAGCACGGGATGGTAGCCATGGACATGGCCAGCCCTTTTTGAAGAGAGTACTAATAAATAACTTTGATGTGTCCCGTCAACTCGCAGAACGACGAGAAGCTTGCTTACTACGCCTTCTCCCTCGCCAACGCATGCGTGGTGGCTCGTAGCACAAGGAGAAACTTTTTCTTACAAGCGGTGGACGTGCAGCAGTTCATTTGGTGTCACATTGCCAGAAGTACTACTGTAGTACCATCATTATTGTTCGACTTCCGGAAGAGGAGAAGAGCCAAGCGCAAGGTCACCTACTAACCTAGTACAGTACTACTATAGCCAAAGCTGGTCCACCTTTTTAGAGCATGATTAATTAATATAGGAGGCTCTTACAGCGGCACATCATTTAGAGCAAGTACTCTATTTGTAGGAACAAAGGAAGTGAAACAAAAGTTGGAGTGGATTCTAGATTGCCAATTAAAACATGATTACATAGGAAAAAATCCTATAGTATTCTATCCTATGAATCAAACGACCAATGTAGGAAAATTATGAGGGGGGTCTCTCCAAAAGTGTTCCTTGGCTCGCACCTAGCATCACGGTGGTCGAACTTGGAGTCATTCATCTGGTACACGTGGCATCTCAGATCTGGACACAAGGTGACGCGACCTCTCACTTCCTCCACCATTTGAAGCAGCGCGCCGGTGGAGGGCTAGCATACTCCAATATTAGGTTGGCTCAATGTGATGTGGCAACTTCATATACTAAATGGATGCTGGGTATACTACTACGGTACTCACACTCCAAGAAGTGACTCGAAAACCATTCATAAATTGAGTCTATGACATGCATTTGCAACTGAAATGTACCATTCATTAAATACAACAAGTCATCAACACACAACGACAACGAGGATACATGTTGGATTATAGATTATTTCCAACAAAACATTCTAGCAAATACTAAAGTTTTCATCACATAACAAATAGCAAGCAATGAAATGAACTTCAACTCAACCAATCCTCGGCGTTGGAAACGCTTGCTTTGAACCATAGGTGCTCTAGGAAGGGCCAGCTATTGTCAATATCGAGAGCAACGCAGGACTGATCATCCAGGCTGAAGCGGCATAGATCAGGACCAGGGTAGGGAACCACCGAAATGTCCGAGGTATAGATACAGTTGCTTCTCATAAATGGTAGTAACATTGTGTCAACAGCAGCTGGATCACCTTTCACCATCATTCGATAGTTTGGTCCAAGGAAGAGTGACTTTGCTCCAAGTCTATCAATACTGAACCAGGGAGAAGGTGCTGGCGCTAGCACACTAGTATCCGTCCTGAATACCATGCAACAGGTGTTGGAA
Source organism: Triticum urartu (assembly GCF_056163025.1). Lineage (NCBI taxonomy): Eukaryota > Viridiplantae > Streptophyta > Magnoliopsida > Poales > Poaceae > Triticum > Triticum urartu. Next base: position 330,578,840 of record NC_141875.1, read on the forward strand.
TAGGTCAGGAGAGGGTGACCATGGGAGACAACACCTGCTTCCTCAGTAGTAACAGTCTGAGTGCATTGTATACAGACAAGAAGAGGTGATCCATCGGAATTAGTTGCCAGGCGCCACTGAGTATATAAGTTCTGCTCCTCCTCATGCTCGTGATCATCACCATCGTCATCTCCCCCTTTCTTATAAAAATTTTCAAGTATAGGTGGTGGAATGTTCACAAGACCTTGGAAACATAAGAAGAAGGTTAATTAGTAAAGGGAAACTTGCTAACCCGCATGCATGTGGATGAAACAATTATAATTACAGTGGAAGACAAACATACCGAAACTACGAGGATCCCATGCAAAAACAGTGCCACGAGTGGTGGCAGCAAACACAAGATCCTCATATTCTATTGCATCACATTACACATCCGTGTATAGAAACTGATTTTTGAGCAATATCCATCCAGTCGAACCACGAAGGACGGCAACAAGCTTGTCGAAGATAGCAACAACTTGATAGTTCTTGTAATTCTAAGAGTGGTTGGGAACTCGACAAATTGCTATCTTCAGTAGACGACAGTCACCATGATTGTATTTGAACGTACGTAGATCATCTGTGTTCTCATCCTTAGGGCACTCTGAGATTTTTGGAAGAGGAATCCGCTGACGAGCGTACACATTCACAAGTTCCCACTCGCAATTGTACCCAATATAAACAACCCAATCTCCCTTTGCGCCAGCCCAGGACTTACCCTTAAGCGATGGCATCTTGACATCATATGTATCATTATCAAGCGGCAACAACTTTCACAAGGCGAGGCCTCCGTCGTCCGCGCCCATGCGAACAGGATTATAGCGAAGAAGATAAGGGAGATGAAACCGCTCCTAGACCCTTGGGTTCCTTGTAATGATGTTATTAGTTGAGTCGAGAATGGGCTTGAACGAACCTGCCATGCTAGCCGAGGTGATGACGTCGCACCAATCAATGAGTTCCCCCATGTAAGTGCATCTAGTGCCACCCCTAGTTGGTTTTGGAGTATTGACGACAAACCTAGTTGAGTGACTAATGTGTTTGTGAGAATTGCAGGATAACACAGGTAGAAGTCCCTCATTGATTCGGTTTTCCTACCAGAGATGACCCCTAAAAATGTATGAAGACATTGATGTCAAAGGTGGTATATGAAGATATTCTCATTGAAGACTATGACAAGAGAAGACATCGCATGAAGCCTATGGAGATCGAAGACTTAGATCTTTCGTAGATCTTTTTCTTCTTTGTTGAGTCATAGGAACCACCATACTGTTAAGTGGGGTCCAAGAGAACCAGTCAGAATGACTGAAGTGATGCTTAACCAAAACCTATGTCTTCGAGTGAAGACTATGAGAGCGAATCTTGTCCAGAGTCGAACAAGTCAGCTTTGCTTGTAGCCCAAGTAAAGTTGTCGTGTGAGTTTGAAATCTGACCGTTGGAACACGTGTCAGTTCCTTAGTGACCCAGGGTCATTTCGGACAAATCAGGTCGGGTTGCCTAGTGGCTATAAATAGCCCACCCCCTACAACCATAAACGGTTGGCTGCTCAGAGTTAGAGTACGGCTTTTGTCATTTGAGAGCAACCCACCTCGAAGCCTTTGAGAGAGAATTCCTTGCGAGGATAAAGCCCTAACCACCCAGAGCCTAAGAGTGTTAGGCATCACTTAAGTCTTCTTGTTTGTGTGATCTGAAGACTTATTACACTTGAGGACTGTGAATCCTCCAGCCGGTTAGGCGTCGCGTTCTGAGCGTCCAAGAGACATTGTGGATCGCCGGTGAACAAAGTCTCTGAAGGTTTGCGAGTCTACCTTGAAGACTTACCAGAGTGATTGGGCGAGGTATGTGTGACCTTAGCTCAAGGGGAATACAGTGAGGACTGGGTGTCCTGAGCTGCATGTTCAGGACTGGGTGTCCGGGACTGTGTGTCCTCAGGTTTAAATACCTAGCCGCCCTAACCAGACGTACAGTTGTCACAGCAACTGGAACTGGTCCAACAAATCATTGTCTTCAACGAGTCACTGGTTTCATCCTTCCCTTCCCTTTACTTACTGTTGGTCCTTGTGAAGTCATTGTATGATTGCACTATCTTTTGTCTTCGCTGAGTGACTGTGTGTTCTGTTTGGCTTCATAATATCTTCCTACCTCATCCTTACTACCTAGCTGCTATTAGTCATTGTGCTTTCACTTCATTGAATACTTGACTATGGTTTACCTAGTGTAGTCTACCTTCCGCTGCATGGTAATAGGTTTATTTCTATCGTTTGTCTTCGAAACTTCCACGTTTTGAAGACTTTCATAAAAATCGCCTATTCACCCCCCCCTCTAGTCGATATAACGCACTTTCAATTGGTATCAGAGCAAGGTACTCCCTTGTTCTGTGTGATTTGGTTAAACCACCTGGAGTTTTAGCTATGTCGACTGCAGGGATAATTAAAGTCTCCGCTGCGTTCCCCGTCTTCGATGGAACTGAATATCCCTACTGGAAGAATAAGATGCGCATGCATCTTGAAGCCATTGACGTCGACCTATGGTATGTCGTCAAGAACGGCGTTCCCAAGGCTGGAGAAGGTGTCACTGCTGCTGATGTCAAGAAGTTCATTCAACTGGACTCTACTGCCAAGAATATCATCTGTGGTCATCTGACCAAAGGATAGTATGGCCGTGTGAGTGCTTTGGAAACATCTAAGCTAGTCTAGGACTGGCTCTCCAAGGTCAACGAAGGCGTCTCAACCCAGAGAGATCAGAGAATCAGTGTCCTTCGCAACCTCTTCAACCGCTTCAAGCGAAATGACAATGAGAATGTCCAGCTCACGTTTGATTGACTCACTACCATCACAAATGAGCTTCAAGCCCTCGGCGCTACTGAGATCACCAAGCATGAAGTCGTCAAGACACTACTGAGATCACTTGACAGTTCGTTTGACACCCTAGCCCTGATGATTCAAGAACGTCCTGATTTCAAGACACTCGATCCGTCTGACATACTTGAGAGGCTCAACACACATGAGTTTCAGCTTTCTGAGAAAAGAGATGTCTACGGTCCAAACTATGGGCGAACTCGTGCCTTGAAGGCAAAAGCTGTCTCCTCATCTGAAGAAGAATCTGACAGCAGTTCTGATGACCCTGAAGACATTGGAAAGGAACTTGCTATGCTTGTGAAGAAGTTCCAAAAATTCACCAAGAAGAAAGACTTCAGGAAGTCTTCACAATCAAGCTCAAGGAATGATGAAGCTTCTGCTCATGACTACAAGAAGAAATACTCAATCTTCTTCCAAGTCTTCCTCAAAGTCTTCATCACACAAGAAGAGCTCATCTGGCAAGGCACGTGCGTTTTTTTGGCAAGGAAATGGATTCAGAGGAGGAGTCCGCTTCTGAGGAGGCGGAGGTGGAGTCTGAGGAGGAGTCCGATTCTGGCGTTGCAAGTCTGGCTATAGCATACGTTGCCAAGTCCATCTTCAACACTGAAGACAATGACTTCATCATCGACACCGATGCAAATGACAAGGACTACTCCGCTCCTACCTACTGCTTCATGGCACGCGGTGCCAAGGTAAACACACGCACTACTCACTATCAAACATCTAGTGAAGATGACTCTGATTGTGGTTCAAGACCTAGCTACAAAACACTTGCTAAAATTGCAACTAAACAACAGAAAGCTATGGAACATATTCAAAAACTGTTAGACAAAAGCGATGATCTGTTATGCGCTAAAATGACTCGATCTGAGTCCTTAATTGAAGACATAAAAAATCTTCACGTTAAGTATGAGGAACTTGAAAGTCGTCATGAAACGCTCTCAACAACTCATGAAAAGCTTTCCTATGATTATCTTCAAAGGAAGCAAGATCTTGAGAAATTGAGAGCGGCTCATGAAGATCTTCAAAAGGAAAACGAGTCACTTCGCGTTGAATAGATCAGTTCCGCTCAGGAAGGATTTGAACCACCATGTCTTAAATGCATTGAGCGTGATAATGCTACTTCTTTTGCTGAATGTTCTACTGCTGCTACTGTTGCAATATCTTCAACTGTTGATGTGGTAACTAACCCCTCTGCTGAGGATACCACTGCTATTGCTGATGAGAATGCTATGTTGAAGACATTGCTTCAAACAGGGATGTACAAAAGACTTAAAGGGCATCAGACACTATGTGATGTCCTCAAAAGGCAGATTCTAAACCGAAATCCGAGGAAAGAGGGTGTTGGGTTCGTAAGGAAAATGAATGCTGATGGCTCTTACTGGAAACCTGAGCAGTACCCCAAAACCACATGGGTTGCTGCAAAGGAACCTTCAGCAGATCCATCCAATCTATCTGGCTTCACTTGTGCTAACCCCATTGTCATTGATGAATCCTTTGATGCAAACTATAAACTGTTTAAGAATCAGAATGGTGAAGTGTTTCCCAGGTATATTGGTACTAACTGCAGGAATGGGCCGCCTATGAAGAAGATCTGGGTGCCGAAAAAGTGTTTGGAAAATCTCCCTGTGAATGTCATCATGACGCCACAGGTGAAGAAGACAAACCCCAGACCACAGGCTTCATATGGTCCAAAGGCTTCATACAGACAGAGGACTCACCTGAGTCGCACTAACACAAATGTTTTGCAGGGAAACTATACTCAGGCCTATGAATATGAGCGCGGTTCATCGAACCGCCATGTTCATAAGACCAAGAACTATTCTGCTTATTCTTATGAGTACTATTGTCTGCCTGCAAGACTTTTTGCTAGGGCTCCAAAGCCAAAGTTCTCAGACGCTGCACTTAGACTTATTGCTTCTAAGCCACCTTAGAAGATGTGGGTGGCTAAGAAAGCTTAACTCTCTTTTGCAGGGAAAGGTCTCCAGCAGAAAACCAAAATCGTCTGACGCTATTGCTGGGGACCTTAAACATCTTGTAGGGCGCAAGATCAAATGCCCGAATGGTCTTACTATGTATTTCGTTCCTGAATCGCTTGCTACTCTCCCTATCAGTCCTAATCTAGATCTAAGCTTTCATAACCCACTGGTTCGTCAAATGTTTTTGCGTCACAATTCTCTTCGTGAAGCCTATCCCCTTAACTGCACTGTAGGGTACGACACCAGCGTCTTCAGAATGGATTATTGATAGTGGGTGTACCAATCACATGACTGGCAAAAGAAGCCTTCTTATGGACTCAACCTTACGTCCATCCGACAAGAGTCACATCACATTTGCTGACACTGGTAAAAGTAAGGTATTGGGTCTAGGTAGAGTTGCAATCTCAAAGGATCAACACATGGATAAAGTCATGCTGGTTGAATCCCTTGGCTTCAACTTAATGTCTGTCTCAATGCTTTGCGATTTGAACATGATCGTAATATTTGGAAAATATCGTTGCCTTGTTCTAATGGAATCTGACAAGTCTCTAGTGTTTGAAGGGTATCGGAAAGATGATTTGTACGTGGTAGATTTCTCAGCAGGACCACAGCTTGCCGTATGTCTTGTAGCAAAAGCTTCAGAATGCTGGCTCTGGCATCGGAGGCTAGGGCATGCTGGCATGAGGAACCTCCACACCCTTGCAAATAAGAAGCATGTCATAGGCATCGAGGGCGTCAAGTTCAAGAAATATCACTTATGTGGTGCCTGTGAAGAAGGAAAGATGACGAGGGCCAAACATCCCCCGAAGACAATCATGACTACTACTCGACCCTTCGAACTGCTCCACATGGATCTTTTCGGTCCCACTCATTACTCAACTCTTACTACTACTGCTTGTCTCTATGGCTTTGTCATTGTTGATGATTATTCTAGATATACTTGGGTGCACATAATCCTCTACAAGACTGAAGTGCAGGATGTCTTCAGACGCTTCGCCAATCGAGCAATGAACAACTATGGCGCCAAGATAAAGCACATCAGAAGTGACAATGGCACTGAATTCAAGAACACTGGCCTGGATACATATCTTGATACCTTGGGCATCACACATGACTTCTCAGCCCCGTACACGCCACAGCAGAATGGCATCGTCGAACGCAAGAACAGAACACTCATTGAGATGGCCCGAATGATGCTTGATGAATACAAGACTCCAAGAAAATTCTGGCCTGAAGCCATTGATACTGCATGCCATACAATCAATCGTGTTTATCTTCACAAGCTTCTGAACAAGACATCTTATGAGCTCCTTACTAGCAAGAAGCCAAATGTCAGTTACTTCGGAGTATTTGGCGCCAGGTGCTGGATCAAGGATCCACATCACACTTCAAAATTTGCACCAAAAGCACATGAGGGTTTTATGCTTGGATATGGAAAGGATTCGCACTCCTACAGAGTCTTCAATCTCTTTCATTATAAAGTGGTTGAAACAGTGGATGTGCGGTTCGATGAGACTAACGGTTCACAAAGAGAGCACCTGCCAAATGTGCTAGATAAAGTTCCATCCAGTGAATCAATCAAACTAATGGGAACTGGAGAAATCATACCCTCTGAAGCTCAACCTGAAGAGGAACTTATCATATCCGCACCTGATCAACCTGAAGACAATGCTCAGCCTGAAGACAATCCCTCTAACAATGACAATGATCAGCAAGAGCAAAATCTTCGCCCTGTACATCCTCGTGTTGCCAATGAAGTGCAGATTGAGAGAATAATTGATAGCATCAATGCACCCGGTCCGCTCACTCGCTCAAGGGAAACTCAGCTAGCAAATTTCTGTGGGCACTTCGCATTCGTCTCAATAACCGAACCGAAGAAAGTTGAAGAAGCCTTCATGGAACCTGAATGGATTCAAGCTATGCAAGAAGAGCTTCAACAGTTTGAGCTGAATAATGTATGGGAACTGGTTAAGCGTCCTGACCCTCGGAAGCACAATATAATAGGCACATGTCATTTTCTGGGACGATCACTTGTATGTTGGTCTTCAAAGAAGTAGAACTGTGTATCTCTCTCCACTGCTCAATCTGAATACATTGCTGCTGGATCTTGATGTGCTCAGCTTCTGTGGATGAAGCAAACACTCAAGGACTATGGCATTCATCTGAAGCAAGTGCCACTCTACTGCGACAACGAAAGCGCCATCAAGATTGCCAACAACCCAGTTCAGCACTCGAAGACGAAGCACATTGAAATTCGTCATCACTTTCTCGGAGATCATGTTGTGAAGGAAGATATTGATATCATACACGTCAACACTGAAGAGCAATTGGCAGATATCTTCACCAAGCCCTTGTATGAGGAGAGATTTTGCAAGTTACGAATTCTTACAGTATCAAATAAATTCTCCCGAAGCCAGTTCCTGTTTGTCCAGCAAGCGAAAGCCTTTGAAGCCTTTGAACGTATTGAAGCCATTCAGTTTAAAGTTCATGGCTTCAGAGAAATCAGCAAGGAAGGGTGGTAGAAAGCATCGAGGGGAAACATCAAGAGATCTGCCCGATGACCTCTCAGAGCTGTACAAGACAGATCCTGAAGAGGATTACAATCAGCGCAAGACACGAATCCAATGGATTCGACGCTATTGGGCAGAACAGTGGTTCAAGTACAGATTTGTGACAAAGGAATATGCTGAAAAGAATGCCATCAAGCGACCATGGGGAGACATCCTCTACAAAAATCTTCAACCCTGGACCAGAGATGAAGCCATTAAACAAGGCTTCTATCCCTGCATGGTCCGTGGACCTCAGCCTGTGGATGCCGACCCATCGTCACTGCTATGGTGTCGTGACGACAATCTGTTTAAGCGCAACTTCCAGTTTGCCCAGAACTCAGCGAAGAAGAACAAGAAGTCTTTGGGATTAGACTTCAACCCTGGTCCCTCTGCTCCCCGTGCCGATGGAACTCGTGAAGCTGAACCCAATCTTCTTGGGCCCTACTACAACTTGGAAGGTCTCATCACTCACATCGTGGTTCAAGGGACAGCCGTGAATGAGCCTGCAGATGACGTTGAATCAGATGAAGCGCCTGCAGCGCCGAAGCCAAAGAAGTTGAAGCAGCCTAAAGCTTCAAAGCCTGCCTCTGCGCCAAAAATCTCACGGGCGAAGCCACTGGCCGCTGCACCTCCTGAAGACAGTATGCAGTCTGAAGATTTGTCACGCATCTCCAAGCCCCAGAAGGTCAAGATGCCTCTGCCACACACCGGCTAAGAACCGACTGCTGCTGCCATTCTGCGAAATGATGCCATTGATCTGTCCAGTGATGAAGATCTTGCAGATGACGCCCTTGAGCAACTCATCAAGAGCAAAGAAGAAGCAAAAATCTTCAATGATCTGCCTCTCTTTGACATGACAATCATACACAACTTCATTGATGAGTGGTTTGACACGCCCAACATCAGCTTCGAAGATCTGCAACTACCCATTGGCCTCAGTGTCGCCTTCCATGGCGCCATTGCTTCAGAATTAGCTATCGCCCAGCGCATTGTTGAACTGAAGCAAAAGATTGACTTTGAGAAAGCTCAGTTCAAGAAGCATATGGCCAAGCTCAGCGTGCAAGAGGTGAAAAACTTCAAGATTATGCTACACGAGCTCAAAGAAGCCTTTCTCAAGAAACGCGCGCAGAAGCTCAGGGTTCTCGTGAGCGCATGAAGAGCCTAGCTGACAAGTGTGTGCAAGGCTACAACGAGACTGAGAAGCGCAAGGCCCTTGGGCGTCCGGGCATTGATCCCAGGATGGCTGCCAAGCAGAAGAAGAAGCCCACTGTGGCCGAACCCAATGCACCAAGGCAGGAAGCAGATCCCATTGTCTTCCCAACTAGCATGACTGGCTCGAAGCCAAAGGCCCGGTCAACCGCTTCAGAGCTGAATAAGACGAGGACTGCTGAGGCTGAAGTAAGGAAGAGGAAACATCCTGAAGCCTCTGTTACTGCCCCCTCCAAGAAGAAGTGGAAGACCAAGAAGGAACGGGCTTCTCCCACAGAGCCCTTGATTATTGAACCCATCTCCATGGTTTGCCCTGTCGCTGAACCTCAAGAGTGCCAACTGACTGTCCATGAGCCTGCTTTCACAGGGGCTCATGAAGCTGAAGACTTTCCAGGAGCTGATCCCATCGCTGCTGAAGACATTGGTCACCATGACCATGTTGAAGATGATGCAGTTCTTCCTCAGCTCGAGCAGCAACAGGTATCATCGCCTATGCTCACACACAGCGAGCTCATCAGCATTGGTCGTCCTCTGACGCCAATTGCTCAGGATGCATCATGGGCTGATCACCCACAAGCACAAGAGGAAGAAGACTTTGAGGCCTAGCCAACTCCAACTCCACAGGCGTCGCCAGCGTTACGCAGGCTTCGCAAAGGACCAAGGCCTCTAGTCTCTGAGTCTGAAGCTAAAGCTGCTGAAGACATTCCGGCTGCATCAGCCGATGAAGAAGAAACCCCAAGCGCTGCTACACCCCCGTCTCACCAAGAAGCTATTCTCGAGGAGAACGTGACTGTGACCGACCCTCCAGCTCATCAAGTGGAGGTTGAGAATTTTGAGGCTGCCACCGACGCCACTGACGCTGTCATGGCTAAAGCCAATGTGGAGCCTTCACCTACCCAAGCACCAGAAGTTAGTGAAGCCAACGATGCTACTGCTTCTGTTCTTGCGCCTGCTGCTGGTCCTCAGTTTGACTACCATGTTGAGCACAGGCCTCAGGTACAGAAGCCAATCCCCAGATTGCCCAGGTTTCCAGGTCCTGCATTAGCACCTGGATCCTTCAATGTCAATGGCTTCAAAGCAGACAACACCTTCTTCAATAGCTCCAGGAACCCCTACTCAAGGGAAAGGATATCATCTGATCGGTTCTGGAGCTATCCGCAGCGAAGCTATTACTCCTGCATTCTATACAATCAAGGTCGCATCTTCCCACATAAGCGTCTTGACATCGAAGCAATAGCTGGTCTGCCCTGTCTGGAAGAAGCTCTGGATTGCTTCAAAGAGGTTGGATTGTTGCCGTTTGTCACCGACCAAGAGCACTGGAATGAAGAGTTGCTGCTCCAATTCTATGCCACACTTCACATCCGTGGGTACAACAGAGATCCGAAGACTTGGGTCCTGGAGTGGATGATAGGAAATGTTCATCACGAAGCCAAAGCCTTTGATATCATTGAGCTCACTGGTCTGCCCACTCCTGGCGATCTCTACAAACATGGTTGTCAGCTTCACAGTGAAGCTGTGGAGAGCATCTTTCAGAAGCCTGAACCTAACATGAGTCAGATGCTCAGTATGATGAAGCCATTGCCCCAAGATGCTGCATATCCCAAGGAGTTCTTCGTTGAAGACCTTGAGTATCTGCCAAGGACTATTTATCACATCATAAGGCGAACTCTCTGGCCCATCAAAGGACATTCTCCACATGCCAAGCTGGAAGGTGCAATGAAGACTTTGGTCTTCTATATTCTTCATGGCAAATGCTTCAATGCACAGGACTTCTTCATCCGCCAACTTGCTGCATCAGGCTCTGATCTTTTTGGCTTGAAGTTCTACGCTCCATGGATAATGCGGCTGATTAAACTTCACTCCGCTATCTCATATCAGCCATCTTCTCGCAATCATCGGATCTTTCTGCATGATGTGGATATGTCTGTTGAAGCCATTTATCCTGAGCCTGCCAAGGAACCTCTAAGTCTTCAGAATGCGAAGCATCAAAGTTTTTCTCAGAACATTGAAGGAGTTGAAGCTGTCACTCGTGTGTATCCTTTGGCTAGAACAATTTCCCAAGGACCACATCTTGCCCTTACTGAAGCCACCGATAGCACAATTTCCCAAGGACCTAAGAAGCGCACTCGTGTTCTCAATGACCGAGAGCTTCTGGTGGCTCTTCATCAGAAACAGGATAGGCATCATGACTGGCTAAAGCGCCAAATGCAAAGCCTCTTGGTGGATGTCAACCGTATTCGCAATCTTGTCACAAAGAATGCCTTTGTTGCACATGAAACCTCTTGACGCACATGGAAAGGGCTGACGCTTATGTGCTCTGAAGATGATCTTCAAGAGGATGGCCTCTCTGAACGCTTCAAGTTTGACTCCACACCTCCTCGAAGGGCAGTGCTGCGACGAACTCCATCTCTTGAAGACTTTGAGTTCTCTTCCTCTGCTACAACTGTGAATGCCAGAGTGATCAAGGATGAAGACGATGCTACTTCACCACCACCTCCTTCAGCACGCTTCGACACTGCTCCAAGTTCTTCTGCACTGCCGAAAACCACCAAAGACCCTGCTGCTTCACCTACTCTTCATGGGAAGGAGTAGATGCTCTATGTCTTCAAACCTTTTTGGTCCTTACTGACAAAATGGGTAGAAGCATATGAGTTTGATAGTCTTCAAGCGGGTTCATATGGGCGGTTGCTTTATATTTTGCTTCGTGTTTACAACTCTTGTTTTGATACATTTGGTTCTTTGAGTTGTAACACTTAAACTCGATGGTCGTCTGCCACTTATTTGCTACTTCGTGATGCGACGATAAATTCCGCATGTGCGATGATAAATTCTGCACTTAGATCATTTTGCAGACATCCATTTTCCATTATGCATGTCATTATCTTCAAATACCTTCTCATGCGTAATGAATTGTCATCATAAGTTGAAGAGGATCTCCACGAGTACAACCTGCCATGTGCATTTGCATTCCAAAAGCAAATTACTTATATGGACATCTTCAGGGGGAGCCCTTGCAACTAATGAAGACAATTCCTCTACAATTCCACATATTATATTCCCCATTGAAGCGCCAGCCAAGGACTTACCCTTAAGCGATGGCATCTTGACATCATATGTATCATTATCAAGCGGCATCAACTTTCACAAGGCGAGGCCTCCGTCGTCCGCGCCCATGCGAACAGGATTATAGCGAAGAAGATAAGGGAGATCAAACCGCTCCTAGACCCTTGGGTTCCTTGTAATGATGTTATTAGTTGAGTCGAGAATGGGCTTGAACGAACCTGCCATGCTAGCCGAGGTGATGACGTCGCACCAATCAATGAGTTCCCCCATGTAAGTGCATCTAGTGCCACCCCTAGTTGGTTTTGGAGTATTGACGACAAACCTAGTTGAGGGACTAATGTGTTTGTGAGAATTGCAGGATAACACAGGTAGAAGTCCCTCATTGATTTGGTTTTCCTACCAGAGATGACCCCTAAAAATGTATGAAGACATTGATGTCAAAGGTGGTATATGAAGATATTCTCATTGAAGACTATGACAAGAGAAGACATCGCATGAAGCCTATGGAGCTCGAAGACTTAGATCTTTCGTAGTTCTTTTTCTTCTTTGTTGAGTCATAGGAACCACCGTACTGTTAAGTGGGGTCCAAGAGAACCAGTCAGAATGACTGAAGTGATGCTTAACCAAAACCTATGTCTTCGAATGAAGACTATGAGAGCGAATCTTGTCCAGAGTCGGACAAGTCAGCTTTGCTTGTAGCCCAAGTAAAGTTGCCATGTGAGTTTGAAATCTGACCGTTGGAACACGTGTCAGTTCCTTAGTGACCCAGGGTCATTTCAGACAAATCAGGTCGGGTTGCCTAGTGGCTATAAATAGCCCACCCCCTACAACCATAAACAGTTGGCTGCTCAGAGTTAGAGTACGGCTTTTGTCGTTTGAGAGCAACCCACCTCGAAGCCTTTGAGAGAGAATTCCTTGCGAGGATAAAGCCCTAACCACCCAGAGCCTAAGAGTGTTAGGCATCACTTAAGTCTTCTTGTTTGTGTGATCGGAAGACTTATTACACTTGAGGACTGTGAATCCTCCAGCCGGTTAGGCGTCGTGTTCTGAGCGTCCAAGAGACATTGTGGATCGCCGGTGAACGAAGTCTGTGAAGGTTTGGGAGTCTACCTTGAAGACTTACCAGAGAGATTGGGCGAGGTCTGTGTGACCTTAGCTCAAGGGGAATACGTTGAGGACTGGGTGTCCTGAGCTGCGTGTTCAGGACTGGGTGTCCGGGACTGTGTGTCCTCAGGTTTAAATACCTAGCCTCCCTAACCAGACGTACAGCTGTCACAGCAACTGGAACTGGTCCAACAAATCATTGTCTTCAACGAGTCACTGGTTTCATCCTTCCCTTCGCTTTACTTACTGTTGGTCCTTGTGAAGTCATTGTATGATTGCACTATCTTTTGTCTTCACTGAGTAACTGTGTGTTCTATTTGGCTTCATAATATCTTCCTACCTAATCCTTACTACCTAGCTCCTATTAGTCATTGTGCTTTCACTTCATTGAATACTTGACTATGGTTTACCTAGTGTAGTCTACCTTCCGCTGCATGGTAATAGGTTGTTTCTATCATTTGTCTTCGAAACTTCCACGTTTTGAAGACTTTCATAAAATCGCCTATTCACCCCCCTCTAGTCGATATAACGCACTTTCACCCCACCACGTCATCTTTCAGATCGGGGCAAGAATAACGGGGTCGTTTCCGGCTTGTTCCCTCCATGGAGAAGACGATCGAACAATGGCAGAAGGAAGGGTAAAGGCAAATGGAGGAGGGAGGAAGAGCGTGCGACAGCAGTTCCAAATCGAGAGGGGAAGGCGAAGAGTCAGTGGACGGTTGCCAGTTTGCCATGATACAGGAAGAGGCGCCCCGGCCAACACGTCCTTTCGGAAATTGTACAAAAGGACTCGTCGTCGTCTCACTCACATGTTGGAACGGGACCACATGTCAACGAAACATGGTGTGTAATTTCTCGTGCAAAATGCGATCTGGCCGCGTTGGCCCGAGGTGCCGCATTATTTCTCGACTTTATTTTTTTAATGGCGCGCCGTTCAGTTTCGAAGCACGACTAACTGGTACTATTTGTAGAGAAAATATAAACTACTCTACCACTACTCCACCTCTAGTACTAGTAGTATAAAAAAGATATATAAGCTAGAGCTTCAGAGCTTTCTTGCTAAGGGTTACCCACTTGCTTCTCACACTATCACCCTCTCTCCAGATCTAAAAAAGACGGTCGGGGAAGAAAAGGACGTGCAGCATTGACGCACTCGTCGTCGGCGAGCGAGGTCACGCACTGACGACAAGTCCGTCCTCTCAGACCTAGCGCCCGCGCGGGATGGCCTCCGCCCCCAAGCTCGCTGCCGTAGTGCGTGGGGAGGACGACGACCATGAGCGAAGCCACTTCCCGCCGACCCTCAGTTATGCTACCTCTTTTCGAACCATACCCTTGTTCTATTATCCCATCTGCCATGTCGCTGCATGTGGATCTTTTTCCACTCCACCATCTTCCCAATTTTCTATCCTCTGCTCTGCTGGTCACGCAGATGAAAACCTTAATTTGCACTATTAAAGGAAACCCTACTTCATGCAGACTAATCCATGTCTGGGTTGAATAAGGAAAGGAAGGGAGACTGTACTGTCCAAGAGAGTAGGCATCGAACCCGCATCTAGGTTGAAAAGGGGAAAATCAGTAGCTAAGGAACGAGTCTCGTGGCTCTTGGTTGAAGAAGGGTAGAAAGGCATGAAAACGCAATAGAGAATGACCAGGTCGATCAGTTTGTTGTCCTCACATAGGAAAAAGGTGGCTAAACATAACAAAAATGGGACGTAATCCACATATGCTGCCTAGATATTTGTTTCTCTGGGCAACCATACCTCCCTCACCACTCCATGGGTCCGTGGAGGTACATCGTACTAGTGCGCCCACTGTCCGAATGGGCCTCCCATGCTCTTAGTGTCACTTTTTTGCTGTTAGGATAATGCCAGCAGTCAAGTCAAGCAATGCTACTGCTAAAGTGATGCCACATTTAACTAATGCCGCACTCAGTCTAATGCCACCGATAAATTTAAGCAATGCCATTTAATGTCACTGGATTATTTCAGGGTTGGCCATTGATTGTGGATGTATTAAAGATTTTTGAGCTAAGGCATTCTAATGCTATTGCATGGCCAGTATACCAACGATGAAACTTGTTACTACCTTCAGATTTTTGCACTGTTAATGCTTATAGATTACATACATCACTTTCATGAGATAAGTTAATTTTTTTGTACAGTGTCACCAAAATGCCAAGGCACTGATGTCATTTTATTTTGGTTAAACTGCACAAAAAATTATGAAGACAAGAGGAAAGGTCAAGAGTGGGCACCTCCTCCTCCGGCTGTTCTCTTAATTCATTCGATCAAGTTTTTTATGTTTGATCGATTAACAAGATTGGGATAGCAATTTTTAAGGTCCCCACGAGTTCGAAATGATATTTACCTTGGAGGTACATGGTTTGCAATTGTTTTATATTGTCATTAGTTAATAATGCTAGTTACCTTTAGACTTTTGTATTTGGTTTAATGCTCATGCACAGCTAGTATACCAATGCTGAAACGTGTTACCTTTACATTTTGTATTGTTAATCCTTATAGAAATCTTCCAGTGCCAGAGTTTATTGAAATCTATTCAGTAAAACCATTGTACCGTACCCTGTAATAAAATAACTACGCTACTGTTGCACTAGCCACTGGATTAGTGTATATTTATAGAATTCGAAATTTCAAATGGTGTTGCATTAGCGTATGGACATAAATAAAGTGTGGCAAGCTTTCCCAGATATGTGCTCAAGAAAACTACTACCTGTTTTTCTAAATACTAGTAGGTGTTTCGGTACTTTAAACTGAACCGCAAAAATGTCTTATATTAAGGAACATAGGGTGTAGAGTTCACTCAAATTATCCCGGTAAAGCTAGTCACACCTTTGTTAAAATTAATGTTCATTATGTTATCGGAGGAGGTCTGTAAGTTTGTCTCTAATGCCTCTCAACTACATACCTGACATCATGATGTAATGTTAAGTCATTTCCTTTTGTATAGTGTCACTGAATTTTCAAGGCGGTGATGGCATTTTATTTTAGTTGAACTGCACAAAATATGCTTAAAGAAGAGGAAAGGTCAGGAATCGATCATTCTTTCAGAAAGAACTATATATGCCTTTCTGACATCAGCCTCTGTTGCCTTATTTATTCCTTCAAACAGGTGGTTAGAAACAGTCTTGCTACCTTTTCCCATTAAGAAATTGGAATGCTTATATTTGTGAGTCTATGCTTCAACTAGTGCCACGTTTATAGTAATCACACTTTCAATATCTATGCAAATAGGGATGCTCGATTTTAGTGGAACTGCACAAAAAGTCCAACTGGTTCAACATTAGGAGCATGTTTTCTTCCAAACCTTTATATCCAATTAGTGGCACTATAAGCTGTTCATTGAGAAGGTACATGGTTTGCTACTATCTTGCTACTCTTTTTGTACTGTCATTAGATAGTAATACTAGTGGTTTGCATGAGAATTTATTGGCAGGGTGGACCTACATTGGAGGTGCAAGACATGATTCAATGATTGGATGCTCAATTTCGGTTGTATCGACTTCACCTCTTCCATCACTGCGAACATGGATATCCTTGGTATGATGAAGAATAGGCGCTATATTTCTGCTCTGAACAAGCAAATCAATTCAGTATGAAATTGTCCAGGGCAAAACATGACTGTATCAAATTGTCCAGTGCAAAACATGACAGATGCTAAGCAGAAGAGACATGTTTAAACCGAAAATACAAGGTGGGTATATGTTTACTAGCTGCTTGATATTTGTGCAGACAGAGATGTCTGCCCATTGCTATTTGGCAAACACACAAAGTGACCGCAATTTTGGTTGAACTGCACAAGAGAATAGTATAGTCACTGCATGTAGTGCCATTTGAAAATTGACACAGAAAGATTGGATAGTCACTTCATGGACTGCAGAAAAGTAGTATTGTATTATTTATTGGCCAACACTAGGTGCTTCATTGCTTTGGTCTGATTATACAATGGGCATCATTTTGCCTAAGTTAAAGTTCGTATTCCGAAAATAGTCTCGTCGTGTGATCAAGAGAATACCAAATCATATTGCAGTGGATGTTCCTCCATCATGTGTGGTTCATTCTCATGGTACCAGATGTTGGTGAAACCACTTACGTTTGCAAGAGGAATTGTAGACTTCACAAACAAATTTTTCTTTCAGTCTGTACTGAATGTTGGCCAAGAGAAGCATCCACGTTAGTAGGAAGAACATATGTTTTTTCTAGATCTTTGCTTTTGGAACTACATATTTGTATATGATCTGTGAATCATTGAGATGCATTAACATGTTGATCTTATGTATGGGAATCGTACTAGTTGGTTTTAGTTGTGGCTGGTCTTTGCTTTTGGAGCTACATATTTGTATATGATCTGTGAATCATTGAGATGCATTAACAGTTCCTTATATCTGTTCGCTCAGTGTTTACAAGTTACTGATTGATCACTAGCTAGCCTACTAATGCGCTCCTGGCTGTTTTAGTTGTGACACAAGATCCGTAGTGGCAGTTTTTTGAATAAAAATGCCTACCTCTAAAGAAACTGATAAGCTACTCTAAAGAAAATGCCATGCGAATCTGAAGAAACTGCCAGTGAAAACGTTCGCAAATGCCTTATCTCCCAGCTAAAGTTCATCAACTAATGCCCTCGGCTGCGACTCGTTGCATGTTGCTCCGTGTACTGGCTGCGAGCGATTTTGAGTGCCTGCATGCAGCCGGACGTAATTAAGGCAGCTAACTAATGTGAAAAAGATGCGCTTTAATTGTTGCGGTCCTTTTAAATCCGTGGAATCATTATTGACAAGGAGGGAGATGATTCGAGTGCACTGTTTGACCGTCATGCCGGCGTGCGACCCAGCACGGACGGGATGAGACGACACAGTCAGAATTTCAGTTTCTCTAGTTTTCCACGGCAAGCTGGCGCGCTAAGCCATGCCTGCTTAATTATGCATTGAATTCCGATGATCGTCGCGCTACCTTCCGCCTATAAGTACTGTTTCTCGGCCTTCTATGGTGGCACGTGACCTAACTCGCCCCATCCTCATAAGCCCCCACCGCCCGACGTCGCTCGCCACTTATCCTCGCTCTCGCCACGTCCGCCATGCCCCCGCCCGTTCGCGATAGGCGAGGCCGGAGGCGGTCACTGCCGGAACTAGTGTTCAGTTTTTCACTAGAAGGTAGACGGAGGGAGGAGGCATTCTATCGGTCTTTAGATGGCAATGTAGAGATCAAGGACTTGTTGGAGCACGACCGCCTGGCGGAGGAGCACGAGTTGTTGGAGCGCGACCACTTGGTGGAGGACTAGCGTATCGCCGATTTGCACCGCGAGCGGGACATGGAGCAGCAGCCCACCGACGCTCTGAGTCGCGAGCAGAGCGCCCGCACCTGGGCTGACTACGTGGAGGCCGGCGCCCGGCAAATAGCCCTGAAGGCTGTCGGGCACGCACGCGTTCGCGACGCTGATTTTTACTACCAGCTCGTCAAGTGGGTTTCCCGCTTAGAAGTCGAAGCTTCGGTGGACCACGCCGGCATGGAAAGGGCCAACGCGCACGAGCAACGCGCCCTATCACACCTCTAGCAAGTCCGAGGCGAGGCGTAGGATGCAGGTGCCAGCATTTAGCGTGTACCGCAGATGGCGACCGGCATCGTCAAGTTAGCTAAGAGTAAGTTAGTACTTGTACGCTACTAGAGTATTAGTGGAGTAGATAGTTAACTCTGGTATGATGGTTGTCAACGTGGTAGTTAAGTACTCTATATGTTGATCAGACCTGTTATTTTGCTCTGAATGTTGAACTTTCCGTTTGAACGTATGGAATGGGCTGTTATTTTTTAAATGGGTTGTATTTGTCCTCCACGGGTTTAGAGGCTGACTTGTGGGCCTACCAAGTTGACGCATACACAATCAGGAGATGATTGTATGTGGAGAGGATGACAGCAGGGACCCGCCAAGGTCATGGCAGTACGCAAGCAAGTGCCTCCTTATTTGAATCCAATAAAAAATGGCTCCTCCTAATGGATTTCTGACATCTGGGTCCCATGCCATTGTCAACGTAGTCAATAAACAAGAGAGTTGCACAACGAGCGGTTGACACCAGGGACCCAGCAGCTCGCCCAGTTATTTTTTTTTTGGGTTAATTTGATAAATGCCACTCCAAATCTGGTGTTTCTGAGAAATGCCACTGCAATTTCCAAACTTTGAAAAATGCCATTTCATGCCATTTCCAGTGGCATTTTTCGAAGTCTGGAGTGGCGTTTTTCAAAGTTTGCAAATTGCAGTGGCGTTTTCCAAAGTTTGCAAAAATTGCAGTGGCATTTTCCAAAGTTTGCAAAAATTGCAGTGGCATTTTTATGAATCGCCATATTTGTTGTGGCATTTATCTAATTTGTTTTTGAGACGGAAGTAGGGTGTCAACTGGGCTGTGTGGAGCACTCTGGCCTGTCTAGACAGCCTTCTCTTTTATGTTTACCACAGACCAGCCCAGTAGTATTTTTTTTCTTTCTGAAAATGGCTAGCCCAGTTTTTTTGTGATTTGCCAAGTAAGTTGCTTTGTCAGGCCTGTTGGATTGCAAATCTTTCAAGATGAGGAGAGCTTCATTCGGCTAGATGAGAAAATGGCCTATCAGTAATGAGAAATGGGCTGTACAGTTCTAAAACACATTAAACCGGCAATTACTTTCAAATTTCTTTTTTTTCATTTCAAGATTTTAAATTGCAATAATTTTTATGCGTGGACAATTTGTTGGATTTTATATTGATATACATTTATTTTTAAAATTAGTTTGAATGTGACTCGAAATTTCGGGATTAAAAACAGTTTGGACCGCACCGAAATATGCAACATTTCGTATAATTTTTTAACTGTGGCCACAATATGGGCTGTAATGCTAACAAAAATAATATGGGCTCCAAAAAAACCTTAAGAATTGGCAAATGGGCTGTAAATTATTAGAAATAATGGTAGATGGGTTGTATGCTCTTTTCCATAGATTTGAGGCTTTCCTAAAAAAAGGTTGACGCACAAGCAGTGACTGTTGGATGTGCATCCAATGGCCGTCGTGCTTCTTCAATCTCTGCTCTTCCTGCTCCAGCCGCTCAAACAAGCGACGACGGGACTGTCTGCTCCCTCCTCCCCGCGGCCGTCTGTGCTGCCGCGCAGGCCTCACCGCCCCACCGTACTCCCATCGTTAGCCTAGCGATCCCTCTACTCACCCACACATGCTGTTATTCTCCGGCGATGGCAGACAAACCAGTAAACCCTCGTACATTCGTACTTCCCTCCGCGTGGGAAACAACTGCCGAGTCTTCCCTGCCTCCGTGTCGTTCCCTTCCTAGGCCTCGTCGTCGTCCACCGCCCTGGTGCTCTCGGCGCGGCCTGGTCAACATGGTCAACGACCGACATGCATCTGAAGTGGACTGTACGTGGAGAGGCTGACAGCTGGGTCCATGGCCACACGCAAGGAAATGCCTACTTATTACGCGCAAAATAATGATTCCTCCACCTGACATCTGGGACCCACCGAAAGGGCCTCTGTATTTCATGAAAAAAATGTTACCGCCGCTGACAGCTCGGCCCACCAGCTATATCTTTGCACGCAAGGAAATGCGTCCTTATTACGCACACAAAAATGAATACTCTCCCTGCTAGCTGGGACCCAGTATAGTGGCAGGCTGACTTGTGGGCCTACTAAGTTGACGGGGACGGAGGGCTTTGTCAACTTAGTCAATATGCATGATTCTAGCTCCAGTGACCGTACGATGTCCATCCAACGGCCATAGTGCTTCTTCAA
Organism: Triticum urartu; assembly: GCF_056163025.1. NCBI lineage: Eukaryota > Viridiplantae > Streptophyta > Magnoliopsida > Poales > Poaceae > Triticum > Triticum urartu. Next base: position 330,599,395 of record NC_141875.1, read on the forward strand.
CCTCTGGTCTTCTTACTCCAGCCGCCCAAACCAGCGCTGGTCGTGCCTCGTGCTCCTGCCTCCCATGGCCGGCTGCGATGCGGCAGAGGCCTCACCGCCCCCTACTACTCCTACCGCTGGCCAGGCCATCCTTGTACTCACCCACACCCCTTGTTATTTTGCGGTGACGGCAGCCTCAGACCGCAGCGAACCAGTGAACCCTCATACTCCTCTACACGTGGGCATCCACTACCGCATCTTCCCCGGCTCCACGTCGTCCCCTTCCTAGGCCTCGCCGCCGTCCACCACCCTGGTGCTCTCGGTGCGGTGTGGTCAACGTGGTCAAGGAACGACTTCCATCGGAAGAGTACTGTACGTGGAGAGGCTAACAGCTGGGTCCACGGCAGCCGCAAGGAAGTGCCTCCTTATTACGCGGAAAATAATTATTCCTCCACATGACAGCAGGGATCCACCGGACGGACCATCATGTTTGGTGAAAAAAAAACGTTTCCCCCTGACTGCTGGGACCCACCGGATGGGCCATCGTATTTCACACAAAAAAAAACGTTGCCCCCGCTGTCAGCTCGGACCCACCGGAAGTGTCACCTTATTACGCACAAAAAATGAATACTCCCCCTGCTATTTGGGACCCACCTTGGTGGGTGGCTGACTTGTGGGCCTACTAAGTTGACAGGTAGGAGTGCTTTGTCAATTTAGTCAATATGTACGATTCTAGCTCTAGTGACCATACGATGTCCATCCAACGGCCGTTGTGCTTCTTCAACCTCTGGTCTTCTTGCTCCAGCCACCCAAAGCAGCGCCAGTCGTGCCATACGCTCCTGCCTCCTATGGCCGGCTGTGCTGCCGCGGAGGCCTCACCGCCCCCTACTATGCCCACCGCTGCCCAGGCCCTGCGGCGACGGCAGCCTCACACCGCAGCCGAACCAGTGAACCCTCGTACTCCTCTCCGCGCGGGCTTCCACTACCGCGTCTTCCCCGGCTCCCCGTCGTCCCCTTCCTAGGCCTTGCCGTCGTCCACTGCCCTGGTGCTCTCGGCGCGGCGTGGTCAACGTGATCAAGGAACGGCTTCCATCGGACGTGGACTGTATGTGGAGAGGCTGACAGCTGGGTCCACGGCCGCAACAAGGAAGTGCCTCCTTATTGCGCGCAAAATAATTATTCCTCCACCTGACAACGGGGACCCACCGGACGGGCCACCGTATTTCACGAAAAAAAATGTTTCCCCCTGACTGCTGGGACCCACCAGCTACATCTTCGCACGCAAGGAAGTGCGTCCGGGCAAAAACAAAAAAACAATTCGCCCCCCTGACTACTGGGACCCACCAGCTACATCTTCGCACGCAAGGAAGTGCCTGACAGTCGGGACCCACTTGGTCAAAGCGTACGTAGCGTTGTCATTTTGGTCGCAAACATGTACGTACATACTGGTTGATGTAGAGGCGTGCACATGTCGTAGTTGAGGCGCGCACATAGCATGTACACGTACGTACAACGGCCAGGGTGCAAGAAAGTAAATACGGCCACGTACGTACATACGGGCGGGGTCTCGAACGCCTACTCGCGCGTACGTACGGCCAGGGTTTGTGTACATGGCTGGGTCGAAACGGAGAAACATTGTCGTCGTCGTGTTCATGGGGAGCCAACCAGCTGGGTCGGAACGGAATGTGTCGTCGTGTTCATCGGGAGGGCTTGGACGGAACAACCGATGGAAACGAGGCCTGGCGTACCGCAGAACGGAGGAAACGGCCTTGTGTTCGACCGGCCATGTTCGAAATGGGATCCTGTTCATCGGGAGGGGTCTGGCGTACCGCAAAACAGAGGAAACGGACCTCCTATGGTCGAAATTGCGATCCTGTTGATTGGGAGGGGTGTGGCGTACCGGAAAACGGAGGAAACGGACTTGTGTTGGAGCGCTATGGTCGAAACGGGGGTCCTGTTCATCGGGAGGGGTGTGGCATAGCGCAAAACAAGACTCCATAGGATACTGTTCATCTCCATCGTCGACCTCCTCCAGCCTCCACGGGCTACTGTTCATCCACCGTCGACCTACTCCAGCCTCCACCTGCGATTGTTCATCCACGGGCTCCTGTTCATCCAGCCTCCACCATGCGCTACTCCACCGGCTACTGTTCAACCAGCCCTCTCCACGGGCTCCTGTTCAACCACCCCTCCACGGGCTACTGTTCATCCAGCCCTCCACCGCCTACTGTTCATCCTGCCCTCCACGGGGTGGTCCTGTTCATCCAGCCCTCCACAGGGTCCTGTTCATCCAGCCCTCCACAGGGTCCTGTTCATCCAGCCCCAACCGGCTCGATCGATCGGGGTCCTGTTCATCTAGAGGCAACACCACGGGGTCCTGTTAATCCACCCCCACTGGGAACTGTTCATCCACCCCCCCCCCCCGCAATGCTTACTGTTCATCCAGAGGCAGCATTGATCGGCTTCAGTTGGCAGCAGTAGCGAAGGAATCGCTCGATCGGGTTCAGTAACACGTAGCCTGTAGTGCAATCGCTCGGGTTTAGTTAGAGCCCAACGCCTCGTTCGGGTTCAGTTAGAGCCCAAGGCCTCACACCCATGCGCGTGCGTGTATGAGAGAAACGCGCATCGCTCGGCCCCGACCACCCACCGTAACCGGGAACACCCCGATATTTTCCTCGCCCTCGCTTCTACCACGATTTTTTTGTCATGGACGGCCCAAAGAATGTCATGCAGCTGCGTCTCCGGCCCAACCAGGATGAAAAGCCCATTTTTTGTCATAGAAGTAGGACCCCACCACATCTATGATGATACCGGGTTTTGTCAAAATTATCGTCACAGAAGTGTCATACGTATGGCAGAAAAGATTTTCGTTCGGCCCAAAATGTCACGGATGTGTCTTTTTTTTGTAGTGTATACACGATCCTCAAACCATAAAGTTTCGTGCTCATCCTCACGAAAACCCTTGGCTTTTCCTTTGCTCATTTTCTCCTTTATCTGAGCAATTTCCTTGTCATCCTTCTAAGCTTCTTGAATCTTTCCCAATAATGTGGACTGAACTTCCATTGCTGCAACAAAACATCTTGGAATTATCTCCAAACGCAGTTCCTTGAGATCGTCGACTAACTCCTGCGGTAATCCTCCGCTTATGAGTGTATTGATATAACTTTTGCAGCTCAAAGCGTCTGCTATGACATTGGCCTTTCCTGGATGATAATGCAACTTCATATCACAATCCTTTATGAGCTCCAACCATCTCCTCTGCCTGAGATTCAACTCCTTCTGCGTGAAAATGTACTTCAAACTCTTGTGATCTGTGTACACATCACAACGGTTTCCGATAAGAAAATGTCTCCAGGTCTTGAGAGCATGCACTACGGCTGCTAACTCCAAATCATGCGTGGCATAATTCAACTCGTGAGGTCGAAGTTGACATGAGGCATATGAAACAACTCTTCCGTCCTCCATAAGTACACCTCCAAGTCCCAAGCGGGAAGCGTCGCAATAAACTTGGAAATCCTTGCGTATATCCGGAAGAATTAGTATTGGGGCTGTAGCCAAACGTTTCTTCAACTCCTGAAAACTGGCCTCACATTCCTCGATCCATTTGAACTTGGTGTCCTTCTTCAACAACTCCGTCATGGGTTTCGCAATTTTGGAAAAATTCTAAATGAATCTCCTATAGTATCCTGTGAGTCCCAGAAAATTGCGGATCTCTCCAACTGGGGTGGGTGCCAACCACTCAGTGACAGATTGTACCTTGGTAGGGTCTACTACTATACCTTCTCCCGATATAACATGTCCAAGAAATCCAACTTCCTTTAACCAAAACTCGCATTTGCTGAACTTGGCATATAGCTGATGTTCCCTGAGCTTCTCGAGAACTAGTCGCAAATGTTCCTTGAGCTCCTCTTCATTCTTCGAGTACACCAATATATCATCCATGAACACCACAAAAAACTTATCCAAAAACTCCATGAACACCTTGCTCATCATACTCATAAAATAGGCAGGGGCGTTAGTCAATCCAAATGACATGACCGTGTACTCATATAGCCCATACCTTGTGGTAAAATTTTTCTTAGGTATATCCTGTCCTCGGATCTTCAGCTGGTGGTATCCTGATCAAAGATCGATCTTGGAGAATACTTTAGCTCCATGCAGCTGGTCAAATAGATCATTGATCATCGGAAGTGGGTACTTGTTCTTGATAGTCACCTCATTCAATGCACGATAATCAACAACAATTCTCAAAGATCCATCCTTCTTCTCAACTAAGAGCACTGGGGCTCCCCACGGTGATGAACTTGGTCAAATGTAACCTTTCTCCAATAACTCCTTAATCTGCTTCTTAATTTCCTCCAGATCATTTGTGGGCATCTGGTACGGTTTCTTCGATATTGGTTCGGTGCCTGGCAATAGCTCTATTAAACATTCTATGTCTCGATCTGGCGGCATGCCTGGTAGTTCCTCTGAAAATACATCTGGTTAATCCCTCACAACAGGCACTTCCTCTTGAACAACTCCCGAGAGGGAATTTACTTGGGTCCTCCTTGGTGCATGCCTAGATACATACTTGATCCTCTTTCCCTCAGGGGTGGTGAGTAAAATTGACTTACTATCACAGTCGATGTTTCCTCCATACATCAATAGCCAATCCATGCCTAGTATCACATCAAATCCTTGTGACTCCAAAATTATTAGGTCTGAGGGGAAAACATGCCTACCTATGGTCAATGGCATCTGAAAACATCCTCTGCTTGCCATATACTCCGCTCCTGGCGAGCTTACTAACACAGGTGTCTTAAGAACTTTGGTGGGCTAATGATACTTATCCACAAATCCCCTTGATATGTATGAATGCTACGCACCAGTATCAAAAAGAACGGTAGCAGTAAATGACTTAATCAAAAACTTACCGATTACTGCATCCGGCTGCTCTTCAACTTCCTCCATGTTGACGTGGTTCACCTGACCTCTGGTGAAAGGGTTGGGCTTCTTCCCAGAACTTCCATTGCCATTTCCATTCTTTACTTCAGGACACTCGGTGGCGTAGTGTCCAGTCTTCCCGCACTTGAAACAAGTAATGTGACTTAGATCCTTCTTGGCGGGTGTAGTGGGGTTGAAATGGTTCTGACCATTGTTTCCTCCATTCACATTCCCATTCTTAGGGCCACTATGGTTATGTGAGCTTCCTCCATTGTGAGTGTGGCCTCCATGGTTATGATGGGTATGTCCTCCCGTGTTCGGGGTAAAACGAGGCTTCTGTTGAGCTCTAGAATTGTACTTCCCTTGTCCATACTTCCTTTTGCGGCTCTCTATCTGCTGCTTGCCTTCGATCATAAGAGCCCTGTCTACCAACTCCTGGTAGTTGGGAAATGTTGCCACCATCAACTGCATACTCAGCTCGTCATTCAGCCCTTCAATAAACTTCTCCTGCTTCGCGGCATTTGTGCCCACATCATCTGGGGCATAGCGAGCTAACTTACTAAACTCATTCACATACTGCCCCATAGTATGATTTCCCTGGTGTAAGTTGCGAAACTCACACTTCTTCATTCTCATAGCTCTGGTTGAGACATGTGCTGTGCGAAAAGCTTGCTGAAACTGATCCCAAGTGACATTTGCTATTGGGGAAGTGGTTGTGTAATTCTCCCACCATGAGGCTACGGGTCCATCCAATTGATGTGCGGTAAAGCGCACTTTCTCAGCATTTGTGCAACCTGCGGTGGTCAGATCCCTTCCAATCCTGCGGAGCCAGTCATTAGCAACAATCGGCTTGGTGCTACTGGAAAACACCGGCAGATTCAACCTCAGAAAACAGGCTAAGTTGTCCACTGGAGGTGGTGGCGGTGGGTTGTTGTTGTTGTTGTTGCCTTGGTTCTGGACTAGTAGCTGCATCATGGCATTTTGCTGTTGGATCAACTGAGTGAGCTCCGATGGGAAGACAAACCCAAGGTCACGTCTTGGAGGCATCTGATAGGTTTAGAGGGGTGAGAATAGAATAGAGTGAGGTCTAAAGAGAGATCACTACCCATATGCACATGAGACAAACACATTCATTTCACACCACTCAATTCAAACAAGGGCATACAATCGATCTAATCTACCATTACAAAATTCTCGAACTATTACTATATACAAGGGGAAATACTACTGAAAATATGGTGGTCGACAAGGAATTTTGATCGGAGGAAGACTCCATGATATCTGCTCCAGCTTCGTCTTCATAATCATCATCACTGTCGGGGTCGGAGTCGGTGTCATCGATGATGATGTAGTCTTCGGGTGGTTGTCCTCCCAGGTGCGGGATCTCCCATGAATATTCCTAGCTTCTTCTTCAGGTCTTCATTATTTTCCATCAGTACTGCAATTTCCTCTTCATATCCATCACGTGTAGACTTGAGTTCCTCTTCTAGCTCCATGTTCATGGTCATCACCTTCTTCATGTCTATCATGCTGGCACACATCTGGTTCTCCTGACGACGAATGTGCTGGTTCAACTCCTGGATGTAGGCTACAATGGACTTGTCCTTCCTGGTGCAAATCATCTCCCATTGCTCATCTCGGCGTCCACATATCTAGTAGATGGTGTCCTTAAGATCCTTATGGTATACTTCGCCGATGCGTCCCATGGAGATGTGGGCTGCCATGATCTTTCCTAAACTCCAGGTTGGGGCATCAAAGGAAAACTCTATGGGCTCAGTAACTGGTGTGAATGTCCTTCCTGGAACATGTACTCGAATTGTCCAGCGCTCTTCTTTAGGTAGAGTGGCGGTGTAGGTCCCCATGAAGCTTGGTATTCCGATACTCATGTACTTAGTGGCCTCCTTCAAGTGTCGTCCGAAAGGGGTGTCTTCATCCGGATGAGCAAACTTGTTCCTTGGGTCTGCCATCTATAGAGTGGAAAGTGGAGAAGAGTCAGAAATGAGTAGAGAAGAGGATCATATGGCTCATCCTAGTGGTCGCGTCCTACAGTCAGCGTGTGATCTGATACCATCTTGTAGCGATCTGACCTCAGACAGTCAAATCTCTGTGCTTAAGTGTCATCCCTGGATCGGTAATGCTGACACACATAGTACTCGAGGTTTTATAACAGAGTTCAATCACAGACTTATTACATCGAATGTCTCAAAAATAAAAATTATTACAATAATATGACTGAAGACCATCTAAATAAGATAACGGCGGAAGCTTCGAAGGTAAATGAGTCCATCAACTCCAACGGCATAGCTGAGTGCATGACAATGACCTAGTGCACCTTACTATTCGTCTGAAAACTCTACAACATAATACATTGTAGCCTGTGTAGGTTAGCACATGGAATATGCTGCCAAGATAACACAATAGAGAAATGAACAAATAACAGCTATCACTATATGCATATAAGGCTAGTGGAGGCTCTATGGTTAGCAGTTGCATAAAGCTAGTTTTTCTCTACAACAAAGGAATATATTTTATTTAACTACCAAGTTGGTTAAAAAATTTATTGAGAAGGTTCCTCCAACTCAATATAAAAATAATAGTTGTAACCCAACAAGTTAATTAAGTATAGTGATGAGATCAACATAATGATTCAAGTACCAGATACTCAAGATGTCCATAACCGGGGACACGGCTAACCATGATTAGTTTATACACTCTACAGAGGTTTGCGCACTTTTCCCCACAAGACTTGATCTCCTCCGTTGTATTTCTCGCATTGCATGGTGTTTGAGAAACGGATGACCGAGACACAGTCTTTCTAAAGAGGTCACCTTAACCGATAGATAGGCCGGTACACCTACAATCCCCTACATCTGCTAGGCCATCATGGAAAGGATTCCCATAACTTACTCAACTATGCCAGAGCCCATATTGGCTTGTGGCTGCACACGGAAGTTTCTAGCATGAATAATCTTATGATCCCTTTGAGCCTGGGTGGCAAACCATAGGATGATCACACGGGTACTCCGGGATATCCTAGGACAACACTGGATTACTCCAGGTGCCCAGACAACCACTGGGTGCTCCAGGGTGCCTCAACAAATCCACCCAGGTGTGTATTAAAGTAGCCACCTTAAGTTTAACCATTAATTAGAAACTCTCACATCTGTCATGGATCACTCAAACCAAACCACGTCTACAAGCATAGCATAGCAGTATAAGCATAACGCAGTAACACCCAGGGTTTGATATAAAAAGGGCAATAGGTTCCTACCTCATCAACTACTTCCCAATACCCACATGTTATCAAGTCCTAACCATGCAGTGTTTGAGGATTGAAACTAATGCATAAAAATTGGGTAATAAGGGATATGATCAAAGTGTTACTTGCTTTGCTGACGATCTGAAACCCTAGTGACTCGTAGTAGCACTCCGGAAACTCTATCATGAACAAACAATAGCATACATAAGCACTCAAGCAGAAGATGCAAGGGTAAAACTCAAGAGAAAAGATCCAAACTGAAAGTTCAACTGAAGAGCTTAGATTTCCAAAAAGAATCAATCGAATCGGAGCTAGAAAACTGAAATCACTAGTGATTGACTAGAGGGGGGTGAATAGGCGATTTTTACGGAAGTCTTCAAAACATGGAAGTTTCGAAGACAAACGATAGAAATAAACCTATTACCATGCAGCGGAAGGTGGACTACACTAGACAAGCCATAGTCAAGTATTCAATGAAGTGAAGGCACAATGACTAATAGCAACTAGGCAGTATGGATCAGGTTGGAAGATAGTATGAAGCCAATCAGAACAAGCAGTCACTCAGTGAAGACAAAAGATAATACAAACAGGCAATGACTTCAATAGGACCAACTGTAAATAAAGAGATGGGAAGGATAGAACCAGTGGCTCGTTGAAGACAATGATTTGTTGGACCAGTTCCAGTTGCTGTGACAACTATACGTCTGGTTAGGGAGGCTGAGATTCAACTCAGAAGACCGTGTCTTCACCTTATTCCCCTTGAGCTAAGGACACCCAGTCCTCACCCAATCACTCTAGTAAGTCTTCAAGGTAGACTTCCAAACCTTCATAGACTTCATTCACCGGCGATCCACAATGACTCTTGGATGCTCAAAACACGACGCCTAACTGGCTGGAGGATTCACAGTCCTCAAGTGTAATAAGTCTTCAGATCACACAAACAGGAAGACTTAAGTGATGCCTAACACTCTGCGGCTCTGGGTGTTTAGGGCTTTGTCCTCGCAAGGAATTCTCTCTCAAAGGCTTCGAGGTGGGTTGCTCTCAAACGACAAAAGCCGTACACTAACTCTGAGCAGCCAACCATTTATGGTTGTAGGGGGTGGGCTATTTATAGCCACTAGGCAACCGACCTTATTTGTCCGAAATGACCCTGGGTCACTAAGGAACTGACACGTGTTCCAACGGTCAGATTTCAAACACACACGTCAACTTTACTTGGGCTACAAACAAAGCTGACTTATCCAGCTCTTGATAAGTTTTGCTCTCATTGTCTTCGCTCGAAGACATAGGATTTCGGTTAAGCATCACTTCAGTCATTCTGACTGGTTCTCTTGGACCCCACTTAACAATACGGTGGTTCCTATGACTCGACAAAGAAGAAAAAGAACGACGAAACAACTAAGTCTTCGCGCTCCATAGTCTTCACACAATGTCTTCTCTTGTCATAGTCTTCAATGTGAATGTCTTCACATACCGCCTTTGACTTCAATGTCTTCATACATTTTTAGGGGTCATCTCTGGTAGGAAAACCGAATCAATGAGGGACTTCTACCTGTGTTATCCTGCAATTCTCACAAACACATTAGTCCCTCAACCAGGTTTGTCGTCAATACTCCAAAACCAACTAGGGGTGGCACTAGATGCACTTACAATCTCCCCATTTTTGGTGATTGATGACAAACTGGTTGAAGTTTTCAACGGGGAATAAAATATGTGAAATTGTAACGGATAGTGTATTGTCTTCATAAGTGGCAAAGGCTCCCCCTGAAGATGTGCATATAAGTAATTTGCTTTTGGAATGCAAATGCACATGGCAGGTTGTACTTGTGGAGATCCTCTTCAACTTATGATGACAATTCATCATGCATGATTTGATATAATGAAGATAATGACATGCATAATGAAAAATGGACGTCTACAAAATGACCTAAGTGCGGAAGTTATCTTCGTACATGCAGAATTTATCATCGCATCACAGAATAGAAAATAAGTAGCAGACGACCATCGAGTTTAAGTGTTACAACTCAAAGAACCAAATGCATCGAAAGGCAAGAGTTGTAAGCACTTGGCAAAAGTAGCAAAAGGTAAAGCAACCACCCATATGGACCCGCTTGAAGACTATCAACTCATATGCTTCTCCCCCTTTTGTCAGTAAGGACCAAAAAGGTTTGAAGACATAGAGCGCCTACTCGTTCCCATGAGGTGCAGGCGAGGCAGCAGGGTCGTCGTTGAGGTCCGGTGATGCAGAAGAACTTGGTGCAGTGTCGACACGCGCTGAAGTTGGAGGGGGTGAAGTTGCATCATCTTGGTCATCGATGACTCTGGCATTCACTGTCGCAGCTGAGGACGAATAGTCAGAGTCTTCAAGTGAGGGAGTCCGACGCAAGTGAGCATTCCTGGGAGGAGTTCAGTCAAACTTGAATCTTTCGGTGAAGCCATCGTCTTGCAGATCAGCTTCAGCACTAAGCAATGTCAAACTCTTCCACGACCTCCGACAAGTTTCATGAGTCACAAAGGCATTCTTCGTGGCAAGATTGCGAATGCGGTTGACATCCACCAAGAGGCTTTGCATGACGCTTGAGCCAGTTGTGATGCTTGTCCTGTTTCTGGTGTAGTGCGACGAGAAGCTCTCGGTCATTGAGAACACGAGATCGCCTTCGAGGCCTTTGCGCAATGATGCTACCAGTGGCGTCAGTTTGAGAGCAAGGGGCATGTGTGTTTCCAGCCAAGGGATAAACACGTGAGACTGCCTGAATTCCTTCAATGGGCTGGGTGAAGCTTTGGTGATCAACATTGTGAAGATAAATGGGATCCTTAGCAGGCTCTGGGTAAATAGCTTCAACAGACAGATCAACCTCTGGCAAGAAGACAAGATGATTGCGCGCAGACGGCTGATAGTTGATGGCAGAGTGAAGCTTGATAAGGCGCATTACCCATGGAGCATAGAACTTCAGACCAAAAATGTCGGAGCCAGATGCAGCCATCTGCCTAATGAAGAAGTCTTGAGCATTGAAGTTGATGCCATTGAAGATGTAGAAAACCAAAGTCTTCATTGCTCCTTCAAGCTTCGCTGCAGATGAATGTCCTTTGATGGGCCATAGAGTTTTTCTGATGATGTGATAAATGGTGCGAGGCAGATACTCTAGGTCTTCAACGAAGAATTCAGATGGGTAGTCAGCGTCGTGAGGCAAAGGCTTCATCATGCTCAACATTTGGCTCATGTTGGGTTCTGGCTTCTGAAAAATGCTCTCCAAAGCATTCTGGTGTTGTTGACAACCTAGCTCATAGTATTCACCAGGAGTGGGCAGGCCTGTGAGCTCAATGATATCAAGAGCTTTGGCTTCATGATGGACATTGCCTGTCATCCACTCAAGGACCCAAGTCTTTGGATCCTTGTTGTAGCCTCGAATGTGAAGAGTTGCATAGAACTGTAGCAGAAGCTCTTCATTCCAGTGTTCCTTATCTGTGACAAACTGCAGCAGTCCAGCGTCTCTGAAGCAATCCAACGCTTCTTCAAGGCAGGGAAGGCCAGCTATAGCTTCAGTGTCGAGACGCATATGTGGAAATATGCGCCCTTGATTGTATAAGACGCAGGAATAGTAGCTGCGTTGCTGATAGCTCCAGAACCGATCTGATGAAATGTGAGGTTTGGTGTAAGGGTTCTTGGCGCTGTTGAAGAAGGTGTTATGTGCCACGAAGCCATTCACATTGAAGACCCCAGGTGAAGTTGCAGTTCCTGGGAATCGTGTAAGTCTTGGCTTGGGCTTCTGGATGGGAGGTCTGTGCTCGACATGATAGTCAAATTGTGGACCCGCAGTAGGTGGAGGAACCAGAATGGGCCATCGGACCATAACAGGCTGACCACGATCAAATGCCAGCTTAATTGTGTGAGGTCTTGGAGGGGGTACAGGAGCATTGACATTGTCGTTGATCTGGGCTTCAGGGGCCACATTGGCTTCAGGTGCTCCAGCATTGGCTTCGGGCGCTACAGTGGCTTCAGGTGCATGCACTTCTGGCACCGCAGTAGCTTCAGGCACCACATTAGCTTCAGCCATGACAACGTCATTGGCTTCAGTGTTGATGTTGGTGGCCGCCTCAGGATTGTTAACCTCCACTTCAGAAGCTAGAGGGTCGGACACGTTCTCCTCGAGAACAACATCTTGGTGGGACGGGGGTGTAGCAACTCTTTCAACTTCAATTCTTGGTTCTTCTTCTTCATCGGCTGATGCAGCCGGAATATCTTCAGCCATTTTGGCTTCAGACTCTGACACGTGCACAGTGGGAGGGACTTGGGGCCTTGGTCCTTTGCGAAGCCTGCGTAATGCTGGTGACGCTTGCGGAGATGGAGTGTGCTGGGCCTCAAAGTCATCGTCATCTTGCACTGGTGAGGTGACTTGTGGTTGGGGAGAACTTGGGGTGTCTTGTCGTTGTGGGTGATCAGCCCACGATGCATCCTGAGCAGTTGGCGTCAGAGGACGACCAATGCTGATGAGTTCGCTGTGCATGAGCACAGGCGATGATACCAACTGGTGCTCGATCTGAGGCAGGACTTCATCATCTTCAACATTGTCATGAGGACCAATGTCTTCAGCTGCGGTGGGGTCAACAGATGGATTGTCTTCAGCTTCATGAGCCTCTGTGGAAGCAGGCTCATGAACTATCACTTGGCGTTCTTGATGTTCAGACGCAGGACAAGCCACTGAGATTGGCTCGACATCAATGGGCTCTGTGGGAGCAGCTCGGTCTCTCTTCTTGGTTTTGCGTTTCTTGGTTGGAGGAGCATCATCAGTGGTGGCCTTGGTTTTGCGCTTTCTGGCTTCGGCTTCAGCTACCCTTGTTTTCTTCAGTTCTGAAGCCACTGTGGGGACCTTAGGCTTCGAGCTTGTCATACTGGCTGGGAAGACAATTGGATGTACTTCCTGCCTTGGTGCTTCGGGTTTTGCCATAGCTGGCTTCTTCTTCTTCTTGGCCGCCATTCGGGGGTCGATGCCTGGTCGCCCCAAAGCCTTGCGCTTTTCAGCTTCATTGTATCCCTGAACACATTTAGCAGCAAGATCCTTCATGCGCTCATGAGAACCTTTGGCTTCTTTGCGTTTCGTTCGGAATGCTTCCTTGAGCTCATGCATCATGACCTGGAAGTTCTGAATGTCTTCAACATTGAGCTTGGCCATATGCTTCTTGAACTAAGCCTTTTCATAATCTACCTTATGCTTGAGCTCGACAATTTTCTGAGCTAGAGCCAGCTCAGCAGCAATGGCTCCATGGACGGCGACGCTGAGGCCAATGGGAAGCTGAAGATCATCAAAGCTAACATTTGGGCTGTCAAACCACTCATCAATGAACTTGTTTATGATTTCAACATCAAAGAGAGGAAGGTCATTGAAGATTTCTGCCTCTTGCTTGCTCTTGATCAACTGCTCAAGAGCGTCATCGCCAAGGTCGTCGTCGCTGGATAGATCAATGGTGTCATTCTCGTTGCGCAGAACAGCAGTAGGGGTCAGTGCTTGGCTGGTGGGTTGCATGGGCATCTTCACTTTGGAGGGCTTGGAGATGCGTGACAGATCTTCAGACTGCACACTGTGTTCAGGAGGTGTAGTGGCCAGAGACTTCGCTCGTGAAACCTTTGGTGCAGGGGCGGGCTTCGAAGCTTTAGGTTTCTTCAGCTTCTTTGGCTTCGGTGGTGCAGGCGCTTCGTCAGAATCAGCGACGTCTGCAGGTTGATCCACGACTGCCCCTTGAACCTTTATGTGAGTAATGAGACCTTCTAAGTTATAGAAGGGCCCAACCAGATTGGGTTCAGCTTCGCATGTGCCGTCAGGACGAGGAGCAGAGGGGCCTGGATTGAAGTCTAATCCCCATGACTTCTTGTTTTCCTTGGCCGAGTTCTTGGCAAACTGGAAGTTGCGCTTGAACAGATTGTCGTCACGATACCATAGCAATGAAGATGGGTCTGCATCGGTAGGCTGTGGTTCACGGACCATCCAAGGACAGAAGCCTTGTTCAATGGCTTCAGCTCTAGATCGGGGTTGAAGATTTCTGTACAAGATGTCTCCCCACGGTCGCTTGATGGCATTTTTCTCAGCAAATTCCTGGGTCACGAACCTGTACTTGAACCATTGTTCTGCCCAATATCTTCGAATCCATTGGATTCGTGTTTTCCGCTGATTGTAGTCCTCCTCTGGATCTGTCTTGTACATCTCATAGAGGTCAGGAGGCAAATCTCTTGAGGTGTTCCCACGACGCTGTCTGCCACCCTTCCTTGCAGATTTCTCTGTTGCCATGAAGTTCAGACGGAAAGGCTTCAACATTGTCAAAGTCTTCCGTCTATGACAGCATTAAGGTGCGAGGGAAGGGGAAGAGGTCATATGCATTCTCAGAAGATTTTGAAGATAAATCAGTTTAGAAGACATTAACCTCATAGTGCGAAGACATTCACTCATAGGTAGAGAGTTGGTTCCAGATTTGTACGAATCCACGAATAAGTACAAGTGAGGAATCTAACTACTTTGTGAAGCATAAGTGAATATACTAGGCATGTTATGAGATGCAGTATGAGGTAGATCCAACTTGTGTGAACAGAAACTATTTGTGGTAGAAAAGGATGAATCTATCGGATCAAAAAGACTGTAAAAAGGAGGTTTTATTTACCACATGAGGAACTGCTAGACGGAGTGGGAGAGGAGACCGAGCAGTTCGATCTTCCGTGCCCTAACTTGGCGACGGAGGACACCTACGGCGACGGCGGAGAAGACGATGTCCGCGGCCGGCGTGAGGACGGCGTCGGTGAGGTCACGACAGCTAAGTGCTTCGTCGCCGGCGTCATCGAGGGATAGCGGTGGCGCTAGGGTTTGTGCGAGGGTGGAAGAGGAGATAATGAGTGGGGTGAGGCGTGTATTTATAGGGACAGGGACGGCACAGTGTTATTACATAGGTGCCCCTGGCGATTCACATCTGAAGGACACGTGGCGATCATGCAACACATTGGAGGTTGTTCCACGTTCCCACGCACGCCTGGATTGTTGGGTGGTCGTTCCCACTTCTCTGGGTTTCACGTTGAAGGATTTAGCATTGAAAACAGATTAATGTTTGTCTCTGTGTCTTCTGCTGACAAGGATGCAGAAAAGACATTTTGACAGTGTCAATAGAATGCATATGATTTGGATAGATAGACTTAAGATAGAAGCATAGAGGGGTTAGGGTCCGATCACATTCACTTAGTTCAAAAGATTCAACATGAAGACATAGCTATAAGTGAATGTTGTAGAGGACAGAAACCAAATTGAAGATAAACATGAAGTGAAGACTTTGCAAATGTAACGCCATGTGAAAAACACTTCTAAGGGAAGAATTTGGTGGTGGCGTTACCCTCCGTATAGGAAGTATTAGACCCAGACACGGCGCGCAATTATCGTGGCACTCCGAAGTCAAATTCCACATTAAGGTATTCACACTCAGAATGTAAGTCTTCATTGATTGAAGACATACATTACTTCGTGTGTTGCACATCTAAGTTATCAACATGCATAAGTGTTAGGATGTGTGCCTGATCACAGGACATTTGAGGATTCCAAGATATTTAGCTCACACCGTAACTTGAAAAATCTCTTCTCATCCAAGGGCTTTGTGAAGATATCTGCCAGTTGCTCTTCAGTGTTGACGTGTATGATATCAATATCTTCCTTCATGATATGATCTCTGAGAAAGTGATGACGAATTTCAATGTGCTTTGTCTTCGAGTGCTGAACTGGGTTGTTAGCAATCTTGATGGCGCTCTCGTTGTCGTAGTAGAGTGGCACTTGCTTCAGATGAATGCCATAGTCCTTGAGAGTTTGCTTCATCCATAGAAGCTGAGCGCAGCAAGATCCAGCAGCAATGTATTCAGATTCAGTAGTGGAGAGAGATACATAGTTCTGCTTCTTTGAAGACCAACATACAAGTGATCGTCCCAAAAAGTGACATGTCCCTGATGTAGACTTGCGATCCACCTTGTCACCAGCATAATCAGCATCTCTGAATCCAACTAGATCAAACTCTGAGCCCTTTGGATACCATAATCCTAGAGTTGGGGTGTGAGCCAAATATCAAAGAATTCGCTTCACAGCTAAGTGATGCGATTCCTTTGGTGCCGCTTGGACCGGGCACACATGCATACACTAAGCATGATATCTGGCCTAGATGCACATAAATAAAGCAAAGAACCAATCATGGAGTAGTATACCTTTTGATCGAACTCTTTACCATTGTCGTCGGGACCCAGATGGTGTTTAGCTGGCATTGGCGTCGTGTAGCCTTTGCAGTCTTGCATTCCAAACTTCTTCAGCCAATCTTTGAGGTACTTCTCTTGAGATATGAAGATGCTGTTGCGTTGTTGTCGTATTTTAAGACCAAGGAAGAATTTCAACTCTCCCATCATGGACATCTGATATTGCTCTTGCATCATGTATCCAAACTCATCACTGTATTTCTGATTAGTGCAGCCGAAGATAATGTCATCCACATATATTTGGCACACAAACATTTCACCATCATATGTCTTCGTGCAGAGAGTGGGATCCAGGGAACCAGGTTTGAAGCCTTTTCTCTTCAGGAAGTCTTTGAGTGTGTCATACCAAGCTCGAGGGGCTTGTTTAAGGCCATACAGTGCCTTGTTGAGCCTGTAAACCATGTCAGGATGTTTTGGATCTTCAAAGCCAGGCGGTTGTGCAACATACACTTCTTCTTCAATCTTGCCATTGAGAAAAGCGCTCTTCACATCCATTTGGTACAGAAGAATGTGATGATGATTTGCATAGGCCAGCAGTATGCGTATAGCTTCAAGCCTAGCCACAGGAGCAAATGTTTCATCGAAGTCAATTCCTTCGACTTGAGTGTATCCTTGAGCGACGAGACGGGCTTTGTTTCTGACAACTTGACCATGCTCATCTTGCTTGTTGCGATCTATCCATTTAGTGCCTATGATATTGTGCTTACGAGGATCAGGACGCTTGACCAGTTCCCATACATTATTCAACTCAAATTGTTGAAGCTCTTCTTGCATAGCTTGAATCCATTCAGGTTCCATAAAGGCTTCATCAACTTTCTTGGGTTCAGATATTGAGACGAATACGAAGTGCCCACAGAAATTTGCTAGCTGTGTTGCCCTTGAACGAGTGAGTGGACCAGGTGCATTGATGCTATCAATTATTTTCTCAATCTGTACTTCATTTGCAACACGAGGATGAGCAGGACGAAGATTTTGCTCTTGCTGATCATTGTCATCGGTGGAAGGATTGTCTTCAGGCTGAGCATTGTCTTCAGGTTGATCAGGTGCAGAGATGATGAGTTCCTCTTCAGGCTGAGCTTTAGACGGTATGATCTCTCCAGTTCCCATAAGCTTGATAGATTCACTAGATGGAACTTCATCTAGCACATTTGGTAGGTGCTCTCTTTGCGAGCCGTTAGTCTCATCGAACCGCACATCCACAGTTTCAACCACTTTATAGTGAAAGAGGTTGAAGACTCTATAGGAGTGCGAGTCCTTTCCGTATCCAAGAATAAAACCTTCATGTGCTTTCGGTGCAAATTTTGAAGTGTGATGTGGATTCTTGATCCAGCACTTGGCACCAAATACTCTGAAGTAACTGACATTTGGCTTCTTACCAGTGAGGAGCTCATAGGATGTTTTGTTCAGAAGCTTGTGAAGATAAACACGGTTGATGATATGGCATGCAGTATCAATGGCTTTGGGTCAGAACTTTCTTGGAGTCTTGTATTCATCGAGCATCGTCCGGGCCATCTCAATAAGTGTTCTATTCTTGCGTTCCACGACGCCATTCTGCTGCGGCGTGTACGGAGCTGAGAATTCATGAGTGATGCCCAAAGTATCAAGATAAGTGTCGAGGCCGGTGTTTTTGAATTCAGTGCCATTGTCACGTCTGATGTGCTTGATCTTGACGCCATAGTTGTTCATGGCTCGATTGGCGAAGCGTCTGGAGACATCCTGCACTTCAGTCTTGTAGAGGATTATATGCACCCATGTATGTCTTGAATAATCATCAACAATGACGAAGCCATAGAGACAAGCAGTAGTAGTAAGAGTTGAGTAGTGAGTGGGACCAAAGAGGTCCATGTGTAGCAGTTCGAAGGGTTGAGTCGTTGTCATGATTGTCTTCGAGGGATGCCTGGCCCTCGTCATCTTTCCAGCTTCACAGGCACCGCATAGGTGATCCTTCTTGAACTTGACGCCCTTGATGCATATGACATGCTTCTTCTTTGCAAGAGTGTGCAAGTTCCTCATGCCAGCATGCCCTAGCCTCCGATGCCAGAGCCAGCATTCTGAAGCTTTTGCTAGAAGACATACGGCAAGCTGTGGTTCTGCTGAGAAATCTACCACGTATAAATCATCTTTCCGATACCCTTCAAAGACTAGAGACTTGTCAGATTCCATTGGAACAAGGCAACGATATTTTCCAAATATCACAATCATGTTTAAATCGCAAAGCATTGAGACAGACATTAAGTTGAAACCAAGGGATTCAACAAGCATCACTTTATCCATGTGTTGATCCCTTGAGATTGCAACTCTACCTAGACCCAATACCTTGCTTTTACCAGTATCAGCAAATGTGATGTGACTCTTGTCAAATGGACGTAAAGTAGAGTCCATGAGAAGACTTCGCTTGCCTGTCATGTGATTAGTACACCCACTATCAATAATCCATTCTGAAGCAGCTGGTGTCATACCCCACAGTGCAGTTGGGGGATAGGCTTCACGAAGAGAATTGTGAAGCATAAACATTTGACGAGCAAGTGGATTATGAAAGCTTAGATCGAGGTTAGGACTGATAGGGCAAGTAGCAAGCGACTCAGGAACAAAATACATAATAAGACCATTTGGGCATTTGATCTTGTGCCCTACAAGATGTTTAAGGTCCCCAGCAATAGCTTCAGACGCATTTGATTTTCGGCTGCAGACCTTTCCCTGCAAAAGAGAGTTAAGCTTTCTTAGCCATCCACAGCTTCAAGGGTGGCTTCGAAGCAATGAGTCTAAGTGCAACATCTGAGAACTTTGGCTTTGGAGCCCTAGCAAATAGTCTTGCAGGCGGACAATAGTACTCATAAGAATAAGCAGAGTAGTTCTTGGTCTTATGAATATGGTTGTTTGATGAAACGCGCTCATATTCATAGGCCTGAGTATGGTTTCCCTGCAAAACATTTGCGTTAGTGCGACTCAGGTGAGTCCTTTGTCTGTATGAAGACTTTGGACCATATGAAGCCTGTGGTCTGGGGTTTGTCTTCTTCACTTGTGGTGTCATGACGACATTCACAGGAAGATTCTCCAAACACTTTTTCGGCACCCAGACTTTCTTCATAGGTGGCCCATTCCTGCAGTTAGTACCAATATACCTGGCAAACACTTCACCATTCTGATTCTTAAACGGTTTATAGTTTGCATCAAAGGATTCATCAATAACAATGGGATTAGCACAAGTGAAGCCAGATAGGGTGGATGGATCCACTGAAGGTTCCTTTGCAGCAACCCATGTGGTTTTGAGGTACTGCTCAGGTTTCCAGTAAGAGCCATCAGCATTCATTTTCCTATTGAACCCAACACCCTCTTTCCTAGGGTTTCGGTTCAGGATCTGCCTTTTGAGGACATCACATAGTGTCTGATGCCCTTTGAGACTTTTGTACATCCCTGTTTCAAGCAATGTCTTCAACCTAGCATTTTCATCAGCAATAGCAGTGGTATCCTCAGCAGAGGGGTTAGTTACCACATCAACAGTTGAAGATATTGCAATAGTAGCAGCAGTAGAACATCCAGCAACAGAAGTAGCGTTGTCACGCTCAATGCATTTAAGACATGGTGGTTCAAATCCTTCCTGAGCGGAACTAATCTGTTTGGCGCGAAGTGACTCATTTTCCTTTTGAAGATCTTCATGAGCCGCTCTCAATTTCTCAAGATCTTGCTTCCTTTGAAAATAATCATAGGAAAGCTTTTCATGCGTTGTTGAGAGCGCTTCATGACGACTTTCAAGTTCCTCATACTTAGCATGAAGATTTTTTGTGTCTTCAATTAAGGACTGAGATCAAGTCATTTCAGCGTCTAACAGGTCATCGTTTTTGTCTAACAGCTTTTGAATATGTTCCATAGCTTTCTGTTGTTCAATTGCAATTTTAGCAAGTGTTTTGTAGCTGGGTTTGGAACTACAATCAGAGTCATCTTCACCAGTGCGTGTGTTTACCTTGGCACCGCGTGCCATGAAGCAGTAGGTGGGAGAGGAGTAGTCCTTGTCATTTGCATCGGCGTCGGTGATGAAGTCATTGTCTTTAGTGTTGAAGATGGACTTGGCAACGTATGCTGTAGCCAGACTTGCAACGCCAGAATCGGACTCCTCCTTAGACTCCACCTCCGCCTCCTCAGAAGCGGACTCCTCCTCTGAATCCATTTCCTTGCCAACAAACGCACGAGCCTTGCCAGATGAGCTCTTCTTATGTGATGAAGACTTTGATGAAGACTTGGAAGAAGACTTTGAGCATTTGTTCTTCTTCTTCTTGTCGTCAGAATCATACTCCTTGCTCTTCTTCTTGTTGTTGTTGTTCTCATTGTCCCACTGCGGACACTCAGAGATGTAGTGGCCAGGTTTCTTGCACTTGTGGCATGTTCTCTTCTTGTAGTCATGAGGAGAAGCTTCATCATTCCTTGAGCTTGATCGTGAAGACTTTCTGAAGCCCTTCTTCTTGGTGAATTTTTGGAACTTCTTCACAAGCATAGCAAGCTCCTTTCCAATGTCTTCAGGATCATCAGAACTGCTATCAGATTCTTCTTCAGATGAGGAGACAGCTTTTGCCTTCAAGGCACGAGTTCGCCCATAGTTGGGACCGTAGATGTCTCTTTTCTCAGAAAGCTGAAACTCATGTGTGTTGAGCCTTTCAAGTATGTTAGACGGATCGAGTGTCTTGAAGTCAGGGCGTTCTTGAATCATCAGGGCTAGGGTGTCAAACGAGCTATGAAGTGATCTCAGGAGTGTCTTGACGACTTCATGCTTGGTGATCTCAATAGCGCTGAGGGCTTGAAGCTCATTTGTGATGTCAATGAGTCGATCAAACGTGATCTGAACATTCTCATTATTGTTTCTCTTGAAGCGGTTGAAGAGGTTGCGAAGGACACTGATTCTTTGATCTCTCTGGGTTGAGACGCCTTCGTTGACCTTGGAGAGCCAGTCCCAGACTAGCTTAGATGTTTCTAGCGCACTCACACGGCCGTACTGTCCTTTGGTCGTGGAGTCCAATTGAACGAACTTCTTGACATCAGCAGCGGTGACACCTTCACCAGCCTTGGGGACGCCATTCTTGACGACATACCAGAGGTCGACATCAATGGCTTCAAGATGCATGCGCATCATATTCTTCCAGTAGGGATATTCAGTTCCATCGAAGACTGGGCACGCAGCGGAGACTTTGATTATCCCTGCAGTCGACATTGCTAAAACTCCAGGTTGTTAAACCGAATCACACAGAACAAGGGAGTACCTTGCTCTGATACCAATTGAAAGTGCTAGTGATCGACTAGAGGGGGGTGAATAGGCGATTTTTACGAAAGTCTTCAAAACATGGAAGTTTCGAAGACAAACGATAGAAATAAACCTATTACCATGCAGCGGAAGGTAGACTACACTAGACAAGCCATAGTCAAGTATTCAATGAAGTGAAGGCACAATGACTAATAGCAACTAGGCAGTATGGATCAGGTTGGAAGATAGTATGAAGCCAATCAGAACAAGCAGTCACTCAGTGAAGACAAAAGATAATACAAACAGGCAATGACTTCACAAGGACCAACTGTAAATAAAGAGATTGGAAGGATAGAACCAGTGGCTCGTTGAAGACAATGATTTGTTGGACCAGTTCCAGTTGTTGAGACAACTGTATGTCTGGTTAGGTAGGATGAGATTCAACTCAAAAGACCGTGTCTTCACCTTATTCCCCTTGAGCTAAGGACACCCAGTCCTCGCCCAATCACTCTGGTAAGTCTTCAAGGTAGACTTCCAAACCTTCACAGACTTCGTTCACCGGCAATCCACAATGACTCTTGGATGCTCAGAACGCGACGCCTAACCCGCTGGAGGATTCACAGTCCTCAAGTGTAATAAGTCTTCAAATCACACTGACAGGAAGACTTAAGTGATGCCTAACACTCTTTGGCTCTGGGTGTTTAGGGCGTTGTCCTCGCAAGGAATTATCTCTCAAAGGCTTCGAGGTGGGTTGCTCTCAAACGACAAAAAGCCGTACACTAACTCTGAGCAGCCAACCATTTATGGTTGTAGGGGGTGGGCTATTTATAGCCACTAGGCAACCCGACCTGATTTGTCCGAAATGACCCTGGGTCACTAAGGAACTGACCCGTGTTCCAAGAAAAGCTGACTTATCCAGCTCTGGATAAGTTTACTTGGGCTACAAGAAAAGCTGACTTATCCAGCTCTGGATAAGTTTTGCTCTTATTGTCTTCGCTCAAAGACATAGGATTTTGATTAAGCATCACTTCAGTCATTCTGACTGGTTCTCTTGGACCCCACTTAACAGTACGGCAGTTCCTATGACTCAACAAAGAAGAAAAAGAATGACGAAAAAACTAAGTCTTCGCGCTCCATAGTCTTCATGCAATGTATTCTCTTGTCATAGTCTTCAATGTGAATGTCTTCACATACTGTCTTTGACTTCAATGTCTTCATACATTTTTAGTGGTCATCTCTGGTAGGAAAACCGAATCAATGAGGGACTTCTACATGTGTTATCCTGCAATTCTCACAAACACATTAGTCCCTCAACCAGGTTTGTCGTCAATACTCCAAAACCATCTAGGGGTGGCACTAGATGCACTTACAGAAACTCAAATTGCGATCAAAAGAAGTTCGAAATCAAATCTGCTTGAAACCAAATTTTAAATTGTCAAAACCATGTTCAAGTTGATTATCTGGAAAGAGGGGAACAAGGCGAAGATTTTGGCGTTGGTTTCACTGGATTTGGATAAACAAGCAAAAAAGTAACGAGGGTTTGGATATCAGGGACTAATTTGTGATAAAAGTAATTTTGGATAGGTCCCTGGCCGAAAACTAAAATAAAAAGGAAAACCTAATGAACGAACATTCGCTACAGAACCCTACTGAACAAAAATGTTCGCTAACGCGGATTAACGGCCGAATGTCCGCTACTTAGAACCGATCGGAAAAACCGAGAAAAACCCTAACCCTAAAATAAACCGAAAGAAAACCAAGGAAAACCGAACGGTTTTTACCGGTTAACTGGAGAAAAATGGTGGTGGCGTCAATGGCGAGATCTGGCGGCTTCGGCGGGTGAGGCGACATCGGCGGCGAGCGGCGGCAATAGCTGGCGGCAACAGCGGCGCGGGGTGGTGCGACGGCAGCGCGGGCGGTGGTGCGACGCGGCAGCAGCGGCTTGCGGCGGCGGCGCGGCTCGGGGTGGGGAGGCGGGCTGCGGCGGCGGTTGAGGAGACGGGGGCTCCGGTTTAAAAGGGGTTGGCGGCGGCGGCTTGGGCAAGGAGTCGGCGGCGGCGGCTCGGACTCATTGCCGGAGTCCGGCTTGGACACAGCGGCGTGAGTGGGCCGGCCTGGCTCGGTTGGGCCTTCGGCCCAGTCAGGCGACGAAGATTTTTTTAAAAATAAATTTCACTCGAAAGAAAAATCCTAATAAAATATAAAAAAATCCTAAAAAATACCAGAACCAATTTTCACCATCCAAAGCTAATATTTAGGACAAGGTGAACATTTTTCTGGCCTAAAATGCAATTTTCAAAAATGCACATATATCTAATTCAAATAAAATGGCAAATAAAATACAAATAAAATAATTATTTGATTTTAAAATTTCTTCTCCAATATTCCTCTCTTTTGAAGAAGTCATTTTATCTTCTCTCATTTATTTTTATTATTGGAAATAATTGGAGAGAAAAATATTGAAATCAAATTGATCATCTTTTCAATTTTGAAAAAAATCAAATATGAATTTTTTTTGAAATCTCCAACTCTCTCCTTCGGTCCTTGAGTTGCTTAAGATTTCCAGGATCACAACCAAAATGGAAATAAAATATGATATGCATATGATGACCTATGTATAACATCCAAATTGAAAATTGGGATGTTACAAACCTACCCCCTTCAGATAAATCTCGCCCCGAGATTCGGGTTGGCTAGAAAATAGGTGTGGGTGGTCTTTCCATAGGTCTTCTTCTCGCTCCTAGGTGGCTTCTTCCTCGGTATGGTGGCTCCACTGAACTTTGCAAAACATGATAACCCTACTGCGTGTAACTCGGCTGGCAAACTCAAGAATCTTGACGGGTTTCTCCTTGTAGGTTAAGTCACTCTCCAACTAAATTGCTTCCAGGGGCACTATATCTCTTAGAGGAATATCGGCCATCTCAGCATGGCACTTCTTCAACTGGGAAACGTGAAACACATCATGTACTCCTGACAATCCTTCGGGTAACTCCAACTTGTAGGCAACTTCTCCCATACGTTCCACAACTTAATACGGTCCTACAAATCTTGGGGCTAACTTTCCCTTGACTCCGAATCATTTAACTCCTCGGAGCGGTGACACATGAACATATGCTCTGTCCCCAATCTCATAGACTACCCCCTTGCGTTTAGTATCAGCATAACTCTTCTGCCTGGACTGAGCTACCTTCAGTCTATTACGAATCAACTTAACCTTATCTTCAGACTCCTTGATTAAATCTGGTCCGAACAACTGACGGTCTCCAACTTCATCCCACATTAACGGTGTCCTGCACCTTCTTCCATACAAAGCTTCGAAAGGGGCCATCTTCAAACTACCTTATAATTGTTGTTGTATGAGAACTCTGCGTAAGGCAAATTTTCATCCCAACTAGATCCATAATCTAGCGCACAAGCTCTCAACATGTCCTCCAGAATCTGATTGACTCTCTCAGTCTGTCCATCTGTCTGTGGATGAAAGGCTGTACTGAACTCAAGCCTGCTACCCAAATTCTGGTGCAACTGATTCCAAAACTTCGAGGTAAACTGTGTTCCTCTATCTGATATGATGGTCCTTGGAACTCCATGCAGACATACGATCCTGGTCATATATATCTTGGCCAACTTCGCGCTCGTATAGGTGGTTTTCACGGGGATAAAGTGAGCCACTTTGGTCAAGCGATCAACTACTACCTAGATGGAGTCATATCCTGATCTGGTCCTGGATAATCCGGTGATAAAGTCCATGCCAAGTTTGTCCCACTTCCATTCGGGTATGGGCATAGGCTGAAGTAATCCTGCTGGCTTCTGATGTTCTGCCTTCACTCTCTGACATACATCACATACTGCTACATACTCAGCAATATCCTTCTTCATACCTGTCCACCTGAAACACTCCTTCAAATCCAAATGCATCTTGGTGTTTCCGGGGCGAATCGAGTATGGCGAGTCATGAGCCTCCTGAAGTATTAACTTCCTGATCTCCGCATTATTGGGCACAAATACACGATCCTCAAACCAGAAAGTTTCATGCTCATCCTCACGAAAACCCTTGGCTTTCCTTTGCTCATTTTATCCTTTATCTGAGCAATTTCCTTGTCATCCTTCTGAGTTTCTCGAATATTTCCCAATAATGTGAACTGGACTTCCATTGCTGCAACAAAACCTCTTGGAATTATCTCCAAACAAAGTTCCTTGAGATCATCGACTAACTCCTGCGGTAATCCTCCGCTTACGAGTGTATTGATATAACTTTTGCGGCTCAAAGCGTCTGCTACGACATTGGCCTTTCCTGGATGATAATGCAACTTCATATCATAATCCTTTATGAGCTCCAACCATCTCCTCTGCCTGAGATTCAACTCCTTCTGTGTGAAAATGTGCTTCAAACTCTTGTGATCCGTGTACACATCACAACGGTTTTCGATAAGAAAATGTCTACAGGTCTTGAGCGCATGCACTATGGCTGCTAACTCCAAATCATGTGTGGCATAATTCAACTCATGAGGTCGAAGCTGACGTGAGGCATATGAAACAACTCTTCTG
This sequence comes from Triticum urartu, assembly GCF_056163025.1. Taxonomy (NCBI): domain Eukaryota; kingdom Viridiplantae; phylum Streptophyta; class Magnoliopsida; order Poales; family Poaceae; genus Triticum; species Triticum urartu. The sequence continues at coordinate 330,625,597 of NC_141875.1, forward strand.
TCCTGCATAAGTACACCTCCAAGTCCCAAGCAGGAAGCGTCGCAATAAACTTGGAAATCCTTGTGTATATCCGGAAGAATTAGTACTGGGGCTATGACCAAATGTTTCTTCAACTCCTGAAAACTGGCCTCACATTCCTCGATCCATTTGAACTTGGTGTCCTTCTTCAACAACTCCGTCATGGGTTTCGCAATTTTGGAAAAATTCTCGATGAATCTCCTATAATATCATGCGAGTCACAGAAAACTGCGGATCTCTCCAACTAAGGTGGGTGCCAACCACTCAGTGACAGACTGTACCTTGGTAGGGTCTACTACTATACCTTCTCTCGATATAACATGTCCAAGAAATCCAACTTCCTTCAACCAAAACTCACATTTGCTGAACTTGGCATATAGCTGATGTTCCCTGAGCTTTTTGAGAACTAGTCGCAAATGTTCCTTGTGCTCCTCTTCATTCTTCGAGTACACCAATATATCATCAATGAACACCACAAAAAACTTATCCAAAAACTCCATGAACACCTTGTTCATCATACTCATAAAATAGGCAGGGGCGTTAGTCAATCCAAATGACATGACTGTGTACTCATATAGCCCATACCTTGTGGTAAAAGTTATCTTAGGTATATCCTATCCTCGGATTTTGGCGTTGGTTTCACTGGATTTGGATAAACGAGAAAAAAGTAATGAGGGTTTGAATTTCAGGGACTAATCTATGATAAAAGTAATTGTGGATAGGTCCCTGGCCGAAAACTAAAATAAGAAGAAAAACCTAACGAACGAACGTTTGCTACAGATCCCTACAGAACGAAAATGTTCGCTACCGCAGATTAACGGACGAACGTCTGCTACTTAGAACCTGTCAGAAAAATAGAGAAAAACCCTAACCCTAAAATAAATCGAAGGAAAACCGAACGGTTTTTACCGGTTAACCGGAGAAAAACGACAGCGGCGTCAGCGGCGAGATCCGGCAAGGCATCGGCGGCGAGCGGCGGCAGCAGCGGGCAATGACGGCACCGTGGGGCGGCGTGGGCGGTGGTGCGGCGCGGCAGCGGCGGTAGCGCGGCTCGCCGTAGGGAGCCGGGCGGCGGCGGTAGCGGTCGAGGAGGGGGCGGCACCGGTTTTAAAGGGGTCGGCGGTGGTGGCTCGGACTCCTTGCCGGAGTCCGGCTTAGTCACAGCGGCGTGTGGGGAAGGTGGCGGCGTGAGCGGGCCGGCCTGGCTCGGCTGGTCCTTCGACCCAGTCGGGCGACCAAGATTTTCTTTAAAATAAATTTCGCCCGAAATAAATATCCTAATAAAATATAAAAGAATCTAAAAAATACCAGAAACAATTTTCACTGTCCAAACCTAATATTTAGGACAAGGTGAACATTTTTCTGGCCTAAAAATGCAATTTTCAAAAATGCATATTTTCTAATTCAAATAAAATACAAATAAAATAATTATTTGATTTTAAAATTTCTTCTCCAATATTCCTCTCTTTTGAAGAAGTCATTTTATCTTCTCTCATTTATTTTTATTATTGGAAATAACTGGAGAGAAAAATATTAAAATCAAATTGATCCTCTTTTCAATTTTGAAAAAAATCAAATATGAAAATTTGTGAAATCTCCAACTCTCTCCTTGGGTCCTTGAGTTGCTTTAGATTTCTAGGATCACAACCAAAATGCAAATAAACTATGATATGCATACGATGACCTATGTATAACATCCAAATTGAAAATTGGGATGTTACACCCAAGCTTGAGCTCTTGCCTCTCATCCTTCTCCTCATATCGAGACCTCCTCGATCTTTGATAACTTCATCCACACAAAACCCAACCGAACTTTTAGTGCCGGGGTTAGTGAATATGGCAATGAAATACCATCATGTACTGCTGTAACATTATTGTATAATTATAAACAAACATTACCCACTGTATGCTATCACAATTCTATGGCCTCAAGTCAAGGAGGCTTCAACAAGAATTCAAACATATGCAAATAATGAAGCTATAACAGCAATCTGTGAAAACATGACAGTCTGTAAAGATTTGAACATCCACCATACTTCTGTAACTCAAAAAAATTTGAACAATTAGGACAAAATAAACATTTTGTATAGAAAGGCAGTACAAAAAGTTTCAGAACCGTTGGACGTTCCAGTAAAAAATGCAAAATCAAGCACTCCAGCCAAAGTTTCTGTTCTCCATCGCACAAACCAACAAGCAATTTAATCATCCTAAAGGCAAACCGTGGCACATTATTTTTATAATACAATGGAATTGTACAAGGGGATAATTATTTTTGTTGAAAAGTTTCTGTAATTAAGATTCACAAAGTTTCCATGGGCATGAAAAATTTCAAGGCTAGCTCCCGCTTCCACGGTGCTTGTCTATCTCGGCGTTTGTTCTGCGATGGCACGCTGGTGAGCTTTGATCGGTGGCACCCAAGATGGGGCTCGGTGCCCTCTGAGCTTGAGTTTTTAACAAAGCTTACCTTCCACGGCATGCCTCGACGTGCTTGGAACAATGAGTCCATGCATGAGCTTATCAACGACCTTGAATGTAATCCTTAATAAGAGCAAACTTCTCCGATATAGTGTAGTTGGGAGAATTCAAAAAGATAATAGGACTATCATATGTGGGTGCAATAGCAATAATTTCATTCTTAACATAAGGAACTATAGCAAGTTCATCTCCATAAGCATAATTCATATTGGCATCTTGGCCACAAGCATAGCAAGCATCATCAAAAAGGGATATTTCAAACGAATCAACGGGATCATAGCAATTATCATAGCATTCATCCTTGGGTAAGAACGAAGGGGCATTAAATAATGTATGAGTTGAAGAGTTACTCTCATTAGAAGGTGGGCACGGGTAGCTAATCCGCTCTTCCTCCGTTTGTTCTTCGCTCTCCTCATCATCTTTTTCATCCAATGGGCTCACAGTTTCATCAATTCCTTCTTCCATAGACTCCTGCAAAATATGAGTCTCTTCATGGACAGCGAAGACTTTCTGAATATATGCATCAATATCGGAATTGTATTTATAATTATGATAGCAATATTTAAGGATAGAAAAATTTTCAGGTCTATAAACTGAATCATCAAAATCTTCAAACTTTTCAGACAAAGATCCAATTTCATAAGCACCCTTAAAAGCAACAAATTATTCTATTCGTTCCACATCATAATAATCATATATACCATTAGCATAAGAAGCTAAGGTTTCATTACCATTAAATTCACATGAAAAGGGAAGATGTGGAGCATTCATCCTAGAGCAACAAGTATAATCATATCTCTGGCATAAATTCCAAGCATACCAACGCAACATATGAATTTGATCCCATAATAGTTTCCCTTTTTGTGTCAAGTGATAATCCCTAAAGTATTCACGTTAATCCAACGTTACTCCAATTATCAAGTTTAATGGGGTTTTCTCAGGATTATCAAAGTAGTGCATAATATCTTTCACATAACGAGCATCGAGGGTTTTAGGAGGTTCCCCATATCCATGAGTAGCAAGTACAACTATTTTTTTGGTATTTCGTGTTCCATATCCATAACTTAAAGATAGAGAAAAACTTAGAACAGAAAATAAAAACTACTTAGTGATAAAGCAAACAAGCACACATGAGAATATTTACCCCACGCTATTGCTCCCCGGCAACGGCGCCAGAAAAAGGTCTTGATAACCCACAAGTATAGGGTATCGTTTGTAGCCTTTTTGATAAATAAGAGTGTCGAACCCAACGAGGAGCTAAAGGTAGAACAAATATTCCCTCAAGTTCTATCGACCACCGGTACAACTCTATGCACACTTTATGTCTGCTTTACCGAAAGCAATTATGAAACTAGTTTGTAGGAGTGATGCTAGAACTACTTTGCAAGACTAAAACTAGAAGTACTTTGCAAGATAATAAAAGTTAGGTGTTTATAAAAAGGGTTTGTGTCAACAAGAAAGTTATTTGGTCCTAGGCAATCGATAACAAGTACCGGTAATCATTCTTGCAATTTTACATGAGGCAGAGGCATGAGCTAACATACTTTCTCTAGTTGGATCATATGCACTTATGATTGGAACTCTAGCAAGAATCCACAACTACTAAAGATAATTAAGGTCGTGAAACCCAACCATAGCATTAAGTAGCAAGTCCTCTTTACTCCCATACGCCATAACCCACCTACCCGCATTTAGGCTGTTGTCACCCCCGCAACACTGACAATAAGAAAACCATGAACATATTGCAACACCCTATAGAGAGGGCCCCTCACATTTGCGCGAGACGGAGGGCACCGTAGGACAGCACCATAAATAAAATATACAATCATACCAACCAAGATCACGATTAACCCATAGGACAAAACAGATCTACTCAAATATCGTAGGATAACCATAGATCATTGGGAAATAATATATGGAGTTGAGCACCACATTTAAGTAGAGATTACAGTGGGGAGAAGAGGTGTTACACCGTTGCATAGAGGGGGAGAGAGTTGGTGTTGATGGTAGCAAGATTGTTGATGTAGATCGCTGTCTCGATCTTTGCACCGGTGGCACTCCCGCGCCACCGGAAGCGAGGGGGAGAGAGCCCCCCTCCTTCTTCTTCTTCCTTGACCTCCCCCCTAGATGGGAGGAGAGTTCCCCCTCTGGTCCTTGGTGTCAATGGTGGGACCCTCCGAGATTGGATCTCCCTCTTTGTTCTCTTCTGTTTCGCGTTCCCAGATCTGGCCGAAAACCGTTTCTTATATTTCGGGAGATCCGTAACTCCAATTGCGCTGAGATTTAACATGATTTTTTTCCGGATATAAGCTTCCTTGCACCCGAAGTAGAGCTCTAACTGACGTTCGAGGAGGGCACAACCCACCACCACGCACCAGGGGCCTCTAGCGTGCCCTGGTGTCTTGTGGGTTGTGTGCGCCTCCGTTTGCGGTGATTCCAAGTCCCAGAAATCACATATATTCCAAAATAATTCTCTGTAAAATTTTATTGCATTTGGACTTTGTTTGATATGGATTTTCCGTGATTCAAAAAACATGCAAAAAAACAGGAACTAGCACTGGGCACTGGATCAATAGGTTGGTCCAATAAATCATATGAAATGTTGCCAAAAGTATGTAAAAGTTGTATAATATTGGCATGAAACAATCAAAAATTATAGATACGACGGAGACGTATCAGCTGGCTGCATGCTCGAGGGACATGCACACGGCCATCGTCGAAGCGAGGCCTAAGATTTTCAAGACACCCTGCTTGCTGCTATCTTGTCTTGCAAGATTTGCTCACCATGATACGGAGGCGTACATGATGCCCCTCGACTTCAATCCGATCTCCATTACCCGAAACTTCTTTGCAGGTATGTAGTGGGTCACCATACATCATTTCCCTCGACTTCGATCCAATCACCATCGCCCGAAACTTCTTGGCAGGTATGTACTAGGTCGGCATGAGCTCCCACTGGATGGTTGTCGTCAACAAGACCGGAAAAAGTTGGTGCTCGTGAATTTCCACACCTCCCATGAGATTATCCTTCCTACGTTGGATTATATAGGATTTTACCATCATGGTCCAAGTGATCTAGATTACGAAGTCAGTTGGATGCACCTTGATTTGCAGAAGATTGTAATCTGCCAAGTGCCCACATGAGATGCGAATTATGCAGACTTCAAGCTAATTGCCTTGTCCGACCACGGACTCGCCTATCTTTTCGCTGGTGCCTTCTTTACCTGGAGACAGCTCACCTCGCAGTGGATCCTCAAAGCTGATACACACTTCTGTTATGCTATTGAACACAATGGCATCATCTACGCGATCGACAAAGCAGATGGCACCATGTATTGCTGGGACAGCGCGTGTAAGTTGTTTTTGTCTGATGGTAATGATGACGCCATGACACTGTTTGAACTTTTTGTGATGATTGGCATATCCCTGTTTGAGCAGAATTTGAGTAGAACTATGGCAATGTATTAGAGACGTTGTAAATCAGCTATATTTGGAATGAGTTAATTCATGCGATTGTGACCATGTCATTACAACCAATTTGTACCCCTGAATAATCAAATGGTTAGGAAGATATGGATATTCTCCTTATTTTATAGTAATCTATATACAACTAAATATGAGTGTGTATCAATGGCCATGTTAGTTTACTCATTTTCATGATGTAGAAACATGCATCATACCGTTGGTTTCATCTAACCATACATTAGGAAAGTAAATGTGCATATGGAGAACTCTATATTTGGAAGTAGTGAAATCCTGCAATGATTACCATGTGTACATACCTATATTCGCCCTTCAGCAATCAATGGCTAGAATAATATCCTCACAAAAAAATTGCCCACGGAACAAGAGTAGATAACAATGCATGGTATGTTAGTTTCCTTGAAGAATATGTTTGTGAGGACGGAACATGATTACATAACATGCATGACATGGTAGTTTCCTCTGAAGAATCGAGTGTGAGATAACATGAGTATAACCATGCATGGCACTTCTATATTTTTGAACCCAATATGAATTTCCCTGTGTTTTCCTCCCAGTTCCAACAGGGACATATCAATGTTGTTTCTTACATTATCCTACTCATACTCTGAATAATGTTGATCTTACATTAACAATGACTGTCCTTTTTGATATGATGCAGTGTCCCTATAGTTACTGCCCTTTCTAATCACACCACCTTTGCCAAAAACAGGGAATTACAACCGGTTCCTCGCTTGATCACACAACGGCAAAAGACTGATGATCATTCAGACACATGAGCCGGAAAAGTTATATTGCAAAAACCCCACTGTATACAAGCACCGTGAAATACGTGAGTGTCCGGACAATGGCTGTTACGTCTATGAGAAGGATACCAGCTTGTTGGGGGTTTCAGGATTTTTGAGTTGGAGGTGGGTAAACAGCCTTGGTTCAAAATCTCTATTTCTCGGACTCAATTATCCGATTAACCAGGAGATCACCGTTGGCAAGGACCTTGATGGCAGAGAGGCTCTGTTTGCTATGGAAAGATGTGTCTACACGGCGAGCCATAGGAGTCTGGGAGCAAACTCCCCTGATAGTGAATGATACAGCCTGCAGCCAAAAGAAGCTGAGAATGGCAAAGGCATCTGGATTAACTTTGATCCTTGGATGTGTTGAGTCCGACAGGCAGTGATGTGGTTCAAGCCTTCAGGTTGATAGGTAATTGGGTTGTTGCGTCGAAAGGGTGGAGTACTAGTGTCTCCAGATCACCGGTGGCTGAAGCGTGGCTGCAAATTATTATGGTATTGGATCATCCCTCTTCGAATGACTTGTTGTCTTTGCTGCTTTTCTGGATGGGTTGTTCTCTCTTTTGTTATGCATATTCCTTGTCATTGGTCATCCTCGTCTATGTCACTCTTATTATGTAATAGTTTCCTCTATTCAGAATGTCATTCTCATCTGGATCACAAGAGTCTGACCGCTGCAGATGGGTGCGTTTTGGTGGTGTAGCAAGACTTCTTATGAAATATCATGTCTTGATGTTTATGTCAGTAGTAGTCACTAGCCAGTGTTTGAATGTTGTATATATCATTGTTTCGAACTGTTTATTGTCTCGAACTGCTAGTGGGATAAATGAGGGCATCATGATTCTCCAGTGTTCAGAGTATATCTCCTTTTTTCAAGTTATAATTTGATCTCAGTGTCTTGTCGATGATGTACACTTGTTTGGGCCAATGAGGTGTCACTGAATATGGGACGAGTAGTAACGCAATGCCAAACAGATCAGTTATGACTCTCAGGTTGGGATCTCAAAAGATCCTCAAAAAAGGGTCGGGCTCTCAAAAAATGAATAATTGGGACTCCTAGGTCGATATGTGGGCGCCACCGGTGTTTTCGTGCGCTTGCGCGCCGAGAGCATATTGGTGCGTGTTCGAAATTCATGCTACCTTTTCATCTCCAATCTCCCGCCCCTCCCCCACCTATGGAATCTCGATTCCTACTCCAGTTCCCCCAAATCCCCCCCCTGTACTCCCTGTACTCAAGCGCACTATCATGTTGCCGGTCAACGCGGATCTCCGAGCCGGAGATCCTGAGGTATGTCTTGCCTTCGGGCGCTGAGTGCTGTCGCTCAACAGTGGCATGGCGGCGCTTGACAACTAGTTTGCCGGCAAAGTGCTGATGCTAACCATCAACGGCGATCGGCCTCCCGTCTCGCCGGACGACCTTGTCAAAGCTCTTGACATTGCGCACGACATCCAAATAAGTGACTTGCTCGTCGAAGTCTGTCCGCCACCGGCTGATTTCTTCGTCAGGTTCCGGACAACTTTCGACTACAGTCGTGTGTTCGAATCATCTCGACGTTTGTTCCGTGATGGCGCGCTGGTGAGCTTTGATCGGTGGCACCCAAGATGGGGCTCTGTGCCCTCTAAGCTTGAGTTTTTAACAAAGCTTACCTTCCACGGCATGCCTCGACGTGCTTGGAACAACGAGTCCATGAATGAGCTTATCAACGACCTTGGAGGTGAGCTCATAAGTATGTTTGTTCCTCCAAACAGCTGGGCTCTGACAGTTATGGCATGGATGAAGAAGTCATCCACCATACTGAAGGAGATTGGTGTTGAGATACCGGTGCAGGAACCGGGGTTGTACTATTGGTCGCCACCAAGGCCGTCGTGGACCACGTTAGGGATGTACCTGTATCGAGTGTTCGTGCATGTCCAAGAAGTGGTCAATCCATCAACCGAAGTCCTGCCGCTGCCGCTAGTGCCTGGGTCCGTCGACGACGTCCATTACAGGAGTCAACGTCAGACTTTCCCCGTGTTTCTCGGAACGATGGATGGCACAGGGCCTACTCCATCGCGTGGCGGAAGCTACTGCTTCTTTGGGAGAAGAGGCAGGGATGGCTGCCTGGATGTGCTCTAATTTGAGGTAACAACTGAATCTTATCAGATACTAGTTAATTCTGAGCTATGGGTGTGAAGCACTAATGTGCCAATACATTTGATTGTGACTTGTTCGATTTTTTTACCTGAAATTTTTTTAGAAAGGGTTGTACGTCAACTTACTGTTCTAGTAGAACTTATATATTGTGTTGTCTGTCTGTTTTCTTTGCACAACATTCGAGATATTTCCCCGTCATTGATAAAGACGATGAACCGTTATGTACTAATTCATCGGTTTCAACACAGCCCTACCCATAGCCATCCACTGCTTCCACCCTGATTGTCTCGCCTGCGTGAAATTTTTGTATGCAAGTTTAGTGTGCTATGATGTTCTATATGATTGTGTCAACTATATAAGTTTTTACTGAGCATCAGCAATGCATATGGCTGAAATATGTATTTACGAGCATTGACCGATGGGTCTCTCTCTCACTCACACGCACACACACACACACAAACACAAACACACACACACACACACACGCAGACATGCACAAGTGGGATCCGTTGAATTATTTCTTCACTCATGATAGCTTTTAATTAGGTTCCACTATACTCTAACTTTTTCCTTAAGTTATTAATTGAGCTCAGTGACTTCAAAAAGTTGTACAGAAGCCTTGTTTGGGCCTTTTCAGCGTCACTGAATGTGGGCTGAGTAGCCATGTAAGGTTGTACTGTACTACACATGCCTTTTTTCAACATCAGCAATTCAACTGGGCCGACAGTTGTACACAATATCCGGGTCAACTTGTTATTCTCTGCCCCGCTGAGCTGCAAACCTTTCCTAGGAGGGATGCATTAGGCTTAACAATAAAATGGGCTTTAAGAAATAATAAATGGGATGTAATTCTAAAAACTGGGCAGTAACAATAAAAAATGCACCAAACACGTAATTAGTTTAAAAAATATATTATTTTTGGAATTTGAAAATTTTAATTTCATTACTTGTTGCGCGTGCAATATTTCGTTGGATTTTAACATAATACAAATTTATTTTGAAATTATATTTAATCTGACTAGAAATTTTAGGATAAAAATATTTTGGATCCCATCAAAATGTGGGAAATTTTATTGAATTCTGTTTTGAGCGGTTGGTTGAAATTATTAATCATTGTCCTAGCTAGAAAATGGGTTGTACTTTTAACAAACTATAAATGGGATATAGTAAATTCCATTAGAATTCAAAAATGTGTTGTACATTCTTACAAATCGCAAATGGGCTATATGTTCCCTGCCACACAGTTGTGGGACTACTAAGTTGACGTGTCCCCTAAAAAAACAAAAACTAAGTTGACGCGTATGAAATGCTTTGTCAACTTATAGTCAACACACGGTTCTAGCAACAGTGGTCGTTGGATGTCCATCCAATGGATGTCGTGCTTCTTCTTCAATCTCGGATATTCTTGCTTCAACCGCCCCAAAAATGATTCCTCCCCCTGACATCTGGGGCGCACCGTTTCGGAGGCTGACGTGTGGGCCTACTAAGTTGACGCGTACCAAGGGCTTTGTCAACTTAGTCAATATAAACGATTCTAGCTGTAGTGACCGTATGATGTCCATCCAACGGCCATTGTGCTTCTTTGACCTCTGGTCTTCTAGCTCCAGCCGCCCAAACTAGCGCCGGCCGTGCCGCCTGCTCCTGCCTCCCGTGTCCGGCTGTGCTGCCACCGCTGTCCATGTCATCCCTCTATACTCACCCACACCTCCTGTTATTCTCCGGCGACGGCAGCCTCACACCGCAGCCGAAGCAGTCAGCCCACGTACTCCCCTCCGTGTGGGCATCCACTGCCGCATCTTCCCCGCCTCCGCGTCGTTCCCTTCCTAGGCCTCGTCGTCGTCCACCGCCTTGGTGCTCTCGGTGCGGCGTGGTCAACGGAGGACAACCATTTGAAGAGGACTTTAGGCGGTGAGGCTGACAGCTCGACCCACCAGCTAAATCTTCAAACACGAGGAAGTGCCTCCTTATTACTCACAAAATAAAAATGATTCCTCCCCCTGACAGCTGGGACCGAGCAGCTATATCTTTGCACGGAAGGAAGTGCGTCCTTATCCTCCCTGACCGCTAGGACCCACCCGGTCAAAGTGTACATAGCGTTGTATGTATGGTCGCGAACATGTACGTACATACTGGTCGATCGGTCTCTCTGCAAGTATGAACCGTGGCCGAGTAAGTAGCGGCACGTGTCGTTGTAGAGCACCCGACATAGTAGTTCACGCAGTCCTGTCTAAGTCATGTACACATACGTACAGCCACAGGGCAAAAAATACGACCACGTACATACATACGGGCAGGGTCTCGAGCGCGTACTCGCGCATATATATATACAGACGGCCAGGGCTTGTGTACATGGAGAGGCAACAGACGGCAACAACGACATCCTGTTCATCGGGCAGCGAACCTGCAGGGTTTGAACGGAGAAACAACGTCATGTTCATCGGGAGGCAACCGACTGTGTCGGAATGCATCGTGTTCATTGGGAGTCAACTGCCTTGGATGGAACAGCCGAATGAAACGAGGCCTGGCGTATCGCAGAACGGAGGAAACGGACTTGTGTTGGAGCGCTATGGTCAAAACGAGGCCTGGCATACCACAAAACGGAGGAAACGGACTTGTGTTGGAGCGCTACGGTCGAAACGGGAGTCATGTTAATCGGGAGGGGTGTGGCGTACCGCAAAATGGGACTCCACGGGCTACTGTTCATCTCCATCGTCGACCTCCTCCAGCCTTACGGGCTACTGTTCATCCACCGTCGACCTCCTCCAGCCTCCACATGCGACTGTTCATCCATGGGCTCCTGTTCATCCAGCCTCCACATGCGACTGTTCATCCATGGGCTCCTGTTCATCCAGCCTCCACCGCTCCTCCACCAGCTACTGTTCAACCAGTCCTCTCCACGGGGTCCTGTTCAACCACCCCTCCACGGGGTCCTGTTCATCCAGCCCTCCACCGGCTAGTGTTCAACCATCCCTCCATGGGGTCCTATTCATCCAGCCCTCCACGGGGTCGTGTTCATCCACCCCCAACCGGCTCGATCGGGGTCTTGTTCATCCAGCGGCAACGGCCTCTACTACCATGGGGTCATGTTCATCCAACCCCCCACCGAGAACTGTTCATCAAAATCCCCGCAACAACGCTCACTGTTCATCAAGAGGCAGCATCGATCGGCTTCAGTTAGCAGCAGTAGCGAAAGAATCACTCGGGGTCAGTTAACAGCAAGGGATCGATCGGGGTTCAGTAACGTAGCTAGTGTAATCGCTCGGGTTCAGTTAGAGCCCAACGCCTTGCTCGGTTTCAGTTAGAGCGCAACGCCTCGCACACACGCGCGTACGTGTACGAGAGAAACGTGCAAATCTCCGTTCATCGCTCGGCCCCGACCACCCACCGTAACCGGGAACTCTCCGATATGTTCCTCGCCCTCGCTTCTACCATAGTTTTTTCCGTCATGGATGGCCCAAAGAATGTCATGCAGCTGGGTCTCCGTCCCGCCCAGGACGAAAAGCCCATTTTTGCCATGATTTTTTTCATAGAAGTAGGAGCCCACCACATCTATGATGATACCAGGTTTTGTCACAATTATCATCATATAAGTGTCATAAGCATGACAGAAAAAAAAATTGTTCGGCCCAAAATGTCATAGATTTGTCTTTTTTTGTAGTGAGAGTGATGTAAAAAAACATCAAACTTTGCGGGCCTAGGCTTTACTAAATCCCCATCATAAGGAATCAAGCATATGTCACAAAATTCAGTAAGTGGTATCCGATGGGTTTCAGCATATAAGTTAAACTGCACCTCAGGAGGATTATTCCTACTCAAGAAATGAAAACTTTGCACAATAGAATTTGTGAGGAGATGATACTGTTCACATTCAGTTGCGATGAAGTCGATGAGGCTGGCATTACCAGCATATTGTGCAAACTGTTGACGGATTATGGCTCCCTCCATGAATGGGTTATGCGGCCATTCGCACGGCCGTATCTCCGCCATTCTTCGGATGTGGAGATCATTGTCTGATGACTCCCCAATAACTCCCTTGGAGTTCTCTTGGAGTTCATCTTGGAAGCAAACTTCCTAAAGAAACTCATATTTTTCCTATGAACGAAATTCTGAAATTTTTAGTCCACAAAATTTTCTCAACAAAACTTCACAAGATTGATAGCAACTACTCATAGGGATGCATAGAGGCCATATCAAGTATTAAAACTACTTAGAACTCTAAGAATTCAACATGCAAGCTCATCTACAATAGCATCAAGAGTAGATAATTATTCAAAATATAAACCAGTAAAGCAAAAACTAATTGGACCAATGGAGGAGTCACATACGAAGCAACAATCCCCCGAAACAGTTTTGGAAATGGAGCTTTGAGTAAAGAGATCGAAATCCACGAGTTTGAGAGCAAGAACACGAGAGAGAGAGAGAGAGAGAGAGAGACAGAAAGAGACACAGAGAGAGAGAGCAATGGTGAATTTTTTCTGGAGGTAGGTGGTGATATGGGATAAAGAAATAAGTGAGGGGTCCGTGTGGGGACCACAACCCACCAGGGTCGCCTGGGCTGCTGGCGCACCCAGGTGGGTTGTGCCCACCTGGTGCACCCCCGTCTGATGTTATTTGCATGAAAAAATCAGAAAAAATCAGAAAAAATCGTATTAAATTTTCAAATCATTCTGAGAACTTTTATATTGGGTCATTTTTTATTGCATGGGAAATTCAGAAAACAGACAAAACATGGCATTTTATTTTATTTAACTAATAAAAACGAAAAACAAAAGGTAAGGACAGAAGGTAGTGCTCACTAAATTCATCAACTTCATACCTCTCAAAAGTGATTCACTAATAAGGTTGATCAAGTCTTATTAACAACCACTTTCGTTTAGCATGAAACCGAAGAACTTTCATAAAACACTAAGTTACCTCAAAGGGGATATGAATATCCCCAACAATAAGCATTTAATATTTCTTTTTGGCAGTAGGTAGAGGTAGTTGAAAACTTCCAATAGTGATTGTCGAAGATTTTTCAATAACATTAATACCATTCACTTGGAATTGTTTCTTCAGAAAGTGCACCGTATGCTCATTACCATTGATATGAAGAGTGACCTTGCCTTTATTGCAATCAATAACAGCCCATGTAGTATTCAAAAAGGGTCTACAAAGGATAATCGACATGTTTTCGTCCTTAGGTATCTCAAGTATAACAATGTCAGTTAAGATAGTAACATTAGCAATAACAATGGGCACATCCTCACAAATACCGATAGGTATGGCAGTTGATTTGTCAGCCATTTGCAAAGATATTTCAGTAGGTGTGAGTTTATTCAAATCAAGTCTTTTATATAAAGAGAAAGGCATAACACTAACACCAGCTCCTAAATCACATAAAGTAGTTTTCACATAATTTCTTTTGATGGAGCAAGGTATAGTTTGTATTCCCGGATCTCCAAGTGTTTTAGGTATTTCATCCTTAAAAGAGTAATTAGCAAGCATGGTGGAGATTTCAGCTTCTGGTATTTTTCTCTTGTTGGTGATGATGTCTTTCATGTACTTTGCATAAGGGGCCATTTTTAAGATATCAGTCAAGCGGGTATGCAAAAAGACTGGCCTAATCGTTTCAGCAAAGCATTCAAATTCTTCATCATCCTTCTTCTTAGTTGATTTAGGTGGAAATGGCATAGGTTTTTGAACCCATGGCTCTCTTTCCTTACCATGTTTTCAAGCAACAAAGTCTCTTTTATCATATCTTTTATTCTTAGGTTGTGGGTTATCAAGATCAACAACTGGTTCTATTTCAACATCATTGTCTGGTTCTTTATTATTTGTTTGAGTGTCTTCATGAACCTCATCATTATCTTTCTCATTATCAGAAGTGAGTGTTCATTACCAGATTGAGTTTCAGCATCAGAAATAGAAACATCGTTATCATTATTGGCAGGTTTCTCTATTTCAGGTTCACTAGAGGCATGCAAAGTCCTACATTTTTCTTCTTCTTTTTCTTTTTAGAAGGACTAGGTGCATCAGTGTTAACTCTTTGAGAGTCTTGTTCAATTATTTTTGGGTGCCCTCATGGTAAAGTGGTTCCTGAGTCATTCTACCTCCTCTAGTCATTACTCTAACAGCATGATCATTTATAGTATTGTTCATTTCATCAAGAAACTCTCTTTGAGATTTAGCAACTTGTTCTAGTTGAGTTTGAACCATAGAGGCATGTTTTCCCACACCTCTAACATCATTGGTAATTCTAAATAGCAAGTTACTCAAGCGAGCAATCATATCAGAATTGTATTGCAGTTGTTTCATAACATTTGCATTGAAGTGATCTTGTTTTCTAATGTAATTATCAAACTCATAAAGGCATTGACTAGGGTGTATATTTTAAGGATTGTCATTGTCATTGAATTTCATTAAAGAATTTACCTCTACCACCTTAGGTGGTGTTGTTTCAAGCCCATGTATTTCTACAATAGGAGGTAAATTTTTGACATCCTCAGCTTTAATACATTTTTCCTTCATAGATTTCTTTGCCTCTTGCATATCTTCAGGACTGAGATATAAGACACCCCTCTTCTTCAAAGTAGGTTTAAGCGGTGGTTCAGGAAGAGTCCAATCATCATAATTTTTCAATATGTTATCCAATAGTTCTTCACCTTGTTCAACAGTTCGTTCCCTGAAAACACAACCAGCAAAACTATCTAGGAAATCTCTAGAAGCATCAGTTAGTCCATTATAGAAGATATCAAGTATTTCATGTTTCTTAAAAGGATGATTAGGCAAAACATTAAGCAATTGGTGAAGCCTCCCCCAAGCTTGTGGGAGACTCTCTTCTTCAATTTGCACGAAGTTAAATATTTCCTGTAAGGCAGCTTGTTTCTTATGAGCAGGAAAATATTTTTCGCGGAAGTAGTAAATCATATCCTGGGGCCTACACACACAACCAGGAGCAAGAGTATTATACCAAGTCTTAGCATCACCCTTTAGTGAGAACGGAAATAATTTGAGAATATAATAATAGCGAATTTTCTCATCATGAGCAAAAAGGGTGTCTATGTCATTCAACTTAGTAAGATGTGCCACAACGTTTTCAGTTTCATAACCATGGAAAGGATCATATTCAACCAAAGTAATTAACTCTGGGTCGACAAAGAATTCATAATCCTTATCATCAACTGTAAGGGCATATTTATCCCTAAGGTGTTTTGGTGATTGATGACAATGCTTTTGCAGACTAATCTTGTGCCTTGAATTTCCCAGACATTTCATCGCTAGGCACAAGACGGTTTGGTGCCCCTCGAAGACTATTGAAGATGGCGTTTTTCTATGTTTCTTTTTGGTGGTTTTGAGTCGTAGGAAAGCCGTGCTATTAAGAGGGGGTACGCGTCGGAAAGGTTCGGGTGGAATCATCACGTGCACGTTTTCTTCCTTGTCTCCACCTTTCCCCTGCACGTTGGAGCATCCTCTGTTTCTCCCCTATGCAAGTGTCCTCGCTGCTGATGATGGGCTTGCGGTAGTACTGCTCCCCGGAGCGGTAGTACCGCAGGCACCTGTGGTAGTACCGTACTTCGGCGCAGTAGTATTGCAGGAGCCGACGGTAGTACCGCTCCCCTGGAGCCGTAGTACTGTGGCCCCCAAGCCAAGTGCCGCTGATTTGCGGTAGTAGGGGCGGGTGTAATTTTTTGCATCCGTGCCTCCGCGGTAGTACCGCGTGCGGCCTGGTTCAGCTGTCATGCGGTAGTACCGCTCCCCAGCGGTAGTTCCGTGTTAGATTTTTGCATGTTCTCGTTTCCAACAGAAGTAGGCATGGATGTATTTTTATTCATCCGCGCCCTTCCCAGGCTAGGACTTTCCTGCCTTGCGGTAGTACCGCAAGGGGGAGCGGTAGTACCGCGCTTGCGGAAGTACCGTTCTCAGTCAGGCCTGTTCTAGTCCCTGCCATTGCCGCGGTAGTACCGTGGTCCGTCACGGTAGTACCGCATGGCCTTGCGGTAGTACCACTTTTCAGGAGCGGTAGTACCACATGGCCTCGCGGTAGTACCGCTTGTTAGGAGCGGTAGTACCGCAAGTCGCGGGCTGGTTAAGTTGCTAACGGTTGGATTTTGTCCATAGCTATAAAAGGGGTGTCTTCTTCCTCTAGTTGACCACCTCTTCCAACCCTAAGCTCCATTGTTGCTCCAAGCTCCATTTTTGCCCGATCTCACTCCCTAGCCAATCAAACTTGTTGATTTTCTCGGGAGTGGTTGAGAAGGCCCCGATCTACACTTCCACCAAGAGAAATTTGATTCTCCCCACTAATCCCTTGCGGATCTTGTTACTCTTGGGTTTTTGAGCACCCTAGACGGTTGAGGTCACCGCGGAGCCATAGTCCATTGTGGTGAAGCTTCATGGTGTCATTGGGAGCCTCTAATTAAGTTGTGGAGATTGCCTCGACCTTGTTTGTAAAGGTTCGGTCGCCGCCTACAAGAGCACCAATAGTGGAATCACGGCATATCGCATTGTGTGAGGGCGTGAGGAGAATACGGTGGCCCTAGTGGCTTCTTGGGGAGCATTGTGCCTCCACACCGCTCCAACGGAGACGTACTTCCCCTCAAAGGGAAAGAACTTCGGTAACACATCCTCGTCTCCACCGGCTCCACTCTTGGTTATCTCGTGCCTTTACTTGTACAAGCTTATTTGTGATATATCTCTTGTTTGCTTGTGTACCTATCATTGTTGCGTCATATAGGTTGCTCACTTAGTTGCATTTCTAGACAAACTACTTTGATGCAAAGTTTAAATTGTTAAAGAAAAGCTAAAAATTGTTAGTTGCCTATTCACCCCCCCCCCCTCTAGTCAACTATATCGATCCTTTCAATTGGTATCAGATCCTCGTCTCTTTATTAAGGACTTTACCATCCGAAGAGTATGGTTGACGTCATAGAAGGTGAGGAGGAGCACTCCGGTGCAAATCCGATATCTTCTACGGGAGATGGGGAACCACGGTCTCTCGTGAGGAGTTCAATGTGGCGTTGGACACATTGAAAACCTCCATGACGACCGAGGTCAAAGGCATGTTTAATGAATTCCTAGAAGGGATTAAACTTTCCACCACACCGTTGAAAGTGGGTGATCCCGCCAACAAGGTGACGGATGCTACCTCCGACAAGGGGGAAGCTACTAGCGAGAAAGCCCTTCCTTCTAGTGGTAAAAGTGGCACCGGCATCTTTGCCCATGTGGAACCTCCACTTGTCTATGGTGGACCTCTCCCTTCCACTCATTTAAATCATGCCGGCCCGGCCCCTAAGATTGAGAAGAATGTAGAATTTGATTATTGGGTCTATCGTTTTAAGCATCATTTAAATCATGTGAACACTAACCTTTGGAGAATCATTGAAGAAGGTTTCTATCCGCATGACCGAAGAAACTTCACTCCTAGAGAAGCCGTGGATAATCAATTCAATGAGAATGCTCTTTTCATCATTCAAGAAGCAATCCCACCCGAAGACCTTCCTCATCTCCGGCCATACTCCTTGGCCAAAGATGCTTGGCGCCAAGTGGTTTCCCTCTACCGGGGAAGCGCAAGCATTCAACGCTCCAACTATGAAGTGGTGCAAGATGAATCCGATGAGTTTACAATGAAAGAAGATGAAGAACCTCGTGAGCTCTATCGGAGGGTAACTAAACTTGCGGTCTCGCTCTGAGATCATGGAAGCAAGGACACGGATGACAATTGGATCAAGCGCAAATTCCTCAAGGCAATGATGCCCTACCACAAAGCCATGTCCTCCGTCATTCGTCAAAGGCCGGACTTCCACACCTTGTCCTCAAGTGATGTGTTGGATGAGTTCGTTGCTATGAGCATCTTGGACAAGACCGCCGACAATGCGGTACTTTGCTCTCAAGGAGTAAAGAAACCCAACCTTGCTCTAAAGGCCAAGGTTAGTATGGAGGAAGAGGATGAAGAGGAAGAAGACGAGAGCAACCTCAAAGATACGAAGTATTCCTATCATGAACACATGGCCCTTGCTTCAAGGCAACTTTGGAGCAAGAAGAACTCAAGGCCCAACTTCAACAAGAACAATTCAAGTGGCGCAAAGGGCAAGCAACGAGTGAGGACTTGTTTCAATTGTGGCAATGTAAGCCACTTTGTTGCGGAATGCCCTTATGAGAAGAGGGAAGACAATGGTGGCAAGCTCATCCAAAAGGACAAGGCTAAGTCATTCCCCAACAACAGCAACTTCACCAAGAAGACTCCTCCCAAGGCATTGGTGGTACAAGAAGAGTACAATGAGGATGATGACGATGATGAAGATGGTGAGTCGGTTGCCATGGCCTCCGTTGCCATTGCGACGACTCCACGGGTGTCTCTCTTCGACTCACCCAATGAGAGCATCACCGCCAAGTGCCTCATGGCTAAAGCCACCAACAAGGTAACCCCCAACATCAAAACTACCATCATTAATCATCCTTGTTCAACGGATAGCATTGATGAACATGAGGGAACTAATGTGGAGGTGAGTGAGTTTGAGGCCTTTACGAGTAAACTCAAGGGTAAATCCAAGAAGCACTTTGTTGCTCTCTTGGAACAACTTGGTGAAGCCAATGACATGATCGAGGCTCACAAAGATACCATCTCTAAGATGGAGGGGCATAGTCGTGACTATGCCGATGAGATTTCGGATCTTTCCAATGCTCTTGAGGAAGAGCGTGGTCTTCGTTTGGCTCTTGAGGAGTCTCACAACGATGATCATGCTAAATTAAAGAAAGATCTTGATCATGCTCTTGTTGTTTCTCGTGTGCTAAACTCCGAGAAGGCAAAGCTTGGGGTTGATCTTTCTAGACTCAAAGAGGATTTTGACATTCTCGACAAGGCTCACAAAGTCTTGAAGGGTGTTCATGCTACCCTCAAGGAGTCTCATGATCAACTCCAAGTGAAGCTAACGAAGGAGAAAGCCACATTTCCTCGTATGGTATTAATTGATAATGCAAATGCTACTAACCCTTGTTGTGAGCACGTGCATCTTATTGAGGAGAATGTTAAGTTGAAGGAGCAACTTGAGAAAGGCCTTGTGTCATGCATACAAGGTGACAAGAACCTAAACGACCTTTTGAGAAATCAAAAGGAAGTTGTGGTCAAGGAGGGGATTGGGTTCGCACCCAACCCCAAGAACAAGAAGAAGGATAACAAGACCAAACGACCTCCTCCTCTCAGGCAAACTTTTGTGAAGGAGGGAGAGAGTGCTTCCAAGGAGAAGAAGAACAATGTGAAGGGTGGCGGTGTCAAAAAGGGCAATGCCACCCCTCCCAACAAAGCCGGCGACTTTAATCCTTCTTATGTGTTATGTCGTGCTAGTGATGGGCATGTCTATGCCAAATTTGTTGGTTCTCCTCATGAGTACATTGAATGGTCTATTTGGGTTCCTAAGACCCTTGTTACTAACATCAAAGGACCCATTACAAAATGGGTACCTAAAACCGAGCATTGATCTCTTGTAGGTGTTTGCTTCCGGTGGGGGATCATGGTTGCTCGATAGTGGAGCTACAAATCATATGACCAGAAGCAAGGACTTGGTGGTGGACGTGCACAAGATTCCATCTATGCCCACCAATGTCGAGTGGAGTGATGCCTCATCTTCTAAGGTATTGGGACTTGGCAAGGTTGTCATCTCTCATGATCTCACGATCGAGAAGGTCATGCTTGTTGAGTCCCTTGCATACAATTTACTTTCCATTCATCAACTTGCAATCATGGGATTTTCCACTTTCTTTGATGTTGATACCGTGGCCCTCTTGTGGAGCAAGACTCTTAAAGTAGCCTTTGTTGGGCATGTCGAGAATGGTCTATATGTGATTAACTTTTCGGAGCGACCCACTAAGGGCGCAACATGCCTAATGGCTAAATTTGATGTGGGATGGCTTTGGCATCGCCGTTTAGCCCATGTCAATATGAGATCTTTGCAAAGTCTTCTCAAGGGGGACCATGTCCGTGGACTAACGAATGTTAGTTTTGCTAAAGATCGTGCTTGCAGTGCTTGTATCGAAGGAAAGCTTCATGAGAAGGCTCACCCTCCCACGACTATCATTTACTCAAAGAGGCCTTTGGAGCTCCTTCACTTGGATCTCTTTGAGCCTCCATCCTTTGATAGTCTTGGGGTAGGAAGTATTGCTTGGTGATTGTGGATGACTACTCAAGATATACTTGGGTGTATTTCTTCAAGAGGAAGAGCGAGACCCAACAAACCGTCATTGACTTTGCAAATGAAGCACAACGTCAACACAATGCAAAGATCTTGACAATAAGAAGTGACAATGGCACCGAGTTCAAGAACTACACCTTGGATGAGTTTCTTGGTGATGAGGGGATCAAGCATCAATATTCCGCACCCTACACCCCTCAACAAAACGGTGTTGCGGAGAGGAAGAACCGGACGTTGATGGATGCGGCAAGGACCATGATGGCGGAGTTCAAGTCTCCATACAACTTTTGGGCCGAAGCCATCAACACCGCGTGTCATGCATCCAATCGGCTCTACCTCCGCAAGGGCTTGAACAAGACTCCATATGAGATACTCACCGGTAACAAGCCCAACCTCAAGTACTTTCGGGTGTTCGGGTGTAAGTGTTTCATTCTCAAGAGAGGTGTTCGGTTGTCTAAATTCAAGGCTAGAGCTTATGAGGGCATATTTGTTGGTTATGCTACAAACTCTCATGCTTAACGTATCCTCAATAAATCCACGGGACTTATTGAGGAGACGTGTAATGTGGAGTTTGATGAGAATAACGGCTCCCAAGTGGAGCAAAGTGGCACTTGTTATGTAGGTGATGAAATTCCTCCTCAAGCCATAAGAAGAATGGGTGTTGGTTTTATCCTACCCATTGAGGAACCCCTTGTGGCCGAAGGAGAAGGACAATGCTCCACTCAAGTGGAGCCATCACCAACCCAAGGCCCACACGCTTCCGAAGAACAAAGTGAAGGCACTCATCCTCATGAACAAGACCAAGGGCAAGATCATGCTCAAGACGGTGTTGACACACCAAGTGATGCCCAAGGTCAAGTTCTCTCCTCCGAGCAAGTTCAAGATCAAGAACAAGCTCAAGACGTCACTCAGGATGATCAAGTGACCGCTCCTCAACTCACCACCGAGGAGGAATTGGAGCGTCGTGCCACCAAGATTGCTTCCAAGCTCTCCACCAAGGGTCATCTCATGAAGAATGTATTGGGAAGCATTCAGAAGGGGGTAAGCACTCGTAGACAATTGGCAAACTATTGTGAACATCACGCGTTTGTCTCTTGTGTTGAACCCCAAAAGGTATATGAAGCACTCGAAGATCCGGATTGGCTTAATGCCATGCATGAAGAACTCAACAACTTCGAGTACAACAAGGTGTGGATATTGGTGCCAAGGCCAACAGGGAACCACAATGTCATTGGAACCAAGTGGATATTTAAGAACAAGCAAGATGCTCATGGGACCATCATTCACAACAAGGCAAGATTGGTGGCACAAGGCTACTCCCAAGTCGAGGGTATCGACTATGGTGAAACCTTTTCTCCCGTCGCTCGCCTTGAATCCATTCGTTTGTTGATTGCTTATGCTTCTTATCACAACTTTAAGTTGCAACAAATGGATGTGAAGAGTTCTTTTCTTAATGGTCCTATTAATGAGTTGGTCTATGTCAAGCAACCCCCCGGGTTTGAGGATCCCTACTTTCCCGATCATGTGTATCAGCTCGATAAGGCACTCTATGGGTTTAAACAAGCCCCACGTGTGTGGTATGACCACCTTACTAAGTTGTTACAAGATCGTGGGTTTGAAGTTGGGCTAATCGACCCCACTCTTTTTACTAAGAAGGTAAAAGGGGAGTTGTTTGTATGCCAACTATATGTTGATGACATTATCTTTGGTTCCCCTAACAAAGCTTTCAATGAGGGATTCGCCGCTCTCATGACCTCAAAGTTCAAGATGTCTTCCATGGGAGAGTTGAAGTTCTTTCTAGGGTTCGAAGTGAAGCAAAGAAGAGAAGGAACCTTCATCAACCAAGCCAGAGACACTCAATACATGCTCAAGAGATTCAAGCTAAGTGATGTCAAGCCGGCTTCCACTCCAATGCCCACCAAGTGCCAACTTGACATCGATCCCAATGGTAAAGCGGTGGATCAAAAGGTATATCGCTCCATGATTGGATCCTTGCTTTACCTTTGTGCATCTAGACCGGATATCATGTTGAGTGTGGGAATTTGTGCACGGTTTCAAGCCGCACATAAGGAAAGTCACTTTGTGGCGGTCAAGTGAATCTTTCGATATTTGGCTCATACCCCAAACTTTGGCTTATGGTACCCAAGAGGAGCAAACTTCAAGCTTGTAGGCTATTCGGACTCCGATTGGGCGGGAGACAAAGTGGATAGGAAATCCACTTCCGGAGGGTGCCAATTCCTTGGTTGCTCTTTGGTAAGTTGGTCTTCCAAAAAGCAAAGTTGTGTGTCTCTCTCGTCCACCGAAGCAGAGTATGTAGCAGCCGGTAGTTGTTGTGCACAACTCTTATGGATGAGGCAAACTTTAAAGGATTACGGTGTCATTTGTGACAAAGTGCCTCTTTGGTGTGACAATGAAAGTGCCATCAAGATTTCTCTCAACCCGGTGCAACACTTCAAGACGAAGCATATTGAGATTCGGTATCACTTCATCCGGGATCACATTAGGCGAGGGGAGATCGAGCTCAACTATGTCAACACTCATGATAACCTTGCAGATATTTTCACGAAGCCGTTGGATGAAGCAAGATTTCGCGAGTTAAGGCATGAGCTAAATATCATTGATTCGAGCAATGTTGCTTGAACCCTTGCACACCCCACCATACTCAACTTGTTGTCTTGTTTAGATGTAGGCATGGACATAGGGGGAGTGTTGTTCTCTCAATGAACTCTCCCTCCCCCCATTATGCATAAATTGATCAAATCTTTCACATTAACCATTTTGATGGTACTTGTGCTTCAAAGACGAGTTTTGGTCATGGGCCCAAGAATAATTCTTCGCGGTGCCATACCAATTGACTCAAACATAGGTGGCTCCGGCCACCGCCCTCTCTTTGGAGAGGTAGTGTCTCGTGGTCGTCTCTTGTTGTCGTTTTGCCCCTTCTTCTCTTCGTGTTTGAGCTTGTTTTGTGGTCTCTTGTTTGTTTGAAGTTTCCTCGCGAAGACCTCTCTTTTCTTGTGTTTGGAAAATGCTTCTTCTTGAGCTCACGGTACTACCGCGGCCTGCCACGGTACTACCGTGGGTGGAGAGTACGGTACTACCGGCCCAGCGCGGTACTACCGCCTGGGAGAGCGGTACTACCGCTTTGGTGCGGTTCTTCCACCCAAGCGGTACTACTGTCATGATACGCGGTACTATCGCGCTGTTAGAGGCACGTGGGGGATAAGGACGGGAACAGGGGGTTCTAACTCCCCCATACCCATTCGTCAGTTTTCCCCACTTCGTCTCTCTCTCTCTCTCGCTCAAGAACGGGGCCGGAGTCCCTCGCCGGATCTCCATCTCCGGCTGCTCTCCTTGGATTCCGACCGGTGGGATCATTCCCCACCACTTCCTCTTGCCATGGACCAAGGTTTTTCCCCAAATCCCTCTCTTTCTAGTTGGTTCTCTTGTCTCTAGGTTTTTGGGGAGATGCATGTGTTCTTGAGATTTTAGGCCAAATCTTTGCAAGAGAAGGTTGTAGGAGAGTAGTGTTGCGTAGAAATATTACTTGATATATTGCCCCGTGGTAGATGTGATCAACCATAGTACCGCCGCATTTTTGCGATTTTTCTCAGATTCAAATGTTCAGATCTGACGCCATGCGGTACTACCGCCCGTTCTGGACGGTACTACCGCACGTGCTACGACACTAAAACTCTACTACCGCTCCGAGCCCCGGTACTACCGTGCTCTCACGCGGTACTAAAATTGTAGTACCGCCCGACCTGGCGGCCCTACAGTTGTTGTCCCATCTTCCTCGTGGCATTTATCCCGTATGCTTTCTACCTGTTTCCCTTGCTTTTCTGAGGTCTTTGCATTGATTCTTCTCGCTCTTTGTGTGTGCTTTCTCGTGTTTCTTAGGTGGTGGCTCTCGCCGTTCCAGTCCCAGTCGTGACACTAGCTCCAAGCGACTGCGCAATCCTCAAGAGGAAGCACTAGAGGGCTCCAGTGCCCCCAAGCGCAATGTCAAGACCACCGCCAGCAAGAACAAGGAACTTGCTAAGGGCATGGACAAGATTCCCCTCGCTGAGTACATCGAACGCCGGAAGATCAACCCTTATGTGCATGCTCGTGCTATCCTCAGAGGTAGTGAATTGTTTTGGAACAAGCAGCAGACTCTCGTTTATCTAGATGTAATCAAGAACAAGCAAAACACCTACGTGGATGTCAAGTGGATAGACATGAATCACTTGAGGAAGGACAAGTTTCATGACTACTTTGGAGAAGATCTAGATTTGGTGGAGCGGTTTGGTATTGAACATGTGATCTCTTTCCACCTTGACTATGACCCTGAGCTTATCTGTCAGTTCTTTGCCTCGGTTTACTTTCACCTCGGGGAGGAGCAGAGGATGACCTGGATGACCAATGGCCGTCAGTTGACTGCTACCTAGAAGTAGTTCATGGATCTGCTCCAAGTTCCTGATGACGGGCTCACCACACCCATGGGTGTTCGCCCCCATGCCAATCCAGAGTCTGCTAGCAAGAACAAGTTACAGCCGTTCTATGTTGAGAAGGTGCTTCCCAGTGGCAAGTTGACATGGGTGTTGAACTCCTTTCTGGATATCATGCATCGCATCTTCCGCAACTCACTGTTCCCTCGCATTGGCGACAAGGACAAGGTTCATGCCTATCTGGTGGATATGATGCTCCTGTGCAAGGAGGCACGAGTGTCGCAGACTCAGCCACTTGGTGTCTCACACATCATGTGGTGTGAGCTTCGGTTTGCGGTGTTCACCCGCAAGGTACCTATCTATGGACCATATCTGTTTCGATTGATCTCCGAGACTTGGGAGAAGCAGTAACCTGGTGACGAGTTCCTTGCTCCAGACTGGATTCGGCATGAGCCCATCAGTCTCCGTGTCAAGCCAAGTGGGCCAACACTACTACTCGTGCTGAGGCGTCTCCTGCTAGGAGGGCTGTTGGTGAGGAGGAGGCTGGTGCAGAGGATGTTGCTGAGGACCGTGCTGCTAGGTCTTCCCAACCTTCCTTTGAGCCGTCATGGGCCAAGAAGTTGAAGGACAAGATGAAGACTATTTTCTGCATGCAAGCAAAGGGGCAGTACAGGACTCACGTGGCATCCAAGGAGAGTCGTCGCCGCGACAAGAAGGTTATGAGGCTCTTTGGAGAGGACGTCTCTGGCAGTTCTGAGGATGCCATCACGCCAGAGGCTGCATGGATGGCGAAGGAAGGCTTCAAGTGGACTAGTTCTGAGGAGGATATCGAGGAGACCATCCCCGCCGCCAAGTCTGACGAGGAGCACGAGGAGAGTTGGGATGATTTCTCTGTCTGAGCCACCCCTTGTGTGTAGGTGTCCTCTCTGCCTTTTTGGCGTCTCAATGCCAAAGGGAGATAGAGTGTAGGGATTTGCGTGCTTGCGAGTCGTGTGTCGTGTTTGGTGTGTTTGCTTTGTCGTTTGGACCTCGTTTGCTTTGGTTTGGTTTGCGCCTTTGAGACTTATCCTTCATATGGTGTAAGACATATGCACTCTATCCTATCTTAGTGAGATTATGATTGTGCTACTTAGTGTTAGCATTACTATTGCAAGATATGCCTTGTTTCTAAAATATAGGGGGAGTTTTGATCCTAGTATGTGTGTCGTGCAGTCCAAAGCACCCATCTAGTTTGCACACATCTAGGGGGAGCCCATCTGTATTCTAGAGAGGAGGGGTTTGCGTTTGCTCAATATTATTTCCCTTGTGCAAATCCCGTATTGTCATCAATCCACCAAAAAGGGGGAGATTGTAAGGCCATATTTATCCCTAAGGTGTTTTGGTGATTGATGACAATGCTTTTGCGGACTAATTGTGTGCCTTGAGTTTCACAGACGTTTCATCGCTTGGCACAAGACGGTTTGGTGCCCCTCGAAGACTATTGAAGACGGCGTTTTTCTATGTTTCTTTTTGGTGGCTTTGAGTCGTAGGAAAGCCGTACTATTAAGAGGGGGTCCGCGTCAGAAAGGTTCAGGTGGAATCATCACATACACGTTTTCTTCCTTGTCTCCACCTTTCCCCTGCACTTTGGAGCATCCTCCGTTTTTCCCCTATGCAAGTGTCCTGGCTGCTGATGTTAGGCTTGCGGTAGTACTGCTCCCCGGAGCGGTAGTACCGCAGGAGCCGACGGTAGTACCGCTCCCCTGGAGCTGTAGTACCGTGGCCCCCAGGCCAAGTGCCGCTGATTTGCGGTAGTAGGGGCGGATGTAATTTTTTACATCCGCGCCTCCACGGAAGTACCGCACCTCGTGCACGGTAGTACCGCGCGCGGCCTGGTTCAGCTTCCATGCGGTAGTACCGCTCCCCAGCGGTAGTTCCGTGTCGGATTTTTGCATGTTCTCGTTTCCAGCGGAAGTAGGCACGGATGTATTTTTATTCATCCGCGCCCTTCCCAGGCTAGGACTTTCCTGCCTTGCGGTAGTACTGCGCTTGCGGAAGTACCGTTCTCAGTCAGGCCTATTCTAGTCCCTACCGTTGTCGCGATAATACCGTGGTCCCTCACGGTAGTACCGCATGGCCTTGCGGTAGTACCACTTTTCAGGAGCGGTAGTACCGCAGGGCCTCGCGGTAGTACCGCTTGTCAGGAGCGATAGTACCGCAAGTCGCGGGCTGGTTAAGTGGATAACGGTTGGATTTTGTCCATTGCTATAAAAGGGGTGTCTTCTTCTTCTAGTTGACCACCTCTTCCAACCCTAAGCTCCATTGTTGCTCCAAGCTCCATTTCCGCCTGATCTCACTCCCTAGCCAATCAAACTTGTTGATTTGCTCAGGAGTGGTTGAGAAGGCCCCGATCTACACTTCCACCAAGAGAAATTTGATTCCCCCCACTAATCCCTTGCGGATCTTGTTACTCTTGGGTGTTTGAGCACCCTAGACGGTTGAGGTCACCGCGGAGCCATAGTCCATTATGGTGAAGCTTCGTGGTGTCGTTGGGTGCCTCCAATTAAGTTGTGGAGATTGCACTAACCTTGTTTGTAAAGGTTCGGTCGCCGCCTCCAAGGACACCAATAGTGGAATCACGGCATCTCGCATTGTGTGAGGGCGTGAGGAGAATACGGTGGCCCTAGTGGCTTCTTGGGGAGCATTGTGCCACCACACCGCTCCAACGGAGACGTACTTCCCCTCAAAGGGAAGGAACTTCGGTAACACATCCTCGTCTCCACCGGTTCCACTCTTGGTTATCTCGTGCCTTTACTTGTACAAGCTTATTTGTGATATATCTCTTGCTTGCTTGTGTACCTATCATTGTTTCATCATATAGGTTGCTCACTTAGTTGCATTTCTAGACAACCTACTTTGATGCAAAGTTTAAATTGTTAAAGAAAAGCTAAAAATTGTTAGTTGCCTATTCACCCCCCCCCCTCTAGTCAACTATATCGATCCTTTCATCAACAAAGATGGGTGAAGTAGCAAACTTAGGATCACATTTAATTCTAGCATTCAAAGATTTTTATTTCAGTTTGCATAATAATTTCTTAAGATCATCCCTATCATTGCAAGCAAGAAAGTCTCTAGTTATCTCCTCATCCATAACATAACCTTCTGGTATCTTAGGCAATTCATATCTAGGAGAACTAGATCTAACAGGTGTTTCAAGATTCTTAGTTTCAAGCTCTTCATCAGTTTCAATAATTTCAGCAATTTCAGCATTCTCAAAAGCTTTAGTTCTAGCAAGTTGTTCATCAAGAAATTCACCTAGTGGCACATTACCATCAAGTAGTACTAGCATCATCATGAGTATCTTTCATAGCAGAAGTAGCATCATCAATAACTTGCAATATATCAGGATTAATAGCATGTGGTGGTGTTGCAAGTCTACTTATAACAGAAGGCGAATCAAGTGCAGAGCTAGATGGCAGTTCCTTACCTCCCCTTGTCTTGGAGGGAAAAATCTTAGTCTTAGAATCTTTCAGATACTTCATAGTGATAATTTGATAATAATCCCAACTGACTCAACAAATATAGCTTTGCACCCCGGCAATGGCGCCAGAAAAAGGTCTTGATAACACACAAGTATAGGGGATTGCAACAGTTTTTGAGGGTAGAGTATTCAACCCAAATTTATTAATTCGACACAAGGGGAGCCAAAGAATATTTGCAAACATTAGCACCTGAGTTGTCAATTCAACCACACCTGGAGATTAACTATCTGCAGCAAAGTGATTAGTAGCAAAGTAGTATGATAGTTTTGATAGTAGTAGCAACAGCAATAGTGACAGTAATAGTGATAGCAGTGATTTTGTAGCAAGTGTAATAGTAACAATAGTAGTGGTAACTTAGTAGAAACAATATGAAAGAAATTCATAGGCATTGTATCAGTGAATTCGTTGGATGATATTCATCATCACTACAAAAAAAGACACATCCGTGACATTTTGGGCCGAACGAAATTTTTTTCTGTCATATTTATGACACTTCTATGACGATAATTGTGACAAAACTCGGTATCATCATAGATGTGATGGGCTCCTACTTCTATGACAAAAAAACATGACAGAAAATGGGCTTTTCGTCCTAGGAGGGCCGGAGATGCAGTTGCATGACATTCTTTGGGCCGCCCATGACGGAAAAAACAGTGGTAGAAGCGAGGGTGAGGAAAATATCAGGGTGTTCCCGATTACGGTGGATGGTCGGGGCCGAGCAATGCCCGGAGGTTTGCATGTTTCTCTCGTACACGAACGCACGTGGGTGCGAGGCGTTGGGCTCTAACTGAACCTGAGCGAGGTGTTCGCCTACTGAACCCGAGCGATTGCACTGCAGGCTACGCGTTACTGAACCTGAGCGAGCGATCGATGGCTGTTAACTGAATCCGGTCGAGCGATTCCTTTGCTACTGCTGCTAACTGAAGCTGGTCGATGCTACCTCTGGATGAACAGTGAGCGTTGCTGGGGGGTTTGGATGAATAGTTCCCGATGGGGGTGGATGAACAGGACCCCGTGGTGTTGCCTCTGGATGAACAGGACCCCGATCGATCGAGCCGGTTGGGGCTGGATGAACAGGACCACCCCGTGGAGGGCTAGATGAACAGTAGACGGTGGAGGGCTGGATGAACAGTAGCCCATGGAGGGGTGGTTGAACAGGAGCCCATGGAGAGGGCTCGTTGAACAATAGCCAGTGGAGTAGCGCGCAGTGGAGGCTGGATGAACAGGAGCCCGTAGATGAACAGTCGCAGGTGGAGGCTAGAGGAGGTCAACGGTGGATGAACAGTAGCCCGTGGAGGCTGGAGGGGGTCGACGGTGGAGATGAACAGTATCCCGCGGAGTCCCGTTTTGCGGTACGCCACACCCCTCCCGATGAACAGGGCCCCCATTTCGACCGTAGCGCTCCAACACAAGTCCATTTCCTCCGTTTTGCGGTACGCCACACCCCTCCCTATCAACAGGACCCCATTTCGGCCGTAGGAGGTCCGTTTCCTCCGTTTTGCGGTATGCCAGACCCCTCCCGATGAACAGGATCCCGTTTCGAACGTGGTCGGTCGAACACAAGGCCGTTTCCTCCGTTCTGCGGTACGCCAGGCCTCGTTTCCATCGGCTGTTCCGTCCAAGACCTCCCGATGAACACGACGACGCATTCCGTTCCGACCCAGCCGGTTGGTTCCCCATGAACACGACGATGACGCAGTTTCAACGTTC
Organism: Triticum urartu; assembly: GCF_056163025.1. Classification (NCBI taxonomy): domain Eukaryota; kingdom Viridiplantae; phylum Streptophyta; class Magnoliopsida; order Poales; family Poaceae; genus Triticum; species Triticum urartu. The sequence goes on from NC_141875.1 coordinate 330,656,320, forward strand.
TGACCCAGCCATGTACACGAGCCCTGGCCATACGTATGCGCGAGTAGGCGTTCGAGACCCCGCCTGTATGTACATACGTGGTCGTATTTTCTTTCTTGCACACTAGCCGTTGTACGTACGTGTACATGCTACATGCACGCCTCTACTACGACACGTGCGCGCCTCTACATCAACCAGTATGTACGTACACGTTCGCGACCAGAATGACGAAGCTACGTACGCTTCGACCAGGTGGGTCCCAACTGTCAGGCACTTCCTTGTGTGCGAAGATGTAGCTGGTGGGTCCCAGCAGTCAGGGGGGCGAATCGTTTTTTTGCCTGGACGCACTTCCTTGCGTGCGAAGATGTAGCTGGTGGGTCCCAGCTGTCAGGGGGAAACGTTTTTTCACGAAATACGATGGCCCGTTTGGTGGGTCCCCGCTGTTAGGTGGAGGAATAATTATTTTGTGTGTAATAAGGAGGCACTTCCTTGTTGCGGCCGTGGACCCAGCTATCAGACTCTCCATGTACAGTCCATGTCCGATGGAAGTCGTTCCTTGGCCACGTTGACCATGCCGCGCCGAGAGCACCAGGGCGGTGGACGATGACGAGGCCAAGGAAGGGGACGACGCGGAGCCAGGGAGACGCAGCAATGGATGCCCACGCGTAGAGGAGTATGAGGGTTCACTGGTTCGCGGTGGTGTGAGGCTGCCGTCGCCACAGAATAACAGGGGGTGTGGGTGAGTAGAGGGATGGACTGGCTAGCGGTGGGAGTAGTAGGGGCGGTGAGGCCTCCGCCGCATCGCAGCCGGCCACGGGAGGCAGGAGCACGAGGCACGACCAGCGCTGGTTTGGGCGGCTGGAGCAAGAAGACCAGAGGTTGAAGAAGCACTACGGCCGTTGGATGGACATCTTACGGTCACTGGAGCTAGAATCATGCATATTGACTAAGTTGATAGAGCCCTCCGTCCCCGTCAACTTAGTAGGCCCACAAGTCAGCCTGCCACTATACTGGGTCCCAGCTAGCAGGGGGAGTATTCACTTTTTTGTGCGTAATAAGGAGGCACTTCCCTGCGTGCGAAGATATAGCTGGTGGGTCCAAGCTGTCAACGGCGGTAATGTTTTTTTCGTGAAATACAGAGGCCCTTTTGGTGGGTCCCAGATGTCAGGTGGAGGAATCATTATTTTGCACGTAATAAGGAGGCATTTCCTTGTGTGCGGCCGTGGACCCAGCTGTCAGCCTCTCCATGTACAGTCCACTTCAGATGCATGTCGGTCGTTGACCACGTTGACCAGGCCGCACCGAGAGCACCAGGGTGGTGGACGACGGCGAGGCCTAGGAAGGGAACGACACGGAGCCAGGGAAGACTCCGTAGTTGTTTCCCACGCGGAGGGGAGTACGACTGTACGAGGGTTTACTGGTTCATCTGCCATCGCCAGAGAATAACAGCAGGTGTGGGTGAGTAGAGGGATGGCTAGGTCAGCGATGGGAGTACGGTGGGGCGGTGAGGCCTGCGCGGCAGCACAGCCGGCCGCGGGGAGGAGGGAGCAGGCAGTCCCGCCGGCGCTTGTTTGAGCGGCTGGAGCCGGAAGAGCAGAGATTGAAGAAGCACGACGGCCGTTGGATGGACATCCAACAATCACTGCTTGTGCGTCAACCTTTTTTAGGAAAGCCTCAAATCTATGGAAAACAGCATACATCCCATCTGCCATTATTTCTAATAATTTACAGCCCATTTGCTAATTCTTAAGGTTTTTTGGAGCCCATATTCTTTTTGTTAGCATTACAGCCCATATTGTGGCCACGGTTAAAAAATTATACGAAATTTTGCATATTTCGGTGCGGTCCGAACTATTTTTAATCCCGAAATTTCGAGTCTATCAATATAAAATCCAACAAATTGTCCACGCATAAAAATCAATGCAATTTAAAATCTCGAAATGAAAAAAAGAAATTTGAAACTAATTGCCAGTTTGATGTGTTTTAAAAATGTACAGCCCATTTCTCATATTGATAGGCCATTTTCTCGGCCAACCGAAGGAAGCTCTCCTCGTCTTGAAAGATTTGCAGCCCAACAGGCCTGACAAAGCGACTTACTTGCCAAATCACAAAAAACCTGGGCCATGGCCGTGGACCCAGCTGCAGCCGTGGACCCAGCTGTCAGCCTCTCCACATACAATACTCTTCTGATGGAAGTCGGTCGTTGACCACATTGACCACGCCGCGCCAAGAGCACCATGGCGGTGGACAATGGCGAGGCCTAGGAAGGGGACGACGCGTAGCCGGGGAAGATGCGGTAGTGGATGCCCACGCGGAGAGGAGTACGAGGGTTCACTTGTTCGGCTGCGGTGTGAGGATGTCGTCGCCGCAGAATAACAGGGGGTGTGGTGAGTGGAGGGATGGCCTGGCCAACGGTGGGAGTAGTATGGGGGCGATGAGGCTTCCGCTGCAGCACAGCCGGCCACGGGAGGCAGGAACAGGCGGCACGACCGGCGCTGCTTTGGGCGGCTGGAGCAAGAAGACCAGAGGTTGAAGAAGCACTATGGCCGTTGGATGGACATCGTACGGTCACTGGAGCTAGAATCATTCATATTGACTAAGCTGACAAAGCCCTCCATCCCCGTCAACTTAGTAGGCCCACAAGTCAGCCACCCACTATGGTGGGTCCCAGCTAGCAGGGGGTATTCATTTTTTGTGCGTAATAAGGAGGCACTTCCTTGCGTGCGAAGATATAGCTGGTGGGTCCGACCTGTTAGCGAGGGGAACGTTTTTTCGCGAAATATAGAAGCCCTTCCCATGGGTCCTAGCTGTCAGGTGGAGGAATCATTATTTTGCGCATAATGAGGCATTTCCTTACGTGCGGCCGTGGACCCAGCTGTCAGCCTCTCCACGTACAGTCCACTTCTGATGGATGTCGTTCATTCACCATGTTGACCAGGCCGCGCCGAGAGCACCAGGGCGGTGGACGACGGCGAGGCCTAGGAAGGGAACGACACAGAGCCAGGCAAGACTCGGCAGTTGTTTCCTACGTGGAGGAGTACGAGGGATTACTAGTTCGTCTGCCGTCCCCGGAGAATAACAGCAGGTGTGGGTGAGTAGAGGGACGGCTAGGCCAGCGATGGGAGTATGGTGGGGCAGTGAGGCCTGCGCGGCAGCATAGCCGGCCGCGGCAGGAGGGAGCAGGCAGTCCCGCCGGTGCTTGTTTGAGCGGCTGGAGCAGGAAGAGCAGAGATTGAAGAAGCACAACAGCCGTTGGATGGACATCCAACAGTTATTGTTCTCGTGTGCATTATTTCTAATAATGCACAACCCATTTGCTAATTCTTAAGAATTTTTTGGAGCCCATCTTCTTTTTGTTAGCATTACACCCCATATTGTGGCCACGGTTAAAAAGTATATGAAATTTTGCATATTTCTGTGCGGTCAACTGTTTTTAATCCCGAAATATCGATTTAGATTCAAACTATTTTGAAAAATAATTTATATAAATATAAAATCCAAATAATTGTCCACGCATACAAATCAATGGAATTTAAAATCTTGTAATGAAAAAAAATTAAAACTAATTCCCGGTTTGATGTGTTTTAAAAATGTACAACCCATTTTTGGGCAAACCGAATGAAACTCTCCTCGTCTTGAAAGATTTGTAGCCCAGCAGGGCTGACAAAGCAAGTAGGCCTCGTTTGGGTATTTCTTTAAAAAAGTAGAACTGGGCTAGCCATTTTTAGCAAGAAAAAAACACTACTGGGCTCATGATGTGGTAAACATAAATAAAACCCTGGCTAGACGGGCCACAGCCACCGCACAGCCCCATTGTTACGCTGATCCGTCGCTAAAACTAGTATAAATAACAACTGCATGTTCCTCAAAAAAACTGCGCGGCCTGCTGGGTCCCTGGTGTCAACCGCTCGTAGTGTAATTCTCTCGTTTATTGACTACGTTGACAATGGCGTGAGCCCCAGATGTCCAACCATTAGGAGGAACCATATTTTTGGGCTTGTAATATAGAGGCACTTGCTTGCGTACTACCATGACGCTGGTGGGTCCCTACTGTCATCCTCTCCATGTACAGTCATCTCCTTGTTCCTCTCGGTTGTTGACGACGTCGACAACGCAAGAGGGCGGCGCACCGCGCACGGCGAGCGAACCAAGGCCGCAAGGTGGAGGATGACGGTGAGGCCTCGGACGGAATGAACAGGAGTCATGGAAGATGCGCCGGTCCACTCGCAGGCGGAGGGGAGTATGAGGGTTGACTGGTCCGGGTGCAGGTGCGTGTTGGGGCTGACGTCGCCAAAGAATAACAGGACGTGTGGGGGAATAGAGGGAGGGACTAGCCAACGTTGGAGGGTACCTACGGTATGGTGGCGGAGGCGCAGCCAGCCATGGGAGGCGGGAGCAGGCGGAGCCGACGGGGTGGTTGGGTTTGGGTGGCTGGAGGAAGAAGAAGACAAGAGATAGAAGATACACGACAGATGTTGGATGTCAATCCAACTGCTGGTAGGCAGAATCGTTTGTTGACTGGCTAGTAAGTCGACACCACCTTGGATAGGCTATTTCCTCGCGGGTCCCAAATGTCAGAATCCAAATCTGTCATGGTCATGCAACCTTTCCTATGAAAATTTATAGCCCATTTGTTGTGCTAGTTCGAAATAAGTTTGTGGGTGCTGGTGGGGGCTAATCACTTGGCTTTTGTAATGCACAGCGAGCTCAACCAGCCGGCGAGAGTGATGTTATTTCCCTTGGTTGGGATTTGTTAGTTGTTACAATATTTCACTCTAAATTAAACGACTGGCAAGCCATTTTCCTTGCTTCAAAGAAAATATGACAGTCACAGCCGAGTTGAAAAGGGCAAGAACATCTAACTCCATCTTACAAACTGTACAAAAGCACGAGGGTTAATTATTCATCAGGTTTACAAAAATACCCAGGTTGAAAAGGGCAACAACATCTAACTCCAGCACTGTTTACGGCAGTCACAGTCAAATAGATCGGTCAGGTCCATAGAATGAACATCCTGGGTCATAAAATTTACTGTATTATGACCACAATATGTTGTAAATAGAATCCCGGCACGTTCAGAAGCTCTTTTGCCCACCTGAAACTCCTTTCTTTGCTCTTCCACAGACCCATCCGTCAAAACCATGCTGCTGATAAAATTAAGACTGATGGACAATAGTAACCTCGCATTCAGCAGGAAGAATGTGACAAATCTAGTGTTTGCACGGTTGGCTACATATTGTTCTAGCGTTATTGTCTTCAATCGAATCTCATGAGAAGTGAGAACATCCTGATGCTTACGAATCCACTGGTTGGTTATAACTTTCTTACCCCATCCTATTGCCTAAATAGACATGAAGATTGAAAACAATTAAGGTCTAAAAAAAGAGTGTGAAAGAGCAATAGCTGAACGGTTAATTCTAGTACACTATATGCGGGCTTCCAATGTGCATGAAATTATCACCTTTATATACAACTTCTCCAGACATGGAAAGCATTGCAGCAAGCCAATAGTCTTGTTCAGATCAAAACTATTCATTTGGATATATAAGATCTTGACAAAATCTAGCAGCATTGATAGGCCATCCATAGAGAAACTCCTCATTGAGCATAGAACATAATATTAGTACAAAATGTGTACTCCAAGATGACATATAACTTATGCGCAGAAATTTAAAATGCGGCTTATGGTTACAAGTGTAGATGATAATATAAAGTACCTGAAGAACTGTGGAGCCAAACACCATATTGAAATGAGCACAGAGATCATGTATTACACCCAAGGTCCCCAGTTTAGGCGCAGAGAGGACGGTTATTTGCAACGGTGAATAACTAGAATCAAGGATCAACCTTTGAAGTGAAGGGGCATCTTGGATGATGAGCTGCATTCCGTCAAAAGAAATTCCAATTCTTACAAGGTTAGGCGACTTTATTTGGAGACAATCGATTCTAACTGTGAAAACAAGCACCAAGCACTCCAGGGCAGGGCAACTGGAGTGGATAATGTTGTGCAATGAGGCCTCCGATATACGAACCCGCACAAGTGAAAGTTTCTTGAGAAATGGGAGTCGAAGGTTTAGTACCAGATTGTCTGGTAGGTCGCACAGCGCAAAGGTGGCGGTGTGGAGAGAGGAGGAAAATCGCGAGATGGACATCGGTGCTGAGGGCACAGGTAGATGGCGTTCGGTGTCTGGTAGGTGATTTCCAGGGGAATAGTAGAACTCAAGCAGCTGTAGTTCTGTGAGTTCAGGGGATTTCAGCCAGGCGTCCATCATGCAGGGCATGGTATGCTTGCTTAGGTAGCATGACGGGATCCAGAGGCTTTGAACAGAGCCCTGGTGGGAGGAGATGATGGCTCTGGGAATTTCAAAATCATTGAAGAGAGATAGCTGACGATAGTCGAGATTAAGGGGCATGGCGCGCCATAGAGGCTGCCACCGAATTGAGAGGACTTGGGTGCGGCAGCAATCCTTGGTGGGGAGAAGCGAGATGATCTCCCCAAGGACAGCGTCCGGGAGATCGCTGATGCGGTCCACCCGAGATTCTACGAGTTCCTGTGATCCGGTGGGGGTGGGGTCGCCGCTTCTCCCCGCGCTGCTGGGTGCGGGATCTACAACAGGCGTCGCCACTGGTGGGAGCCTCATCTTCTTGGCTTTAGGGTCAGCCGACTCCATTTTCCTCGAGGGCGTCGTGTCGCGCTCACGGATTTGAGCAGAGTAACGAATGACGAGCCTAGTTGTAGTGCGAGTGAAGAAGAAGGGGAGCTGGGGTTTTTCTGTAGTGGTGACGAAGAAGGGGAGCTGGGGTTTTTCTGTAGTGGTGAGGAAGAAGGGGAGCTGGGGTTTTCTGTAGGAGTGAGGTGGGGAATTTGGGGGTACGAGTGGAGCGAGCTGACGTGAGGTGGGTGGGAGTGAGGAGGAAGAAGAACACCCAGGTTTTTTGGGGGGCGGTGTGCTGGGTGTGGGTAGCGCCTCTCATTCAGTAAATATATGGACTTTTGAATTGATTTTACTATTTACTAGGGTGGATGGGCTGTTTTGTATTGGTCCCAGAGAAACAATTACTACTAGTACAGTGGAGACACTCTACAGCTACCTAGAAAACAATTACTACTAGTACAGTGGATACAATACCGCTTCTGGCTCCTCCTAGGTCATTGAAACGTCTCCCTCTACTGAATGTCGTTATACTTTTGTTCACTGACATGCGGGCCATGCAGTGCGCGGGCCCAAATGCCATCCACCAAATTAGAAGGCAGTATGCAAGTGGAGAGTCACCCCGGTCGTAGCACGGCAGTAACGAGCCATCGTATCACAAAACCCCACCTCCCCGCAGTCTAAGTTTGACAGACGAAGCAACCATCATTTCACTCTTCGCTGAATCCCCTTCTCCCTCACCGTCTTCAAGAAAGGCAACACTCGCATCTTCCACTATTCTTCTCTCCTAACGAAGGGAAGGTAAGCGGATCTGTGATGTTGGTATATTTTCGTTCAGAGAAAAAAAATAACTTTTGCAAAGCAGTAACCGATCCTCACTCTCTTTTTTGTTTCATTGTCATTGCGATTGTGTTTTCCTTTCAGTGGTCTCCTAGTATTCATCAGTTTCATGATGGACCAAGGAGAACTAGGCAAAGATCTGCTGATATTGGAGCAGACGCGGGAGGCTGATCCCCACGAGACAGAGAGCTCCAAGAAGATGGAGGTAGCCACCGAGCCGACCCCAGATACGCTCACGGCCACTACTGAGATGGTCAACGCCCGGTTTGAGGTTACAGCCCCCGTGGCACTGCAGGAGCAGTTGTCCCCCTTCGAGGATGTCCCCCCCCCCCCCCGTTGAGCTGCCCAAGGTGATTTTCTTCTTTGCCGATCTCGATTGTGGTTTGTCATCTAAGTATGTGGTGATGAATAATGCAAAAAAATATTAGCTTCGATGCCATGCTATACATAGTGGTTTAAATAACTTGTGTTTCTTATACTGGAAAGTAATTCAGAATTTGTTTCTGTTTCAATTAGAGCCCTGATGCAGACAAGGATTGTGTGGTTGTACATGTCACTCGCTATGAGGCGGATGACCTGAATATACGCACTTGGAAAACAAAGTTTTTAGGTTGTTGGATCCTGGAAGCCATTTGTGCTTATACCAATGAAGAGTTGTATTCCAGCCTCACTGTTGTCAGGCGTGTTGTCCAGGGTGTGCTAAAGCACAAGAAGTTCAAAGCTACTCCTTCGTTTATGAGGCATACTGTTCTTGTCAAGCTTATGCAGGAAGATGATGTGGCATGTCTCCACAAACAAGTTTATGAGTGGCAAGGCCACAAGGTTGTCTTCATGAAGGTTCACAGGATTGAGTTGCTGTCGGACGTCCTCGATGATGTTCATGGAAAGGTCCGTCTTGTGTCCAGCCCAAGTTAGATCCAGGCATGAAATAGTTGCCCCAGCTAGTGTTTAATAGTAGTTTGGATTGTGTCTAATTATCCGAACCTTGCCTATTATCGAGCCCTCTAGGGCTAGTACTCTGTTTGAATCTGTCTATGGGAACTGCTGCTACTTTTGTGTGCCCGTGAATCATGTGAGAACCATCATAATTGTTGCCAAAACACATGTGTCCTCACTAGTTTTTTCATGAATATGGCATGGTAAGACATAAGTTGTCACGGTTTATCATACAAGCAGTGTGTGTTTTGATGAAATAGAGTACTCGTTCGAGAACTGTGCGCCGATGTAGACATAAGTACTTGTCAACACTGTTGGTGCTACCCCACTTGTAAGCAGTTGCGCAAAACACGGTGCATTGGCTCAGCTGGCTTCAACACTAGGCTATCGACCAGCTAACAATCAACAATCTGCTGGCTGACATATAAGCAGCTATGTATCTTATTATAGTGGTTCATGCAGTTAACTGAGGCCACAATGTAAATTCCAAACGTTCACACGCTAGTCCAACATTCATGTGGAACACTCACATTAAACTCGGATTCATAAAAAACTTGAAAAGCATAAGTTAAGCAATTTTATACATCACAATGATTCATAGAACATAACAAACATATACTAGTTCATAGCAAAAGACAAAGTTGTGAGAAGGTTTACAAATCAGGAAAAACAATCAAGGCTTCTTTGAGCAAAGGGCCTCCCGGCAGGCTTAAATTTCCTGGAGTTCACTCTGGTTTTTTATTGTTACCACCATCTAGGGTTAGGTTCTCTCATTCTAGAATAACCATAATTGTATTCTCAGTTGGAATGCTGAACTGAACCATGTAGTGTACTAACCAGCTGAAAGTCTTGTGCATTCCACTAAATTTAAGCACCGCTGTTTGCAGAAATAAGCAGACCACAATGCCTCTTGTCCGTGCACCTGTCCAAAAAACCATCATGCAGCCGTGCCAGCTACTCCTTGGTCCATGGATGAACTGGTAGAAAGCCGGACTAGGATGCAGTTGTTTTCGCTCGTCCCTACACTGCAATCAGGAAGTAAAACGTATGAATCAACTTCTTTTATATTGTGTTGGTCATTCTACCTAGTAACTACCAATGTAGGAATACCTGGAAGACGGGTGGTTAGACGACGGCAACATGGGATAGCCATCTCATTTTGCGCAGTTCTACTAAAACTGGGGTGTGTGCTTTTGATTGCGCGGATTGAAACGATACGGAGACAGACATCTCGAAACGATATGGAGACAAACATCCTTGTTTGCACAAATATGAAATACGGTTATGTAAATAGTGACAGATATTTGCAGTGGCGTATAATTAACAGCAGCATCTATTGTGTTATAATTGGCACTAGATTGAAAGTATGAAAGTGTCCTTAAGTAAGTAGCATCACATCACATCAACACTGCCACTAGATTAACATGCAGAATAATAGCATTAGTATTACTGTCATGAGAGTAGCACATGGTCGGTAAATGTGCAATCAAATTTGTGCAGATCCACTGGGATGAAGCAATGTTAGCGGTGTGAGATTTAAGTGTAACTGCAAAAACACAATTCATGGGAAATAAATCAAGACGGAAGCACTTCATAAAATGGTGGTGGCATTGCTTCAATTTATTGACGGCACTAGACCATCAATTATAGTGACATTAGGTGGCATTGCTTAATGCTTCATGTGATTTTACATTAACGGTAGCGATATGGGCGTAGGGACAGCATGGGCATAAAGTGGTGAGGCAGATGTGGTTGTCGAGAGCAGCAAACACTCAGGCAGCTTGTCTGCATTTGTCCCATTTTTTATCTCCTCGGTGACATTTTCCTATATGAACACAGGAAATCTAGACCTGCTCATTCTCATTTGCGTTGTCCCCCAACACCCATCACTTTCTTTCCTTTTTCAACCAAGAGATAGGTCCACTTCCCCCCACCCTTAGCCATCCACCATGCTTTCTTCGTCTTTTCAACCAAGAGACTGGTTGGGTAGCCAGTATCTACTACTTCCCCTGTTTCCTCTTAGAACCAAGTCCTAGATTTGTGTTACAACTTTCCCACTTTCTTCCCTGTTTGAACCAACTCTTAGAGTCGACTGTATGAACTAGCTTTACCTCTAATAATAGTAAAAGTCTAGATGGCTTTGGAACAACAGATAGAAGTAGAAAAAGATCCACACGAAGCCAAGTGGGGAGTTGGGGCAGTAGAGCAAGGCAGGTTTCAAAGGAATATATACCTGAGGGTCGTCGGCATGTGGCAAAGACGGCGTCGGGAGGCCGCATCTTGGCCATAATACTGTAGGGAGGAAGAAGGGGTCGGAGGCCCTCCCAAGCCGGCGCTCTCTCAGAGAGAACGGCACGGCCGCCGATCGGGACGCGCGGGCAGCCATTGGTTTCCTCCCTCACCGCCAACGATAGCGTGAACGATGCACCTACACCCGTGCCCCAGTCGAGGTTGTCCGGCCAGATTTGTGACCAGCCGTGAGCTGAGAGAGAGTGTGGCCACCTATGTCTTACTTAGATCTGGAGAGCATGAGAGAGTGAACGAGAGAAACCCTAGTAAAGCAAGCGCTAAGGCTCCTGCTTATATATATATATATATATAGTGGAGTGATTTTATTGTACCAGCTTCAAAAAATGCGCTCCTACGTGTACCTGCGAGTGGGTGTGAGAGAACTAGTGCGTGTGTGCACCGCTTCTCTTCATGAGAGTACAATATACTATGCCCAAAGAACGTTCGCCACAAGAGTAATAGTATAAGTGTGTGACGTGTGAGCTAAAATAAAATGTGTGTGACGTCTTTTGTTTTTTAGAAGTTCTGAGGGTAGGGTGTGAAGAGAACATATGTGTGTGACGTCTACCTGTAGATAGACGGTGGGTGTGAGAGGACTCGAGAGAGTCGTGACTCGTGAGGGTGCGTGTGCATGAGAGAGAGGGGGGCACGTATCAATGCAATGCATGTGTCTGTAAATCATTATCCGGCAAACGTTCGCCACAAGCCTTTTCCTGACGAACGCCGTAAGAACCGTTAGATCGGCATCCGACAATGTCAATTTTGCCATGTCATTTAACAGAACAACCACTCCTACACACAAATCTTCCACGTGAGTGTTAGAAACTGCCGTATGCTCCCTCCGTTCCAAAATGCAGTGCATGTAGCTTTATTGAAAATTCGAACCTCGCAAACTTTTACCGAGTTTTCGTATACCAAATTGCACATGTAGAATACCGTGTACATATCATTTCATTCATCTTCGAGAGGTAACTATAAAGATGGGGGAGGAATCTACAAAGAAAGACCATCGTATCACCTGTAGCAATTTCAACCATCCTTTGGTGTGGAGGAATATCATAGGAACTCTATATGATATGATTTTTATAGGATTTTTTAATTTAGAGCCAATTTGTTCATAGGAATAGATTCATATACTCCACATTTCAAAGGAAATAAACATGATATCATTTCTATAGCTTTAGAGCCACTTGGTTCATATGAATGGATTCCTATACTCCCATAATTTCAAAGGAAAATAAACATTAGCGTATATTCAACAGAAAAGTTCCTATGATATGAACCAAATTACATCTCTTTTCTAATCCCTTCTCATAGGAATTGATATACATGTCATCTCTAGATTCAATAGAAAAGTTCCTATGATGCGAACCAAACGACAACTCTTTTCCAATCCCTACTCATAGGAATTGAGATACTCCATGTCATCTCTTTCCCTACAACTTCCGTGTATACATCTTCTATTCCTAAATAGCTAGTACAACCCACTAGTAGCTTTTTTCCAAGACATGCAACTATGGCACAAGAACTATATAGTGTGCGAATAAATTTGAAACATGGTCGCCGGATGAAGCTAATCCGACAGTGCAGAGATGGCAAATCCGAGCACTACTGGCCGTTGGATATCATCAACATTCCACCAGATCTGCCACATGTACAATTTAGAAGACTCCATGGTTGAACTTAAGCATAATGCACAAACCTCAAAACACAAGCATTTCTCCTTTGTTCTAGAATCTTCCGTATCATAATTGAATTTTTTTAATGAATTGCCATTATTTGTTTTTTACTTTATGCTTTACAATGCACAAGCCCATGAATCTTAACATTTTTATAAAACTAATTGATTTTGAATGAGATGAACTATAAGAACTAAACGAACATCTACATCACGCATATATGACTCAAAGCTTTACATACTATACTGTGTATTTATTCATAATTTTGTTTTGAAATCTCATGCGTTCAATGCATGTGTACCTTACTAGTTTTGAGTAGAGTAGCCAATTTCACACGGCCCTGGGTATATCAAAATGCAGGGCCCATGCATCATTGCCTTTCGGTCGAACCTACGTCCACAATTTTTTGTACATACTATATCTCCACTGGTCCCCGAACCCAAAATGTTGCCTCGTTCCCCTAAAACCAAGCGGCCCACACATATTTAAGGCGTCGACTCGAACTCAATCCCTCTCCCATTTACTACGACGTGGCCCCGCACGCTGTAGTAGTACTCCTACAAACCCTACCGCCGCACGCATCATCGGTTTTCTTCAAGAGGACGAGGGAGAAGCCAATTTGTAGTGGAGGCGCTTTCAAAAAAATGATCTGTAGTGGAGACCCCTACCCTAGGGTGCCCTAGGTAGCTGCCGCACGCATCATTGGTTTTCTCTTTTCTTTATACTCTTGCACCCTATAGTGAAATGATGGTTGCTTCGTCCATCCAGCTTAATGCGGGAAAGGTGGGGCTTTGTGATTTGACCCCTCATCGCTCATTTTCTACTATTGCGGAGCTAAGACCGGGGTGCCTCCAATTCCAACCGCTGCTCCGAACTGTAATTTGGTGCATCACACATGGAACAAGACAGTGGATGAGCCACATGTGGGCCAAAGGGGTCCTGTTAAGTGTGTCACCATTTCGTGTGCGGACTGACCCTGCTTGAGTTGCTACGCCAACACGACAGGTGCAGCCTACCACTTGGTTTTGCTCCTTGGTGAATCCCGACTATATTGATCTAAAAAGATACGTACTGAACTACCCTCTCCTCGTTTTTTAGGCGTCTCGGTTTGTAGGGCATGCATGTAGTTCTAGGTCATCCATTTGACTAACTAAATATGAGTTACTATGTCATAAAAAGTATATCATTGGATTATTAAGCGAATGTAGTTTCTAAACATATACTGTTCATCACATATATAGCTAGTTAAATTGTCAACCTAGAACGATGTGCATGCCGTGTAAATCAATACGGAGGAAGTATAGTAGTAAAAATGAGGTGATTTTACTGAGCGATCGACGGGGGAGCATGGCCTGTCATGCGGTCCCACGTGTCATGATGTACTAAGGCGATGTGTGTGTCCATCTTGAGGCAGAAGCAATACTACGTGGTTTGAGATGATGGCGAACCGAAGTGTGAAATAATGGTAGCTTCATCCGTCTGGGAAGGTGCGGCATTGTGATTTGACGTCTCATTGCTCATTACTACTACTACTGGGGCGGTATGACTGGGGTGCGTCCCCCTGCTGTTCTGCACTGTGATTTGGTGCTTGACACGTCGACCCGGTTGCTATATGTCCCACATGTCGATGACAGGAAGTACAAAATTCACGAAAGCGAGTGTTGTCGGCGTTCTGGGAACGGGGGTGAGGGAGTCCTGGATTAGGGGGTATCCGGACAGCCGGACTATATCCTTTGGCTGGACTGTTGGACTATGAAGATACTGATTGAAGACTTTGTCCCGTGTCCGGATGGGACTCTCCTTGGCATGGAAGGCAAGCTTGGCAGTACGGATATGTAGATCACCTTCCTTGTAACCGACTCTGTGTAACCCTAGCCCCCTCCGGTGTCTATATAAACCGGAGGGTTTAGTCCATAGGACCAACAACAATGATCATACCATAGACTAGCTTCTAGGGTTTAGCCTCTCTGATCTCGTGGTAGATCAACTCTTGTACTACTCATATCATCAAGAACAATCAAGTAGGACATAGGGTATTACCTCCATCAAGAGGGCCCGAACCTAGGTAAACATCGTGTCCCCCGTCTCCTGTTACCATCCGCCTAGACACATAGTTCAGGACCCCCTACCCGAGATCCGCCGGTTTTGACACTGACATTGGTGCTTTCATTGAGAGTTCCACTGTGCCGTCACCGTAAGGAAGGATGCCTTGTCTCGTTGTTAAAAACAACATTACCGCCGGGGGAGCCCTGGCTGTCGGCCAAACTCCCCGGCTAGGCAGTTTCATCATGACCGCCCGTTCGGCTGCTGCACCGATGATGACTTCTCAGGTCATCGAAAACAGCCTCCATGTCGGCTTGGAATTTGCCGAGCAGATTGATCCAATGGAGCTCTCTTCCCTAAACAAGCTCTTGGATCGCATCGCCGCCTTGGGAGTCACTACGGACTATGATCGGATTGGGCTTAAACCCGATCAAAGGGAGATTAACTCTCCACTGGTCAATCATCATATTGCGGTGGTGGAGGAACAATGCGGCGTTTCTTCCTCTATCTTGAGGACTAACTATGTCCGGATTCCTGAGCTCTCCGAGCCGGATACCCGTTTACGGGAGGACATCACCCAAGCCCTGAACCTAGAGTCAGGCAGCGGGCCAGACTTATCGGGCAACAGCCCGGAATCCGAACTTCCAAGATTGGAAACTCCTCGGCCCGTGGGTCTCAGATCGGGTAAGGGTTCAAACTCAAATCTACCCACCCACCCAAACATAAACAATCTTTCCCACATCAGGCAAGAGCCCCAGGAAACAGTACATCATTATTGGGCCAGATTCCTCCTTGTGATGAACAAGGTTAAGGACTGTCGCGAGGAAGATGCAGTCTCATTTTTCTGCAATAATTGCACGTACAAGGGAATCCTTAACGCCATAAGTCGCCGTGACATATCACGCTTCGCCGACTTGGCGTCCATAGTACGAAAGTACTATGCCATGGAAAGCGCCTGGAAACCTAGAACGAAATTTTGGGATAATCCGGCTCCAAATATACACCCAGTCCGAAGCAAAAGGGTGCACTATCATAAGACACCCGAGTTAATTACAAAGAAGCAAAGACCCTCTACAGGGCGTGGAACCGTATTGGAGGGATGGCTCAACGGACCCTGCAAAATTCATAGTACAGCGAATACCATACCAACACACAGCCTTAGAGCATGTTGGGTACTCCGCCAGGTGGCCAAAAGTGGTGAGGATCTTCTCATCCCAGATGCCATAGAGCACCATCCCGCGGATAATAATATGGTATTAACAGTCTTTGAGACCTTCGCATCAAATAATAGGCGCAAGCGAACACTCCGCAACCTTGCCAAAATCTGCCACATGGCAACAATAAATCCATGGAGTGACACAACTATTACCTTCAATGCCAGTGACGAACCTAAATTCCGAACAGCCCGAGCACCAGCTGCACTGGTCCTCAGTCCAATTGTGGACGGCTTTCGACTCACCAAAGTACTCATGGACGGCGGCAGTGGATTAAACCTCATCTATGAGGAAACTCTTCAAAAATGGAAATAGACTGGAACCGCATTGAGCGAAGCAGCACAACCTTCAGAGGAATCATCCCCAGTCGGGAAGCACGTTGTGCTGGGAAAATCACACTAGATGTGGTATTCAGCACGCCGGAGAACTATAGGTCCGAAGAAATTACATTCCAAGTGGCCCCGTTCAGTAGTGGATACCACGCCCTATTAGGGCGGGAGGCGTTCACGATCTTCCAAGCCATACCCCATTACGGGTACATGAAGCTCAAAATGCCCAGGCCCAACGGAACCATTACTCTCACTAGTGATCTGGACACAGCACTCCGCGCCGAAAACAAAACAGCCGCATTGGCCCTCAAGGCATTATCCGAAGCCCTTTCGGCCGAGGAATTAACTGTGCTACGCTCCACAGTGGACAGGGATGACGTGATACTTGACAAGAGATCCAAGTCCACCTATTTTAAACCAGCGGATGAAATAGTCAAACTCCAAGTCCACCCAACGGACCCTACAAAAACAGCATCCATCGGGGCATAGTTAAACCCCGTCGTGGACGCCGCACTATGAGAGTTCCTACGCGAGAATTGGGACATATTCGCCTGGCACCCCTCAGACATGCCAGGAATCCCACGCAGGCTGGCCGAGCACAGCCTTAATATTCTAAAGGGATTCAAGACAGTCAAGCAGACTCTTCGGCGTTTCTCTGAACCTAAGAGACAAGCTATGGGAGAGGAACTAGCCAAGTTATTGGAGGCCGGATTCATTAGAGAAATAAAACACCCGAACTGGCTAGCAAACCTGGTGATGGTACCAAAGAAGGACAAATCTTGGCGCCTATGTGTCGATTTCAAGGACATCAACAAGGCTTGCCCAAAGGATCCCTTCCCCCTCCCCCGCATCGATCAAATTATCGGTGCTACCGCTGGACACGATTCATTGTGTTTCCTCGATGCATACTCTGGCTACCACCAAATCAAGATGGCGGAGTCCGACCAAGCCACAACGGCATTTATCACACCATACAACCCCTTCTATTTCAACACAATGCCTTTTGGGCTCAAAAACGCTGGCGCAACATATCAGCGCATGATTCAGACATGTCTGGAGAAACAGATCGGCAAAATAGTAGAGGCATACATAGATGATGTGGTCGTCAAAACCAAACACGTCGACTCTCTAATAGACGACTTGAGGCTCACATTCGATAACCTCCGAACATACGACATCAAGCTCAATCCGGAAAAAATGCGTTTTCAGTGTACCAGCCGAAAAGCTCATGGGTTTCATTGTCTCCAGTAGAGGAATTGAAGCAAATCCGGCCAAAATCCGAGCTCTGTCACAATTGGCTATCCCAATGGACCTCAAACAAATCCAGAAATTAACCGGATGTGTGGCGGCTCTAAGCCGCTTTATCTCCCGCTTAGGAGAAAAGGCATTACCCCTTTATCGCCTCCTTCGGCGCACCGAACACTTCGAGTGGACGGACGCTGCCACAGCCGGATTGGAAGAAATAAAAGCCATACTGGCAACCAACCCAATCCTGGCCGCGCCAAACATCGGTGAACCAATGATGTTGTACATTGCGGCAACTCATCAGGTTGTAAGTGCAGTGCTCGTCGTCGAACGAGAAACGGACGGACATAAATTCCCTCTTCAAAAGCCGGTATATTATGTATCCACTGTCCTCACTCCATGCAAATCACGGTACCCACATTATCAAAAGATAGCCTATGCGGTATTCATGGCATCCCGGAAGCTGCGACACTACTTTCAAGAGTGTTCAATTATAGTAGCCTCGGAAGTGCCACTTAATGATATTATAAACAACCGCGACGCCACGGGCCGGATTGCCAAATGGGCCATTGAGCTCCTCCCGTTCGACATAACATACAAACCCCGGAGAGCCATTAAATCGCAAGTATTGGCTGACTTTGTCGCCGAATGGACGGAAGCCGAACTCCCTAAAGAGTACGGCGCATACTCCAATTGGATCATGCACTTCGACGTCTCTAAAATGCTGGCTGGTCTCGGGGTTGGCGTCGTCCTGACGTCCCCAACCTGAGATACAGTTCAATATATACTACAGATACTGTATACAGACTCCCACAACGCAGCCGAATACGAAGCCCTGTTACATGATCTTCGGATGGCAGTTTCCATGTGCATTCAACGCCTGGAGGTGCGTGGGGATTCAAACCTCGTAATATCCCAAATAAATGGAGACTTCGATTCCAAGGATCCGAAGATGGCGGCCTATCGCAACGCCGCCAAAAGATGTCAGCTCGGTTCGAGGGGCTCGAATTTCACCATGTGGCTCAGGAAAACAATCAGGCGGCGGATATCCTCGCCCGCATCGGCGCAAAACGCGATGCGGTCCCCCCCCCCAACATCTTTTTGGAGAGGTTGTTTAAGCCATTCGTGGTATGGGAAGGGGACACCGGTAACAATAGTCCGGACTCGGCCAAAATGCCCGATACCGAACACTCTAACATAATCGGAGGCTTTGCCACCGAAATAACACCTTCAGCCCACGTAATAATGGCCATCATCGCCCCGTGGACAGAACCATTCCTTGCCTACCTAACTAGGGAGGAACTTCCCGAGGAACAAAATGAGGCACACTGCATAGTGCGGCGATCTAAAGCCTACAGGTTCCACGAGGGAGAGCTGTATAAAAAAAGCACTAGCGGAGTCCTTCAAAGGTGCAGCTCCGAAGAGGAAGGGCGGAAGATTTTGGCAGAAATTCACGCCGGACTCGGCAGCCACCACGCCGCAGCCCGGGCCCTTGTAAGTAAGGCCTTCCGTACAGGTTTTTATTGGCCGACGGCCCGAGTAGATGCGCAGGACTTGGTCCAACATTGCGTCGGTTGCCAGCTTTTTACAAACCAAAGTCATATGCCACCCACCGCCCTCCAAACAATCCCCATTACCTGGCCCTTCGTGGTCTGGGGGCTTGACATGGTTGGACCCCTTAAAGGGGGAACCCATAAGAAAAAATACTTACTGGTCATGGTGGATAAATTCACCAAATGGATAGAAGCCAAACCTGTTAAAACGGCCGAATCCGGACCGGTGATAGACTTCATATCCAGGGTTGTACACCGTTATGGCATCCCCCACGGCATCATCACTGACAACGGCACGAACTTCATGGCCGACGAGGTAAAACTCTGGTGCAGCAACATGGGCATTAAGCTCGATTATGCCTCTGTTTATCACCCACAAACTAACGGCCAAGTTGAGCGAGCAAATGGTCTTATCATGAGCAGCATCAAACCCAGATTAGTGCGGTCCTTAAAGGAGTCTAACACGCACTGGGTAGAGGAGCTCGACTCCGTACTCTGGGGGCTGCGGACCACACCGAATCGTACTACCGGATACACCCCTTCTTTATGGTGTACGGCGCAGAGGCGGTTCTGCCCTGCAACATAATTCATGACTCACCTCGAGTGCGCATGTACGAAGAAAGAGAAGCCGAGCTTGATCGGCAGGACAGTCTGGACACCCTGGAGGAGGAGCGCGACGTGGCAAAAGCCCGTTCCGCATTCTATCAGCAACAAGCTCGCAGATACCAAAGCAGAGAAGTACGGGCCAAAACTTATAACGTTGGCAAGCTAGTTCTACGCCTGCTGGAGAAGAAAAAGACCAAGCTCGAGCCCAAATGGGAAGGTCCCTTAATTATTGACCAAGTTCTGACTGGTGGAACGTACCGTCTGCGGGATGCATCGAATAACCGACTTGAGGCGAACCCATGGAACGCAGCCAGGCTCCGAAGATTCTACACCTAGTGCCGGACTCTATGTTCGTCTCCTTCCTGTGTCCATTTTTTGCATATACATTATCTGTCTTTTTATCTTCCTTTCTTTTATTCTTTCTCAAGGCCTTCCAGGGCAAACTTGTGCCTTGCTTGCACACTATTGACGCACTAACCGCGCTCATTATACCTAGGGGCTTATTACACAGAAGCTTAATTATTTATCTGGGCTTCATGCCCCGCACATGTGTTATTCTTCCGCATGTACCTTTTCTTCGCCATTATATGCATCAATATGACTTAAGTTTTGGCCAAGCTGGGTTGACTGGCTCTTGTATTTATGCCCTACGTTCCCGTTAATTCAGCTAGGGCATAAGGGGAGCACCTCTGCGATTGTTACTGCCGGGTCAGCCGGATGTGTACCTC
The DNA here is from genome assembly GCF_056163025.1 of Triticum urartu. NCBI lineage: Eukaryota > Viridiplantae > Streptophyta > Magnoliopsida > Poales > Poaceae > Triticum > Triticum urartu. The sequence goes on from NC_141875.1 coordinate 330,676,414, forward strand.
AGACTGGGTGAAGCCGAAAGCTAGCATTCTTAAGGGAATATTCGGTCGGTGAACAAAAGATGATTTTTATTTATTTTCCATATGTGCCCCCAGATGTTTTTGCCTGCGTCTCCTCTCGCAGTCCGGACATGCACTTTAGGGCATGCATACCCAGGGAAAGGAACCCTTAACGGAACTATTCTCCCTGGAAGATGTTTCTTACTACCCATGTAATATAACATAACTAGTTGGGTACTTGTCTGTTCAAGCACTAATGACCCCTATGCCTGGTTTCCACGCATACCCCGGTTCTTATATAACTGAGCGGGTATTCGGATACACTCCAGACTATCGGGTCCCGAGGTTGAAGCGAAAAGGTCCGCCATGACAAATGATTTACAATCCGGCTAGAAGGCATTATACATGTCACTTTAATTACATAGTCATGTAGACTGACTAAATTTCTCTTCTATACCATCCAACAGGCTGTCTAGCCTACAATCCTGTTGGGAATACTTTGCGGCCCATACACTAAGCTAACGGGGATCTCTTTCCCATCGGGCCCCACAGGTCTGACCTCAACCATGTGGTTTGGGTCAGCCTTGGTATACCGTGTCTTCACCATGGCCCAGGCTTCCCTGGCACCTTGATGGCAAGCCGATATCTTCCATAATCGGAAGCGCTACCGTGCTCCCTTGAGCTTCTCCGCAAGCTCTCCAATGCCTGCTGGCAGGGAGACGGATGGCCACAAGGCCTAGGCAATACCTTGGATCACCTGCCGAACTTGTTCATGCAGTTGTGAGAGCTCGGGTAGAAGATCACCCACAGACTCGGGCATCTCCTCCACGGGACGACCCGTCAGCATACCTGCAGACATAACTCTGTTAGCCGGCTTCTCCGCCGCACTCTTTTAAGGGTTCAAGCACTTACTGAAAATGCCGCATCGAAGCCGCTTATTCTCCTTCACGGGGTCCGCAAGCTGGGCTCGAACATCTTTCAGTTCCACGCTCAGCTTGGTATTGGCGTCTTGGAGATTGTTTTTCTCCCGCATGACCTTAGTCAGCACGCGTTCGCCAGCCTTTAGCTATCGTACGACATGCTAGTCCTCCAGATTCTCTCCGGAGTTATCTGCAATATCTATTGTTAGATCTGCAGCCATGCCGCATACTATATGGTACCTATCATTCTTTGAAACAAATGTTACCAGTTGGAGACTTTTCAGGTTCCTTCATTGCGTCAACGGTGGCCCGAAGTTGGGTCTTGCATTCCTCCAGCTCCTGTGACAGTCGAGTATCCTTATCTATAAGAACCTGCACAATAAATGATCCTTAAATCAGTTGTGCCAACTGTTTCAAGTCTCAGGGGCTACTGATATATATACTCATCAAATTTTCTTACCCGTACATCCTTTACATACTGGTCTGTGGCTCTGGCTAGACCATTTTGAGCAGCACGGATGTACGCATCTCCCAAGTTGAATGCATCAAACGCCTCTCGGGAGAAACAAGCGTCACGGAGTACGGCTCGGCGACGCCTGTGATTCATGGCGCTCTCCACTTTGGAATTCGTAGCGGATATCTTATCCGCATCCTCTGTAGAAGGAGCATCCGGCGTGTACCTCGTGTTAGCTTCCGCCTCTGTGTCCGGCCCTGGAGCCCGACTGGTAGAGGCGTGATCGGCGACCTCTCCGGATATTGTCTGGCAAGCATTCTTCCTTCTAGGAAACACGGGTGTTATTATGTTTTTAAAGACGACAACCACGGAGTGAGGTGTTGCATCATACTTGTAACACCCTCGATGCGACTATAGCTCCCACGTGTCGAGGCACGACTTAGAGACATAATCGCATTGAAGGCATATGTCGCAAGTGAGGTAATCTTCACACAACCCATGTAATATAATAAGGAAAGAGATACATAGTTGGCTTACAATCGCCACTTCACACAATTACATGAATAAAGCATTACATCAACCAAATACACTCATGGTCCGACTACGGAACCAAAATAAAAGAAGAACCCCAAATGCGACAAAGGTCCCCGATCGACCCCAACTGGGCTCCACTACTGATCAACTAGAACGAAACAACACAAAGGACAAGATCTTCATCGAGCTCCTCCTGAGCTTGGTTGCGTCATCTGCACGGTATCATCGGCACCTGCAAGCTGGTTTTGGAAGTATTTGTGAGCCACGGGGACTCAGCAATCTCGCACCCTCGCGATCAAGACTATTTAAGCTTATGGGTAAGGTAAAAGGTATGAGGTGGAGCTGCAGCAAGCGACTAGCATATATGGTGGCTAACATACGCAAATGAGAGCGAGAAGAGAAGGCAAAGCACGGTCGAGGAAAGTATGATCAAGAAGTGATCCTGGACTACCTACGTCAAGCATAACTCCAACAACCGTGTTCACTTCCCGGACTCCGTCGGAAAGAGACCATCATGGTTACACACGCTGTTGATTCATTTTAATTAAGGTCAAGTTTAGGTTTTCTACAACCGGACATTAACAAATTCCCATCTGCCCATAACCGCGGGCACGGCTTTCGAAAGTTCAAATCCCTGCAGGGGTGTCCCAACTTAGCCCATCACAAGCTCTCACGGTCAACGAAGGAATAGACCTCCTCCTGAGACGTTCCGATCAGACTCGGTATCCTGGTACAACAGACATTTCGACAGGGTAAAACTAAACCAGCAACACCGCCCGAATGTGCCGACAAATCCTGATAGGAGCTGCACATATCTCTTTCTCAGGGCACACTCAAATGAGACTAGCTACGAGTAAAACCAACCCTCAAGTTTCCCCGAGGTGGCCCCGCAGGCAGCTCAGTTTGTACCAACATTCAGAGGAGCACTGGCCCGGGGGGGTTAAAATAAAGATGACCCTCGAGAGAGCGACTCCCAAGGGAAAAGTAGGTGGTGGTGAGGCAAATGGTAAAACCAAGGTTGGGCATTGCTGGAGGAGCTTTACTTAAGGCGAACTGTCAAGGGGTTCCCATTATAGTCCAACCACGTAAGGGATGCAAAATCCGGGAACATAACACCGATATGACGGAAACTAGGGCGGCAAGAGTGGAACAAAACACCAGGCATAAGGCCGAGCCTTCCACCCTTTACCAAGTATATAGATGCATTAATTAAATACGATATATAGTGATATCCCAACAAGTAAATAAATGTTCCAACAAGGAACGGCTCCAATCTTCACCTGCAACTAGCATCGCTATAAAAAGGGGCTGAGCAAAGCAGTAACATAGCCAATCAATGGTTTGCTAGGACAAGGTGGGTTAGAGTTTCACATGGCAATTGGGAGGCTGACAAGCAAAAGGTAGGCATCGTAGCATTGGCATAGCAAAAGAGCGAGCATCTAGCATAGCAAAGATAGTAGTGATTTCGAGGGTATGGTCATCTTGCCTGAAATCCCGCAAGGAAGAAGAACGAGTCCATGAAGAAGGTAAACAGACGTAGTCGAACGGTTCCTCACACACACGACGTTATCGGAACCAACCCGAAGAAGCAACACCGGAAAGAAGCAAACAACATAGTAAACAACCACGACATAGACATGGCATGATGCACAAACAATTATGATGCATGACCGGTTTAAGTATGCATGGCACGGCAAGTGCACAAGCAACCCTACAAATTAAGTGGAGCTCAATATGCATCGGGATGCATATTGACAAAACACCGCATCAATTATTTAGTTCTCTCTCGTTTATGTACCCCAACAATATTAAATGTTGATTAACATGGCAAGAGGTGAAGCACAACAAAACTACCTATCTAGGCAAGTTTAAATGAGGCCGGAAGCAACGAACAACAATTCCGGAAAATCCTCATATGCATAATTTAAGGTTTGGTACTGTTCTGCCCTAAACATTATTTTAGAGTTGTTAAGCATGCAAAATGAGTGCACCATGTTAAACTAGGCAAAATTCTACCCCATTTACATATAAAGTTTATTAAAATCCGAGTTACGGTTATTTAGTTATGAATTAAATCATTTAAACATGGCATAGGAGAAAATTAATGCAAACAACATTTTAAACATTTTAAACATGGGTGAAAGTTGGATATTATTAATCTACACAAAATTCTGAGCAAGTTTCATATATAAAACATTTTAATCCGATGCATGGTTTGTGAGATATTAAATGCATGAACATGAGGGTCTAATCTGTAAAACTACTGTCTCAGGAATAATAGGAAAAATCCCAGGTGCTGAAAAAAATACATCACGGGCCGAATCTGAGGTAAGCCCAACAGCAGAAGGAAAAAAAACGAGAGGAGGGGCGCTGCGGGTGTGGCTCACCCAGTGGGCCTGGCCCAGGCGGGGAAGAGGCAGGCCGAGGCGGCCAGCTGGGCCTGACGCGGAACTGCGCTGGGCCGGGGAAGCTGGCCGCGGATCTGGGCCGAAGGCGGGGTGGCACGCTGGGCCTGGGAGGCCACGGCGGGGCCCAAGAGCGGGGACGCGGTCAACGCAGACGGATCGGGGCTCCTCCCGATCCTCTCCGGCGGCGGCGCGCTGGGAACTCCGGCGACGGGGACGGCAGGAACCGAGGTGGCAGCGCCGGATCTTGGGGCGGGCGGCACCGGGGCTCCTCCCTGGGGTCAGATCGAGGCAGCAGCGCTCCGGGATGGCGGCGAGAAGCGAAGGGCGACGGGGGCGGCATCCGGCGAGCTCAACGGTGGCCGGGGCCGGGCAGGGCACGAGGCGGCGAGCGGCGTCGGCGGGCGGCCGGCGTCGAGACGGCGTGCGGCGGCGCAAGGGAGGACCGGGTGGCGCGGATCTGGTCTCCCCGTGGCTCGGGCGGCGGCGTTGGATGGGCCGCGGGGGCCGGTTGTGCGCTCTCCGGGCCCGGCGGTGAAGTGGGGCAGCGCGGTGCCATGTGGCGCGTCAGGAGTGGCTGGGGCGCTGGATCTGGTGACGTGGCGTGCTCTGATTCGCCGGGGTGAGGTGGAGGGCGTGGGCGGACATGTCCGGTGCAGCGCGGACGCGTCCGGTGGCGCGGGAAGGAGTGGATCTAGGGTTTAGACTGCGAAATGATCCGAAATTTCGGGGAGGGGTGCTCTTTTATAGGTAGAGGGAGCTAGGAAGCTCCAAATGAGGTGCGGTTTTAGGCCACGCGATCGTGATCGAACGACCGAGATGATGGAGCAGAGTTAGGTGGGTTTTGGGCCAAAATGGAAGGGTGTTGGGCTGCAACACACACGAGGCCTTTTCGGTCCCTCGGTTAACCGTTGGAGTATCAAACGAAGTCCAAATGGTACGAAACTTGACAGGCGGTCTACCGGTAGTAAACCAAGGCCGCTTGGCAAGTCTCGGTCCAATCCGGAAATGTTTAATCCCCACACAAGAAAGAAAGGTAGAAATGACCACCGGAGGAGAACGGAACACCGGATTGCAAAACGGACAACGGGGAAAATGCTCGGATGCATGAGACGAACACGTATGCAAATGAAATGCACATGATGACATGATATGCAATGCATGACACGCAGCAATGACAAGGCAACACCAGCGAATAACTGAACGACACCTGGCACATCGGTCTCGGGGCGTTACAACACTCCACCACTACGAAAGGATCTCGTCCCGAGATCTAGAATGGCACCGGAGGGAAAACGGAAGAGAAAGAGAAGAGGTAAAACAAATTGCTTCTTTGACCAATGAGTGAAAACAAGGAACCCTGCGAGGTTGAGAAAATTGAAAGAAAGAAAGCAACGGAGATGAACAAAGTTGAAAAACACTCCATTAGAAAAGAGGGACAAAGAGCATTGCAAAACCTTGAGGTTGAAGGGAATATATATATATAGAAAAACACTCCGGTTAAGGAAGGGGATCAAGGAAGACCAAATTCGGGCAGCACTCCGGTTGAAATGAAAATAATTGAATAAGAAATTGATAAGGAGATAGAACTTGAAAAGAGGGCACGACACTCCGGTTAGAAGGATAGGCACGAAAAGAACAAGGTCCTGACAAAAAAACAAAAGGAAAGGTTGAAGATAGCAACATCACAATGACTCCGGGACAAAAGAATAGAAGATGGATAATTGAAATAGGATAATTGAGGAGAAAAAACGAAGTTCTACCACAAAAGAGCTTGAAAAGGCATCTTTAGGAGAAGGGTCGAACGGAGTTGTTGGAACACCAACAACGGAAGGACAAACTTGAAGTGGGCTTATAGAAGGCAGCTCAACATTATGAGGTGACAACTTGCCACTCACGGAAAAAGAATTGGATTGATATCAGCAAGGAGACGAGAAACTATTTCACCGGAAGGATAAATGAAGAATTTGGATCATTTATAAGCACCATAGATAGCAACAATCCTTAGGGAAGGCTTTAGGTGAAATATGACACAAAATAACTCCAACGAAGAGGTTGATGGATTTAGAATACCTCATTCTTAACAACATGTGAATCGTGAAACATGAACTCAAATTATCAAGAATGACATAAAACCACCTGAAATGATACGGTAGAAAGAATTACACTCCGGATAACAAGATGAAGAAAGCTTGAGCTCCTTAGAAAAGAATCTCGATGAACACTTCGAGAAAGAATTAAATCCTTGATGAACCATCATGTCGAACCTCCATGAAGAACTCCGGTACAAAAGGAGAGAAAAGAAATAGGAGTTGAAAACACAAGGTGAAACCTTGTAATGATTTAGAAGGAGCTTCGCGACGATATATTTGAGAGAGCTTGGAACTCCGGAAAAGAAAAGATGAAACAAGAATAAGAATTACATTATGCTCGTCCTTCATCAATTAAATTGATGACAATCAATGGATTCGACATATTACTTATTCTCGTAGAAAGGATTAATATAGATATAGCGCAAACTTGAGGAAGTCTTCAACGATCCACCGGTAGAATTTGAAAAGCACGAATGCATAGATATGATACACGAAGGAAGAAAACTCTTGATTGAACCACCGTAAAAATTGAAAAAGAACGAAGAAAAGATAAATAAACACCGGGAAGAATTAGCAAATGAATGAAGATGCTTGAGAGAATTTAGATAAAAGAGAACGAAGAGATCATGAACTGATTAGAGAATATTGAATGATGCACCGGTAAGATAGGAGAATGATAACTGACAGCTGAGAATGAATAAACCTGAATTGATGGACTCCGGATAACAAACTGAGAAGACTCTTGAATATCTCCTGATGGGTGAAAAGAATTCCCACAACCGAAAATAATTATGAGAGGATGGCAACAAGCTAGAATCACGAATCTCCGAGAGAACGGATAAGATATGGAGGAAAAACTCCTCTTCGGTCTTCAAAATCCAAGAATGACGACGAGTAACACCACCAAGAATTATTGAGGCACACCGGAATGAAGAATGGAAAAGTTGAGCCAACGATGAAAAGAATTTGAAGATCTTGGAGAAAGACATTTGACTGATGATAAATCATTCTTACGTCAAACTTCGAAAAGAATTTGAGAATACCTCCGGAAAAATAAGAAGAGTCAGGTAAGATCCTGGGAAAGACCTGTGGGTTAGGGCCCACTCAAGAGAAACACCGTTGAAATGATTACTTGAGAAAGGAGATTGCACCGGTTGAATTTAAATGGCTTGAATACGATAACAACCTTGAAAGATCTTGAATGAGTGCAGAGTGCAAAACACGAATCTTCGAGATATCTTGAGCACTCCGGAACGAATGAATAGCGAGAGGTGAATGATTAAGAATTGCACTGGCATGAGAAAACATTGAAACGAGGAAAGGATATGATCAACAAGCTTGACTTGAAACCACCGGAGAAGAAAAGAATGGAGAAAAAAGAACGAGTAGAGCATCTTCATGAGAAACACCGGGTAAAAACATGAAGGAAAAAGAATGGAGAGACCTCCATCAATAGAATGGATACTTGAATAAGACATCGGATTCCTTGAAGAAAAACAAAGGGAGGGAGGGTGGGAAAAACAACGACAATTTGGAATGGATGAAACAAACACCGTTGAGAAGAACTGATAATTGATCTTGCGGATGTTGAAATGATCGGATCCACTTGAAGAGAAACACGCCGGTTGAAAAGAAATTGAAATGACAAACTCGATGATCGAGAAGGATTAGTATTCACATCGGAATATGAGAACACCATTTCGGGAAGGTATGGAATCAACATTTGACATTGAAGCAACTCGAATACCACAACTCAAAACAAAATAAAGGATTGGCTTGCAGAATAAGCCGGAACAAACATATGATAGAGATTTCGTCCGAAGTTTTCGTGGTGGGGCCTACACGGGCTCGATCGTACAGCACCATCATGTACAAGGCAGTGCACATGACATACGAAGCGTCCCCGAGTCGGCATAGCCAAGGACTCTTTAAGACACAACGAGACCACTGTAAAACCGACCGTGAATAGGCGGACCACTAGACGTCGAACCCCAATTTCATATCATACATCTGTCGAAAGATATCCTAAGAGTTACTTGAATTCCCACCTATGAAACTCCCGAAATTTTCCGGTTATGCAATCAGGTGTTGGGGATACAGGGGAAACATAATATCTCACCCAAACTAGCAAATCCTACATCCAGCTGTATCCATCCTTCAACACATAACCAAGAAACCTTCAGAAACCATCTACCTCAACCTTCAAAAAGCATCCGTTATACAAGTTATGGCGATACTCCCGAACTCCTGCCCCAGTACTGGGTGGCGTCGAGGTTATCTCACCAACGAACTGCATAAAAGAGATTTTCGATGTCGGCGAACATATGTCAAGTATTCCAGAATTGCAACGATAAAATTATGATGACAACACCTCAGAGCTCAACTCCCCGGGACACTTCCACTAAACCCCTGACAGGAGGCACCAAGACAGTATTCTCATCATAAGCCATCAGAACAAATCCAAGATACTCGCGTGATCCTAAAAAAAAATTAGTGAAATTTGAGAAGAGAAGAGTCAAAACTCTACGTCAGGATGCCTTACCAGAGCGATGAGGAGACTGGGAAGTAAAAAGAATTCCTAAGCTCTCCGATATATAATTCCTAAATGACTCAAAACATTTTTCTAGACACAACTCGGCTGCTAAAAAGGATCATGCAATGGGGCTCCTAAGGTCGGGGAAGGCTCTGATTACCAACTTGTAACACCCTCGATGCGACTATAGCTCCCACGTGTCGAGGCACGACTTAGAGACATAATCGCATTGAAGGCATATGTCGCAAGTGAGGTAATCTTCACACAACCCATGTAATATAATAAGGAAAGAGATACATAGTTGGCTTACAATCGCCACTTCACACAATTACATGAATAAAGCATTACATCAACCAAATACACTCATGGTCCGACTACGGAACCAAAATAAAAGAAGAACCCCAAATGCGACAAAGGTCCCCGATCGACCCCAACTGGGCTCCACTACTGATCAACTAGAACGAAACAACACAAAGGACAAGATCTTCATCGAGCTCCTCCTGAGCTTGGTTGCGTCATCTGCACGGTCTCATCGGCACCTGCAAGCTGGTTTTGGAAGTATCTGTGAGCCACGGGGACTCAGCAATCTCGCACCCTCGCGATCAAGACTATTTAAGCTTATGGGTAAGGTAAAAGGTATGAGGTGGAGCTGCAGCAAGCGACTAGCATATATGGTGGCTAACATACGCAAATGAGAGCGAGAAGAGAAGGCAGAGCACGGTCGAGGAAAGTATGATCAAGAAGTGATCCTGGACTACCTACGTCAAGCATAACTCCAACAACCGTGTTCACTTCCCGGACTCCGTCGGAAAGAGACCATCACGGTTACACACGCTGTTGATTCATTTTAATTAAGGTCAAGTTTAGGTTTTCTACAACCGGACATTAACAAATTCCCATCTGCCCATAACCGCGGGCACGGCTTTCGAAAGTTCAAATCCCTGCAGGGGTGTCCCAACTTAGCCCATCACAAGCTCTCACGGTCAACGAAGGAATAGACCTCCTCCCGAGACGTTTCGATCAGACTCGGTATCCCGGTACAACAGACATTTTGACAGGGTAAAACTAAACCAGCAACACCACCCGAATGTGCCGACAAATCCCGATAGGAGCTGCACATATCTCTTTCTCAGGGCACACTCAGATGAGACTAGCTACGAGTAAAACCAACCCTCAAGTTTCCCCGAGGTGGCCCCAGCAGGCAGCTCAGTTCGGACCAATACTCAGAGGAGCACTGGCCCGGGGGGGTTAAAATAAAGATGACCCTCGAGAGAGCGACTCCCAAGGGAAAAGTAGGTGGTGGTGAGGCAAATGGTAAAACCAAGGTTGGGCATTGCTGGAGGAGCTTTACTTAAGGCGAACTGTCAAGGGGTTCCCATTATAGCCCAACCGCGTAAGGGACGCAAAATCCGGGAACATAACACCGATATGACAGAAACTAGGGCGGCAAGAGTGGAACAAAACACCAGGCATAAGGCCGAGCCTTCCACCCTTTACCAATTCCGGAAAATCCTCATATGCATAATTTAAGGTTTGGTACTGTTCTGCCCTAAACATTATTTTAGAGTTGTTAAGCATGCAAAATGAGTGCACCATGTTAAACTAGGCAAAATTCTACCCCATTTACATATAAAGTTTATTAAAATCCGAGTTACGGTTATTTAGTTATGAATTAAATCATTTAAACATGGCATAGGAGCAAATTAATGCAAACAACATTTTAAACATTTTAAACATGGGTGAAAGTTGGATATTATTAATCTACACAAAATTCTGAGCAAGTTTCATATATAAAACATTTTAATCCGATGCATGGTTTGTGAGATATTAAATGCATGAACATGAGGGTCTAATCTGTAAAACTGCTGTCTCAGGAATAATAGGAAAAATCCCAGGCGCTGAAAAAAAATACATCACGGGCCGAATCTGAGGTAAGCCCAACAGCAAAAGGAAAAAAAACGAGAGGAGGGGCGCTGCGGGTGTGGCTCACCCAGTGGGCCTGGCCCAGGCGGGGAAGAGGCAGGCCGAGGCGGCCGGCTGGGCCTGACGCGGAACTGCGCTGGGCCGGGGAAGCTGGCCGCGGATCTGGGCCGAAGGCGGGGAGGCACGCTGGGCCTGGGAGGCCACGGCGGGGCCCAATAGCCGGGACGCGGTCAATGCAGACGGATCGGGGCTCCTCCCGATCCTCTCCGGCGGCGGCGCGCTGGGAACGCCGGCGACGGGGACGGCAGGAACCGAGGCGGCAGCGCCGGATCTTGGGGCGGGTGGCACCGGGGCTCCTCCCTGGGGTCGGATCGAGGCAGCAGCGCTTTGGGACGGCGGCGAGAAGCGAAGGGCGACGGGGGCGGCATCCGGCGAGCTCAACGGTGGCCGGGGCCGGGCAGGGCACGAGGCGGCGAGCGGCGTCGGCGGGCGGCCGGTGTCAAGACGGCGTCCGGCGGCGCAACGGAGGACCGGGCGGCGTGGATTTGGTCTCCCCGTGGCTCGGGCGGCGGCGTTGGATGGGCCGCGGGGGCCGGTTGTGGGCTCTCCGGGCCCGGCGGCGAAGTGGGGCAGCGCGGTGCCATGTGGCGCGTCAGGAGTGGCTGGGGCGCTGGATCTGGTGACGTGGCGTGCTCTGATTCGCCGGGGTGTGGTGGAGGGCATGGGCGGACATGTTCGGTGCAGCGCGGACGCGTCCGGTGGCGCGGGAAGGAGTGGATCTAGGGTTTAGACTGCGAAATGATCCGAAATTTCGGGGAGGGGTGCTCTTTTATAGGTAGAGGGAGCTAGGAAGCTCCAAATGAGGTGCGGTTTTAGGCCACGCGATCGTGATCGAACGACCGAGATGATGGAGCAGAGTTAGGTGGGTTTTGGGCCAAAATGGAAGGGTGTTGGGCTGCAACACACACGAGGCCTTTTCGGTCCCTCGGTTAACCCTTGGAGTATGAAACGAAGTCCAAATGGTACGAAACTTGACAGGCGGTCTACCGGTAGTAAACCAAGGCCGCTTGGCAAGTCTCGGTCCAATCCGGAAATGTTTAATCCCCACACAAGAAAGAAAGGTAGAAATGACCACCGGAGGAGAACGGAACACCGGATTGCAAAACGGACAACGGGGAAAATGCTCGGATGCATGAGACGAACACGTATGCAAATGAAATGCACATGATGACATGATATGCAATGCATGACACGCAGCAATGACAAGGCAACACCAGCGAATAACTGAACGACACCTGGCACATCGGTCTCGGGGCGTTACAATACCTTTGCGCCCGCGTCTCCGTCCGGACCGCCTTCCTTTTTAGCCTGTCTAGCTTTGAAACCCCTTGTTAGCGAGTCGCTGCGGGCTCGGCATGGCGTCCCGAGGGCCTTCCCTATAAAACACCGTTTGTATATGGTAGGTGAAGTGCATAAAAGGAAATCCTTTACAAAGGTTGGGACTTCGGTCTCATTTACCTGCGAGGCTGGGAGTAGCCCAGGGTAGTCGGCTATAATGGCCACCATGGCGTCATCACAGCTTAGCTGATAGAAAATCCTATCAATCAGCTCCACAAATATGTCCGGATCCTCTTTCAGGCCGGGGTCGAGGACCCGCTCAGGATCCTCCGGTTGTGGAGGTGGGCTATTGATCTCCCCTACCGCCTTACGCAGTTCCTGCGATGAAACGGCAAGGTAAATATTTATCACGAAAACAAGGGTAGGATGGAAGTAAAAAGAGCGGAAGCTCACCCAGCTTCGAGGGTTGTTCATGGAGAATCCATCCCGTGGCTTGATGCGGAGGAACTCCTCTTCTTCCCCCCTTATACAGATCAGATAGAATTTTTGCTAGAGCAGCAACTGAGTCCGGTCCCTTGTGCCAGCAGCGAGTGGCATCATCTTCCCTATTGAAGTGCCACATGGGGTGGCCTCGATATCGAAGTGGCTGCACCCCCCACATAATGCATATTGCCATAACCTCGGTTATGGTCAGTCCTGATTTAGCCAGCAACTTTATCCGGCCCATCAGATAAAATATGTCTCTATCATCTTTCTCCTGTGGGCTCTGTGGGCGCCAGCTTAGGTGTTTCTTCAAAGGGGCATTGTCGAACTCAGGAAGACCAATCCGGATAGGATCGGGGGGAGGAACGTCCTCCATATAAAACCACTCCGAAGGCCAGTCCTCGGACGTCTTCTTCGGGGTACCGGATAGGTATCCGGTCCCGGCGATGCGCCATACTTTGGCTCCGCCCACTTGATATATTGATCCCCTCTGTGTACGGGGCACAAGGCAGAACAACTTCTTCCACAGCGCGAAATGAGCTTCACAACCCAGAAACAGCTCGCAAAGGGCTACGTAACCAGCGATGTGCAGTATGGAGGCAGGGTGAGGTTGTGCAACTGGAGGCCATAGAACTCCAGGAGCCCTTGGAGAAATGGATGGATTGGAAATCCGAGTCCCCTTAACAAATAAGGGACAAGGCATACCCGCTCTCCCTTAGAGGGGTTGGGAAAGCTCTCCGCTTGCTCCCCGCCATTATAGGTGGCAAGCCCGGCTCGAACCGGGACCATATATGCTGGAGGGAGGAATCCCTGGGCCTATAGCTTCACTAATTGGATGTGCGGGACGGAACACTTCTCCCAGTCTCGGGGCTTGGGGCTGCGGGAGCGAGAGGAGGAGCTGCGCTGGCCGGCCATGTTGGGATGGATTTTTTTCGGGCGCGCTCTGATGAATGCTCGCTGAGGGAGGATGGTGTGGTTTGGATCTAAGGATCCTCGTCTCTTTAATAGACAGTTCATTCACATAGATGGGGTGGTAAATGTAAAAACACCCTGGCTCCTCACATTCGCTTGACACGTGGAATATGGCCATTATTGGACGCAGAAGCCAAGAAGCGCAACATTTACGAGAAGCCGGACACTATTTAACAGGTACTCAAAGTTTGAAGAAGAACCCGCCTTGCAATGCCGAAGAAAATCTGTGCAGACTCATCGTCATTGAAGCCTGGTTCGGGGGCTACTGAGGGAGTCCTGGATTAGGGGGAATCCGGACAGCCGGACTATATCCTTTGGCCGGACTGTTAGACTATGAAGATACAAGATTGAAGAATTTGTCTCGTGTCCGGATGGGACTCTCCTTGGCGTGGAAGGCAAGCTTAGCAGTACAGATATGTAGATCTCCTTCCTTGTAACCGACTCTGTGTAACCCTAGCCCCCTCCGGTGTCTATATAAACCGGAGGGATTAGTCCGTAGGACCAACAACAACGATCATACCATAGGCTAGCTTCTAGGGTTTAGCCTCTCCGATCTCGTGGTAGATCAACTCTTGTACTACTCATATCATCAAGAACAATCAAGCAGGACGTAGGGTATTACCTCCATCAAGAGGGCCCGAACCTGGGTAAACATCGTGTCCCCCGTCTCCTGTTACCATCCACCTAGACGCACAGTTCCGGACCCCCTACCCGAGATCTGCCGGTTTTGACACCGATAGGGGGTCCCCAGACTTGCCTGCCTGCGGCCCACGACGTGGCTTTGCTGGCAGGCATGTACGGCCCATCTTCATCAACAAGGAATCAAGACCCTCGCAAGGGGCCAAGCCTCGCGAGGCGGATGACACAAGACCTCCTCAGGAGCGGCCTCACCAGGCTGGCTCGCGAGGGTCAGAGAGTTCAAAGCCGGGCAAACCTCGCGAGGTTCATGTGATGTAAGCCATGACGATCGAGACCAGGCGGGCGCCAGCGCGCACAGCGTCCTTGTTTCCTCTTTGGTGCTAAGGGGGCAAGCGGAGGCGTGGAGTACCGAGGCGTCAAGCAAAGGTTGCCATATTGGTGCAACGAGACCAAGACCAGAAGGACGGCAAGATGGAGGTCACCGTGGAGCCCAAGACGGCGTCACCACCAGAGCCTTTGGTAGGCGAAGACTGCTTTTGTTAGGATAGCTTGTACTAGCTGTCCCCTTTTGAATTGGTCGTTGTTGGCTACCTTCCCGCTCAATATTTGGGGAGAGGACCATGGCCTCTATAAATAGGATTAGCCACCACAGTAAGAGGGAATGGGCCTGGAATCCACCCGAACAACAACCAGTTCGCTACGCACAAGAACACCTCAACCTCAGGAGGTTGTTCTTCCCCTTGTACTGTTCATCCTCAGCCCAAGAGGCAATCCAACACCACCACACTAGAGTAGGGTATTACACCAAAATGGTGGCCCGAACCAGTATAAATCTTGTGT
Source organism: Triticum urartu (assembly GCF_056163025.1). NCBI lineage: Eukaryota > Viridiplantae > Streptophyta > Magnoliopsida > Poales > Poaceae > Triticum > Triticum urartu. The sequence continues at coordinate 330,691,545 of NC_141875.1, forward strand.
CCTTTGTGTCGCGAGTTCGTCGAGTTAGTTCATGAGATCTTAGCTAAGTCAGAACACGGATCGACAGGGGGGATCTTCGCGCGCACCCTGGTGTTCGAACCTTAAGGGTTTTGCCGGAACCCGTGATCCGACATTTGGCGCGCCAGGTAGGGGTGCACCGAAGGTGCCTTCCCGTCGCTCTACATCACGTCGCTTCATCGTCTCCATGGCGGACACGCGTCGCGCCCGCGCCGAGCGCCAGGCTGCCCTCGCCACCCGCGTCACTCAGACGGCCCCTGTCGGCGGGCCAACACATCGCTCTCCGTCGCCTTCCACCAACGCCGCCACCGGCCCGACGGGGAACGAGCAACAAGCATCCTCGCTGCACCCCTCGGTGCGACAGGACGGATGCACCGCCACTCCATCGCTAACTCTCGATGGTTTGTCGTCTCACGCTCATCGCGTCCCCACCGATGCATGGGCCGCGCTTCTCATGGCGCACGAGCTCCTGCACTACCGCCCAGTTAACGACCTCTACGAGGACTAGCATGACCACATCACCGAGCTTGTCTGCGTCGCAGGGGGCTCCCCTGCGCCGTCCCACTCTCTGCCTCGCCCTCCGCCAGCAACGGGCGACGCAACTTGTGAAGCACCTCCACCCCCTCTGCCCCAAGACGGCGCCCTAACGCCAAGGCACGCAGCCCCACGGTGCGACCCGCCGGGTCTGGCGCCCGCGCGTGAAGAAAGAAGCTGCCAAGAAGTCCCTCGACCGCAAGCGAACGCTCCACCACTCCTTGCTCCGCCATGCCAGGATCGTTTGCTGCAGCAAGGCCCCGCGCCGCTCACCGTAGCAATGCACGGATGCCAATACCAAGCTCCACCTCCAAGGTGGGCCCCGGTGACCACAGCCAGCTGCCGCGCCTTCACCCCGGAGCTGCGCAGCGTCGCCTGGCCGGGCAAGTTCAAGCCAGATCTGCCTCCTCGCTACGACGGCACCCCCGACCCCGTGGAGTTCCTGCAGCTCTACGAGCTGAGCATCGAGGCGTCCAACGGCGACGAGAAAGTCATGGAGAACTAGTTTCCCGTGGCTCTCAAGGATGGCCCCCTCTCCTGGCTCTTGAACCTGCCTCTAGGCTCAATTTCCTCCTGGGACGAGACGCGCAACCGCTTCATCGCCTACTTCCAGGGCACTCGCGACCACCCCCCGGTCGCGGGTGACCTGCGCCGTATCAAGCAACAACCAGGAGAGACCCTGCAGAAGTACATTCAGCGCTTCAACAACACGTGAATCAAGATCCCCAAGGTGACCGACAAGGCCATCATCTCAGCATTCTCTGACGGCGTCCGCGATGTCAAGATGAAGGAGGAGCTCGCCATCCATGAGGAGATGTGCACGACCTTGGAGTTGTTCAACATCGCAACCAAGTGTGCAAGGGCTGAGGAGGGGCGCCTCTCCCTCCTCGAGCTCCCTACTGTGGACCCGGAGGAGAAGAAGACCAAGGCCAAGGACGTGAAGCGTAAGGGAGCAGCCGTGCTTGCAGCGGAGGTAGACACCAAGCACGGAAGAGACCAGCCTGAGTCATCCAAGGGTAGCCGATCGTTTTGCGCCTTCCACAACCTGCATACCCACAACACCAGCGACTGTCAAGAGCTCAGAGCCATTCGAGAAGGACGCTTCGGTCGACGCCCCGAGCACAGTGACGGGGGCTACGGCCGAGGAGGAGGTCGTAGTGGCGGACGCTGGGACGACCATGGCCCGCGCCAGGAGTGGCACGACCAGCCTCGTGAGGACCGCTGGCAGGATCAGCCTCGCGAGGGCGCCTGGAGGGATCAGCCTCATGAGGCTCGTCCTCAAGGCAACGCTGGCCTTCCTACACTACCGCCGCCGCCCAGAAGGAATGACGACCACCATCAAGACGAGGGGCTGGGGGCTTCCAGGAGCCACGCGCTATTGCCTGTATCTTGGGTGGAGCTCAAGCCCCAGCCTCGCAGCGTATCTTCAAAAAATTTTCCCGTGAAGTGAATGCAGTTCTCCACAAGCTCGAGGCCACACGCCCGCTCAGGTGGTCCAGGTGCGCCATCACATTCAGTTCGACAGATCATCTCAAGTGCGCGGCTACTGATGGCGTCCTCCCAATGCTCTATTCGCCAGTCATCAGCAATGTGCAAGTTACCAAGACCCTCATCGACGGTGGCGCAGGGCTCAATGTCTTGTTCGTCGACACGTTCGACAACCTCCAAGTGCCATATGATCAGCTTCAGCCTACCAAGCCTTTCTCAGGAGTAACCGACGGCTCTACTACCCCGATCGGGCAGGTCCGCCTCCCCATTACCTTTGGAGAACGCAACAACTACCGCATCAAACTCATCGACTTCGACGTCGCCTACATCCACCTGCCATACAACGCCATCCTCGGGTATCCAGCCCTGGCCAAGTTCATGGAGGTGACCCATCACGGCTACAATGTCCTCGAGATGCCGGGAAGCGGCGGAATCATCACAGTCCCGTGCGAAGAAAGAGATGCGGTGTGCTCCCTCGAGCGTGCCTTCCAAGCTGCAACAATCGACGACCCTGACAGTTAGGGCGAGCGCCCTCCTAAGGCCACCCCCAAGAAGAAGAAGCAGCTACGCCAAGCAGGGCCTCAGGCAAGCGGTGCCTCGTCAGGATCGGAGCCCGTGCCTGGGGCGCCTCCCTCCATCGCATAGGAAAGCATGCCCAGCGCCCCTCTCGGGCAGGGCTCGGGGGCTCTCTTCTGGAGGGCGTCGGACTTCGCCAACATCACGAGGGAGGCGCTTGGGCATCACTTGGAGGCGTGCTTCGCGGCACATTTCCTTCAGGAGAACATAGGGCAAGGTGTGCCCACTGCTCAAGAGTTCATCACCAAGACCACTCAGGAACTACAAGACGCGAGGGCCATGCGCGGCGGCCACCGGTCACCAAGCGCAGCTCCCCATCCAGGCAAGGATGTCGAGCTGCGCGTCTCCATCGACATCCCAGGGCTCAATCAGGACGTCGCTCAGGAGCTTCTCTGGCCTTCGCGTGTGGGACGCTGCGAGGGCCCACCTCACAGCTATGTTCGCATGCCCTTTGGCCTGCCGAGCGTGGCGGCCGCCTACCAATGCAACCTGTGGAGCATCCTGGCGGCTCAGGAGGCCAGGCACCACGCTGTGCTGACGAAGCTGAAGACGGTCCTCAAGGAACCCCCTAGACCCCCAGAGCATCCCGAGGCTCAGGGCCCTGGTGGCTCATGAGGTGCAGCCCCTTCGCCGCACGTCTTCAGCTACCCCAACTCTCCTTCATCGACAGGACCAGGTGACATTTTCCAAAGTTCGTTCAGCTGGGAGCACCCCGAGGGCTGCATCATTCCCAGGCCACGTGGGTCCGTCCCTGTGGCATGTATCTTTCCTTTTATGTCTTTAGCTTACCCTGTTGGGGGCGCCCCTCGGGCTGCATCACCCCCAAGCCGCTCGGGCCGGACCCAGTGGCATGCATCTTCCTTGCATTTACCTAAGCTAGGTTGCTTTCCGTGCTTAATCTATCTATGACCATCGCCTGCTTGATTGTCACCCACCATGGGAGCCGGGCGCCGGCCGTCTTTCTTCAGGACCCTTTGCGTTGTCTAACCATCTCGCAGGACCAAGACAGCAAACAAGAACCAAGACCAGGCGCAACCCGCCTTGAGGTAGGGCCTCGTGAGTCCCGCATTGGCTCATGAGTGCCCAGATACACCTCGTCTAACCTTGCCGTGCAAGCCACGTGTCAGGGCGGGGTTGTACACGCTCCCGGGGCTCTTCGCAGTAGGGAGTCCCCATCCCACGCCCCAGTGGAAGCAAATTGCTCTGCGCTGGCCGTCGACACTGCTGAGGAGCGGCTATGCCTGTGCACAAGCGGAAGCACGATGCTCCACGCTCGTGATAAACAACTGAGGGCGGCCCCACAGCCGTACCAACCTCAGGGAGCCCCAGAGCTCAATGCGTGGCCTCACCGCAACGCCTCCCCTCGGGAGAGCCGCGCGAGGGGGCTGGGCACGGGGGCTGCGCTTGGGTCATGCCCAAGTGTACGCCACTCAACGAGGTCCCCCGGACCTGATCGTCGCACACCCCTCCCAAGCCGAGCCTCGACGAGGGCAAAGGTATCGAGAATGTTTGCACGTCAAGGGGGACTCCTGAGCATCGCGACTCAGGAGCCCAACTGGTCACGTAGCCCCTCACTCCTTGGTCTGTCCTGGTTTCCGGTCGGCCCAACGGCGGTTGAGGTATGCACGGGGCCGGGCTCTTCCGACGTAGAACATTAACCTATCCTCGCATGTCCTTCCTATAGGTTGTTTGCGCGTCAAGGGGGACTCCTGAGCATCGCAACTCAGGAGCCTAACCGGTCACGTAGCCCTTCACTCCTTGGTCCGTCCTGGTTTCCGGTCGGCCCAATGGCGGTTGAGGTATGCGTGGGGCCGGGCTCTGCCGACGCAGAACACAAAGCAAATATGAAGAAAATCGCGAAATCTCAAAGAAAATATTACAATACATATTGTCCTCACAATATCAAGCGCAAGTTTAACGCCTCCACGAGGCATGGTGCATGTCGCAGGAATAAAGCAGAAAAGCAGCCACAAGTTACCCCTGGACACCGCCGGCGCCTGCAAAAGGTGCCCCCTCCTGGGTAGCGTCGCCTTCACCTCCATCACCGGTCAAGGGCCCGGGGGTGAAGGCGTCGAACTTCTTCAGCAAGGCTTCCACTTGACCCTTCATGGCCGCCGCGGTAGCCGCGAAGTGTTCGTCAGCTACAGGTTCCAGCGGCTCGTCAAGACGAGCGCTGGGGTTGCGAAGGTGCAGGTGGCTGAAGACCCATGTCAGCGCGGCTGAGGAAAGGACGCGGGCCTCTGCCTCCGCCATAGGACCGATGCCCTCCATGACTTCCTCAAGCGCCTTCACCATGAAGGGAAGCAGCTGAGCAGGGCCATCCTCGTCGGTGGCCAGCAGCTTCTCCAAGCCCTTCTCGTACAATGTCTTCAGCGCCCCGCGGGACCTCTCCTTGAAGGTCGAGAAGGTCGCGCGGTCTTCGGCAAGGATCCTCGCCTTGGCATCAAGGTCGGCCTCCTTCGCCCTCTCCTTCTGCTCCAACTCCTCCAGCCGGTTGTGCTCCATTGCCTGCGCCTTCACCAGCTCCCCCAGCTCGGCATCGCGGCCCTTGATGGCGTCCTCCTGAGCCTTCGGAACCTCACCAGCCGTGCCGGACACCGGCACCTCCTGAGCCAGCAGTGCTTCGGGGGCTGACTCCTCCCGAGGGTGCTCCACCGGGCCTCGCGAGGATGACCGGGCTGGAGAAGCATGAGAACCGTCCCCACCTTTGCTCATGAAGAGGGGCGTGGTGGCAGGAGGCGACACGGACTCAAGCGGCGCCACCTCGCTCTCCCTTCTCCTCTTCACCGCAGACGATAGCCTGGTTGCGCAGCAAGGAAAGAGAGTCGAAAACGAGCATCGACAGCAGGAACAAGGCGAGGCGGGGCACTTACTGGTCTATGGCAACGTAGTCCACCTTTCGCTTGGTGATCTTGAAGCCGGAGAGCGTCGCGGCCCGAGGCGTGGGCGCACCATCCCCAGAAGCTGAAGCAGGAGCAGCATTTGAACCAGAAGCAGCCCCAGCCAGCACCGGAGCAGCAACAGAACCTCGGGGGATCAGCACCGACCTGCTCCTCATCGGGATCACGGCTAGTCCCTCCTTCTCTTGGGAAGCGTCGGCCTCGTCATCGTCGGGGAAGGCGCGGAGGATGTCAGCCTTACTCAGGGGGGAGGTCTCCCCCATCCCTTCAGGGGTTACCTCTGAGTCTTCCTCCTCCTCTTCTTCCTCCCCGCGAGACTCACCAGAAGAAAGCTCCACTGGCGCGGGGGCCCCTCAGGCCCCGGTGAGCACAGGCGGCACCAGTCCGCACCCGTCGAAGGTCGGCTTGGAGGCCACGATCAGCGCACCGTCCTTGTGGCAGAACAAGGGAGTGAAGACATTCAGAGGATACTCCTGATCGTCCCCAACCAGGAGGCAGAAAGCTGCGGTCAGCTACTCATCGGACGAGGCCTCCGAGCTCAAGCGAACCTTGTCTTCTTCATCCCCGAGTTCCCACAAGGGGTGCAAGCGGGCCTGGAGCAGTGCCACGCGCAGCGCCAGGAACTCCCTCAGGAGCATGGCCCCTGTAATCCTCGCCGCCTTTGCATTGTCGGGCTTCAGGTCGGACTTCATTTTCTCCAGCACCAACGTCACCCGCTCGTCGATGAGCTTCTCGCAGGACCACGCCTTGTTGGCTTGGGGCTTCTCTGTCGGCAACGCCAAGCGCGGGTGGACACGCTTGGCGCTCATCATGACCCATTTGGCCCTGAGGTTGTCGGCCTTCTTCCCGGTGTTGGAGGTTGAGTTGGCCTTGCCGGCCGCGATGAAATTGGCGCACCTGGAGATGTGGCCCTCGCTGACACGAAGGAAGAAGAAGTGCCGCAACAGGGCCACGGACGGCATCACGCCCAAATACGCCTCACAATAGTAGGCAAAGATGGACAAGAGAAGGATGGAGTTGGGATGGAGATGCAGTGCCTGCAGCCCGTAGTGGTCGAGGACCTCATAGAAGAAATCGGAGAAGGGAGGACCCAACCCGGTGGCGATACTGCTCGTGAAAAGGGGGAAGAACGCGCTCCCCCCGGGCTCCGGCACGTCGGAGGCAACCCGAAGCTCCGTCTTCCCCATTTCATTACTCTCCCCCGCCGTCAGCAGGCACGTGGCGGCGAGGTTTTCTCAGAGACGTTGGGCGAGTCGAGGGCGGGTTCGTACCAAGCCTTCGCCGCAGACGGCACTGGCGACGAGGTGGGCATGACCCTCCGGGGTGCCATTGGTCGCTGATGCAAGAGAGGATGGGAGCGGATCTGAAGATTTCGGAAGCAGGGAGCAAGAAAGGGGATCTTAGCAAGGCGAAAGGAAATAGTGAAGGTGAACACTGTCTACGCTAGCCTTTTGACAATCGGGCAGTTGCCGAGGCAGCGTGGGGAAGCGGAGACGCCCACGTCCAATCAACCGCCACACGTCAACCGAGGCTGCAGGCTATGGGGGTCCACGGCACTCCACAGTTGACCATTGGCTTCACCTCGAAGCCAAGCCCGAGCGCGCCTTGGGCCCGGGGGCTACTGTCGGCATTCTGGGAACAGGGGTCCCCAGACTTGCCTGCCTGCGGCCCACGGCGTGGCTTTGCTGGCAGGCCTGTACGGCCCATCTTTATCAACAAGGAATCAAGACCCTCGTGAGGGGCCAAGCCTCGCGAGGCGGACGACACAAGACCTCCTCAGGAGCGGCCTCACTAGGCTGGCTCACGAGGGGCGGAGAGTTCAAGGCTGGGCAAACCTCACGAGGTTCACGTGACGTAAGCCATGACGATTGAGACCAGGCGGCCGCCAGCGCGCGCAGCATCCTTGTTTCCTCTTTGGTGCTAAGGGGGCAAGCGTAGGCGCGGAGTACCGAGGCGTCAAGCAAAGGTTGCCATATTGGTGCAACGAGACCAAGACTAGAAGGACGGCAAGACGGAGGTCACCTTGGAGCCCAAGACGGCGTCATCACCAGAGCCTTTGGCAGGCGAAGACTGCTTTTGTCAGGATAACTTGTACTAGCTGTCTCCTTTCAAATTAGCCGTTGTTGGCTCCCTTCCCGCTCAATATTTGGGGAGAGGACCATGGCCTCTATAAATAGGATTAGACACCATAGTAGGAGGGAACGGGCTTGGAATCCACCCGAACAACAACCAGTTCGCTAAGCACAAGAACACCTCAACCTCCGGAGGTTGTTCTTCCCCTTGTACTGTTCATCCTCAGCCCAAGAGGCAATCCACCACCACCACACTGGAGTACGGTATTACACCACAACGGTGGCCTGAACTAGTATAAATCTTGTGTCCTTTGTATCACGAGTTCGTCGAGTTAATTCGTGAGGTCTTAGCTAAGTTAGAACACGGATCGATAGGGGGGAGATCGTCGCGCGCACCCCAGTGTTCGAACCTTAAGGGTTTTGCCGGAACCCGTGATCCGACAAGGGTCGACGGAGGAGTACAAGACACGACTTGGGTTTTTGCTGCTTCGCATGATCCATCGATACAAACCCGGACTAAAAAATGCGAGGGCGGGTCTTTTCCCGCGCGGCAGACAGAGAGTTTGGCATAGTCTGTTCGAGGCAAGGAGGAAGGAAGGGAAATAAGCAAATAAAGGTTGAGCGACTTATTTTTGGGAAAATCTGATTTTACGGAGTACATACCCACTAGGGTTTATAGGGCTCATCTAAAAAACATTCGTTTTCCGTTTTATAAGTCTCAATTCTACTACTAGTAGTAGTACCATCACATGTTGGATTTCGAGGTGCGTTATATCACCCGATGCAAGCAGTGTCAAGAGAAAACTCACCAATGCATGTATAAGTTCATGGAAATTTAGTGGTAATTCATGCATTCGTTCTAATTAATGCCTCGGTAAAACATAACTTCTTGAGAAAAACGAGCGTACTAATTACTTGTGAAAACTAGGAGTACGAAATTAATTTGACCACTCACCGTCTATCTTGGTTGGAGAGATTTTGAAATTGAGCCATAAACTAGAAAGGAAGGAGTAGTAACTTTTGTCTCGATTACTATTTGTGGCCTTATATAGATGCAAAATGTATTTATTATAGTGGCCTTGTATAAGTAAATGGAGGGAGTACTAAAGGACATATATATTCCAAACAATATGATAATCTCTCTAACCAAGGTAGTAGGGACGAGGAGTAAACGGAGAGAGTAGTAAAATTTTCCCCTCGTCCTGCGAGCCACCGCGCGCGTGGGCGAGGGAGAGGGCATAAGGCGTACAGTACTACTACTACTAAGCAAGATTCACCTCATCCTGCGAGCCACCATGCCGGTGGGCAGGGGAGACGGCGTCCTAAGCAAGCTTCTCCTCGTTCTACGAGTTGACGGGACACATCAAAAGTACTCCAGTGTATAGAGCCTTGCCTCTAAGGTAGGCCCCACATGGTTTGCCTCTTTTTTAACATAACATGTCAAGTCGCAATTTGTTTGTTCACCCGTGGTAGAAGATCCTCCCTCCACCAAGTGGACAACCAGTACACGGTCAAATTACCACGTGGGTTACCTTTTCGTACAGAAATGAGCTCCATCGTGTACCCGCGCGGGTGTGGTTGGGAAAGAGACGGGAGTACGTGCGCCGTGCGTGCACCTCTTCTCTTCGTGCACGTCCCCCACCTACGTGAGTGTGTGTGAGAGATACAAACCTAGACAAATGGCTTGTGCGGAATAACTACTCTTCGTAAGCCATTGTAAGAGTGGACAAAATGGTGAAGGAGGAGATAGGGGAGCGGCAGAGGTGTGCGATTCTTGGCCGACATTTGGCCCCGTTTAAATAGGAGATTAAATAGACGGCGGACGGGAGGAGATCGGTCGGCGTTGCGTTTAATGCCGGGCCGGTCATGAACGGACTTGTGTCCAGAGTGGGTTTCTCGGCTTCCACACGGGCGGGTTTCATGGAGGCGTTTGAATGCGACAAGGAGGCGTGTTCAGTCGGGCATGCAGTGAGTGGCGCCCTCGACTCTCACGTAGGACACTGCGTCGTTATTCCACTGACGTGTGGGCTCTTTGGGTACATGTCCTGCATGTCAGTGACCCAACGCAGGCAGCGCACAACAGAGGAACCTTTGGTGGGCCAGGGCGGTCAGAAGCGGGCATTTCATAAACCGATGATTGTTCATTGAGTGTGACGACATCCTTTTCATGTAGATAAGCCTACTATGTTGATAGCCCGTTCGATACGTTGTGATTCATAAAGACCGCTGCAAACATCAATGTTCTGCTTATCACAGATAAGATTGATTAATACATGTAACAATGCATGTCCTTAACAAAGGGTGCATGCACGTATAGGTTGAGCATGTGTCTTGCGTCGTGTGTTGTGTGCATGCAGGCATGCGAGTGTCGCGTGCGTGCAAGGGTATGTTTCAGTGTTGCATGCATGTGTGTGTACGTGCGTGTGTTCGTGAGTGCATGTGTACATGTCAGTGTTGCACGCCTGCATGCATGCGTGTGTTCGTTATGTGTACGTGTCAGTGTTGCACGCCTGCATGCGTGCGTGCCTTGCGTGCGTGCATGTGTACGTGCGGGGTGAGGCTACACGTCAGTCGACTGACTTTTTCATCTCCGATCATTAGATTTTCCAGCCGTTGGATACGAAATCAAGGGTCTGCAGTTTATCATCAAACTCCGCCCCCTGAGCCGCCAACCACCACCAGCCAAACCGCCGGCCCCCGCCGCCCCGCCCGCCCCGAAACCACTCCCCACCGCCGGTCCGCCGCCGCACCGGCCATCCCTCTAGCCCCCCCCCCCCCCCCGCGCCGAGCTTTTTCTCCGGCGATCCCCACCCCACCGCCCAATCAACGCCCCCCCCACCACCGGCGACTGCCAATCAAAGGTCTCACGACTTCGATTACCCAGCGACCACTAATTTATTACCATTTTTGTCCTTCATATACGCGCTGAAGGGTGGGACCTATGGTAATGTGCGCTGCTGAATGTGGACTGTTTGACTGGTCAATTGATCGTGTCATCAACAAATTACGGAGCTGTATGGTGAGCCAGTGACCGTGTGATCACCCTAAAATGTATTTTATTAACGCAGTACAGACTCAAACTACCATTTTTTTTCTTTCATATACGGGCTGACAGGTGGGCCCCACGGTCACGCGCCCCGATGGTGCAACACTAGTTGCGCCACGTGGAACGTTTGACTGGTCAATTGATTGTGTCATCAACAAAATACGGAGTTGTACGGGTGAGCTAGTGACCGTATAATCATGACATGTATTTTTTTAACACGGTACAGACGCAAGGGCTCATATATACGCGCAAGCACTCACTGCTATAAGCGCACACACGCAGATCCTACCCCTATGAGAACCTTCGAGAGAGTGAGCCAGCATATGATCTTGAGATTTTACGAAGTCACCATAGGTGCCTCGTAGTCGAGTGGAACGTCTTCTCCCACTGAACGCACATCGCCAGAAAATACTGAAATTAACCCAGGATAAATGCGAGCACCGGGACTTTAACCTTGGTGGGCTCGAGAAACCACTATCCTCCTAACCATCCAATCACATGTTGGTTAGCACGACAAAATGTATGTGGTGACCGTGATGAGCTTATTCTGAAGTCCAGTGACCATATCGTGCTTTCGCTTCAAATACAATGACTGTAAGTGTCATTAACAAAATACGGAGCACGCATCAAATGCAAAGTCCGTCAGTGTCATCAAGAAAATACGGAGACGTATCGTGAGCTAGATACCGTATGATCACCACGAGAATGTATACGGTGACCGTAATGATCATATTCTGAAGTCCAGTGGCCGTATAGTGCTTTAGCTTGAAATACAGTGATTGTCACGCGTGAATGTGTCATGGGCATGCATACTTTTAGAGGGTCAAGAGATAGTTTGTGTGCGTACGTGAAAGTGGTGTAGAAAGAGGGGGTGTCCGGTGGAGACAAGGAGAGATATGCCCTTCGTTTCTCTTTCCCGTGACTAATATTTTAGGAGAATATATAGACATTCACAATGCAGAACAAATATTTTTGGATGCACCATGCAATTAACTTTCATGTATAACATTGTACTATAGTATATGCTTATTTTCTTAGTGGTCGATTGTGTGTGTGGTGTGGTGGGCACATCATTTCTAGTTCTCGTGGGTCAACATGAGGACTCATGGCTCAGTTCCATCCTGCGCCACATAGGTTGGACCGAGATGCGTTATATAAAGACCCATGTGGAGGACTCGGTGTACAACACGAAGCTAGCTACCAGAGTCGCGGAGGACTCTATCCCCACTGGTGATAAGCCGACTATATATGATTTGTAACCCTAGGCCCCCAGTATGCTATAGAAGCTTGGGGGCTAGTTCTTCGATAGTATACACACACGCACAATGCCTGGTATTCACGTGTACTTTGTACACACCCCTATCACTAATATACAGTACCAGGAGTAGGCTTTTTCCTCAACTGCAAGGGTCTGAACTAGGGTAAAACTTTGCCTCGTATTACCATCCAGCCTAACAGTCAGGGATATCCTACCGAATGATATGATGGAATCATATCTGCCAACTACTAAGAGAGAGGTGTGTCTGGGGGGCAATGTGTGCGAGAGAGGCCTAAAGATAATGTGCGTGCGGGAGACACGTAGGCACATATATGTGCGTATATAGGGCTAGTAGAGACCGTGCGTGTGTATATATGCATGTGAGAGAAATAGTGTTTTCCAACTGAGACTAGTAAAAAGAGTGGTACATAGTAGTCAGAAAGAGAGAGAGAGAGAGAGATAGAGAGAGCATGTGCGTGAGACTCTCCGACACCCCGAGAGAGATTGTGAGCATGTGTGAAAGAGAAATGCCGATGCATATAAAGTGTGTGCACTTATGCGATAGACAGAGAGATATATAGCACGTTTGTGAGAACGGGCCGAGGCATAGTGCATCTACGTGTAAAAGGCGGTTCTACGCATTAAATTAAAATATAAATGGCATTATTATTTTTGGATGAGATCATGAATTTTGCAAATTGCGTATGGACGAAAATCGGTCTATCAGACACCCATACTCTATTGAATTCTAGCATGTGCATGTGTTTATTTCATATTATCGATCCATAGAGTGAGAGTGGTTTGAAATACAAGCAATGGATGCTTTTGCAATTCATATATAAACATTAATTAGTGCACTCCATGTTGTTAGTGTGAAGCACTTTATACATTTGTCACTTGCATGGATACATTCCAAATTGCTAGCTATGAAATAGAATACATGTCGAATTCAACATAAAGGGGGTTTCGAAGATTCGAAATCATAGGAAGTGCATTCATCTATTTGAACCCGAGATAATGGCATTTGTAAATCAGATGTAAAAGGGGCCATCAATCTTTGTTGTGCATTTGAACATGCTATATATATTCATACGCATGTCTACCTTTTTTGCAACCAAGGAGATTATATCTGGAACCATGCATGAACTGAGGTAAGTTGCATATTTTTTAATATATACTCGTGTACAATGTATATTCAAATGTACCCCCTCCATTCCAAAATAATTGTAGCTTTAGGATTTTCAAGAGTAAAGGTTTGTGAAGTTTGACAAATCCTGAAAGTTCAATTCAAGAGAACCGAAAACGTTAATGCTTCTGCTCCCAAATATTGAACGAAGCGCCAAATAGGCCTCTGGTCACCCGAAACCGTGCAAGACTAATGTTTGGTGGTAGGAAATTACTGTCCTGACTCTGGCCCGTGTAGCCTATCAGCCCGATGTCCAAAGGTCTAAACCAGGGTAGGTTTGTAACTTCACCAAGAGGCCAGTCTCAACCGCCTCCGGGAAGCATTCATACGCCATGGGCGCCTAAACACCCATGCGCTCGGCCGAAATCTATCCCGCCACATTTGGGACACCTGAGATTACTGTCCTACCCCCAACCCGCAATATGTCCAAAATTTTAGATGGGGGCAAAGTTTGTAACTTTCCCCAAATTTCAAACAAGCGCGTCCCAAACCGAAACATTGTTCCCCCTTAGTTCCCCGCCTCCCTCCGTTTCCCCATTCATACTCTGTGGGCGCCAAAACGCCCTCTCAACCAGCCGCGAAACCCCAGCCTCCTCCGTCCTCCACCCCATAGCACCCAATCCACCGCCGCCCTCCTCCATCACGTCAGAGCTGGTACCCCGACATCGTCGTCCAACGCAACCGCAACCGCAATGCCCTCAAGGACTTAGCAGCTAAAGCCGAGGTAGAGCAGAGCTGCCTCCACGACGCCGACGGCGACGTGCGCCGTACCAGAACCACTCTGACCACGCCGTCCTGCGCCTCACAGCTGCCGCTCCACTATCACAATTGTCCACCGCACCGGAGCTGTTCCCGCTACGACGTTGTCCGCCGCCTTGGATCTGGTTCCCCGCCGCCGAGAGACGGCGACCGCACCACACTCAACAACTTGGCCATCGGTTCGTCCAAGGCTCCACCGTCCTCCACAACTTCTCGTTTCCAGCAAACCACAAGAAGATCGTTAGAAAAACAGAAGGAGGACACAGCACTGCCAGCAGAAAGAGGTACTCCTCTTCCCTTATTCATGCAAACCTTATGTCTCTGCTCACACTGTATGCATCCCATGAAAGAAACTAGTTGAGCACTTCTTACTGTATCTTCTTCGTGATACTAAATGCACAAGGTTTCCTCCCTTTACTATTTCACCTTTGCTAGAGGTCAGTAGCCTGCCTGGATTTCAATTCAGGGGCAGTCGAACCGCAATTAAAAGAAGCAGCACCCGCTTAGGTGCGCGGAGCACCTAGTCCGCCTGTTCGCCGAGGAAGCGGCGCATCGGTGTCTATCATAGGGGTGTGGGGTGCAGGAGTTGCTTGCGCCCGATCTGGAGGTCGGCGGGGCTTGAATGGATGGCCGGGGGCGGTGCCAGGCACGGCGGTGCGGTGAGGTCGAGGGAAGGGCGCAGGCAGGGGACTGGGCCGGTGGTCGTTGGCGTTTCGAGGAAGATCGTCAACACTGACTGGTTGGAGGTAGATGAAGGCGATCTGCCCGTTCTTTGTACATCGGACGGTGCAGAAAAAATGGACTGGCCTATTTGTTTTCAGTCGACTCTTATTTTCGTAGAATCTTGTAGTAATTTAGTGTGCCATGCATGTTGTAGATCTATCATATGTCTCCCATCATTTATTTCTCGCCGACTTGCTCTCTGCTACCTTTACACTGTACTAATTGTGCACACACTTCACCCATACTCACACTATTGTTTTTTATGCATGGGTATTTCAGACTCTGACGCAGTGTTGATGAATGCAAAAAAGAAAAGACAGAAGTCGCTCCGGTGTAATTCGAAGATAAGCACTAAGCGTTTCAGCGCTCTAAAGGGTGCAGTGTCAGCAGTTGGGGATAGTAAACGTAGCTCTGCAGTTGATGATCTCAATTGCCACACACAACCATCCCAGGTGCTTGCTTTAACTTCGCACTGTCAAATGTGGTTGCATGTTGCATATGGTGTCTAGCTTGTATTGCTTCCAATTTGGTTAAATTGCATCTGCTTACTTTACACATTATACCTTTGATAATGACATGCCTTCCTGTTTTTGATACATACTAGATATGTCTATTAACCATGTTCGTACATCAAACTAATGCTCTTTTGTATCCCTTGTCAATCCCTTATGATGAGACAGTCACCCCAGTGGGTTACTATGAGACGCCATACTCATTTAAACAATGCAGTGTCATCCTCCCCACATGATTCTCAAGAAACAGCAAGGCTAAATGAAGATAGTCAACGTAGCTCTCTAGTTGATGACCGCAATTCCCCCACACCACCATCACAGGTGCTTGCTCTAACTTCGTAGTGTGATATGTGGTTGCATGTTGCATACGGTGTCTAGCTTGTAATGCTTCTAATTATGGTAAATTGTATCTGCTTAGTTTACACATTATACCTGTGAATATGACATGCCTTCCTATTTTTGGTACACACTACATCTATGTGTTAACCTTGTTCTTACATGAAACTACCTCTCTTCTGTATCCTGCATCAATCACTTACGATGAGTCACCTTTATTCGTTGCATATTGCATATTATTTCTAGCATGTTGCCATGTATTGCTTCTAATTTGGTCAAATACATTTGTTAGGGCACCCTTTTAATTTGGCAGAGTGATATTGGTTTCATCTTTCATATGGTTTCTAGCTTGCATTGATTCTAACAAGTTCAAGAACCTCGTGCTTAGTTTACACTTTATACATCATACATGTCAATATGTCACGCCGTCCTGTTTTTCATACATATTCCATCCTCCTATCATGCGGCTGCCTTACATGAAAGTAGTGTTCATCAGTATCATGCATCAATGAGTTCTGAAGAGAAAATTGTATTCCTTTTTCTTGTGGGTTTGACTTGATAAGGCAAAATCAAGAAAGAAGAAGGAAAAGAGTAAGGAAGGCGATGATGGTGGTCCTCTGCAGCAACGTAAACGGAGCATCTGTACCGATGCTCCTTGTACTGATAGTGCATTACAAGGTCCAAGTCTCCGCTCCCCTACACCACCATCCAAGGTGCTTGATCTAACTTGGCAGTGTGATATCTGCTTGCATGTTGCATATGGTGTCTAGCTTGTATTGCTCCTAATTAGTGTAAACTGCATCTGCTTAGCTTACACATGATACGTGTGAATATGACACGCTTTCCTGTTTTTGGTACATACTATATATGTCTATCACACCATGTTCTTACATGAAACTACTCTTCTTGTGTATCCTGCATCAGTCACTTATGATGGGACACCTTTAAGTTGGTAGTGTGATATTAGTTTGCATCTTGAATATGATGTCTAGCATGTATTGCTTCTAGTTTGATGAACACCACCTATGACGAGACAGTTTTAACTTGGCAGAATGATATTGATTGCACCTTTCATATGGTGTCTAGTTTGAAGTGCTTCTAATTTGTTGAAGTGCCTTCTGCTTAGTTACCACATCATAGGTGTGAACATGTCAAGCTGTCCATTTTTCGTACATATTACATCCTCGTATCATGACTTTGCCTTTCATCAGAGTAGTGTTCGTAGGTATCATGCATGAATGAGTTCGGAAGAGCGAATTATATTCCTTTTTCTTGTCGGTTTGACCTCACAATGCAAAATCAATAAAGCTGAAGGAAATTGGCAAGGCATTGGATGATGGTGGTCCTTCCGAGCAACTGAAACGGAGGTTCTCTACAGATTCTACTCCGACATCCTCCCAACAAGATTCGCAAGACAAGGCAAGGCTAGACAGTCAACGTAGTTGTGTAGATGATGAGCACATCTCCCCTACTCCACCATCACAGGTGCTTGCTCTAACTTGGCAATATTATATGTGGTTGCATGTTGCGTATGATGTCTAGCTTGTATTGCTTCTAACTTTGTTGAATTGCATCTGCTTACTGTACACATAATGCCTATGAATATGACATATGTTCCTATTTCTAGAACATACTATATCTGATCACATGATGTTCTTACATCAGACTACTGTTCTTGCATATCCCGCATCAGTCACTTATGATAAGGCACCTTTAAGTCGCCACTTTGATATTGGTTGTGTCTTGCATATGATTTCTAGCATGTACTGCTTCTGATTTGTTGAAACGCCATACAGTTTGAACTTGGCAGAGTGATATCGGTTGCATCTTTCATATGGTGTCTAGCTTGTAGTGCCTCTAATTTGTTGAAATGCCTTCTGCTTAGTTACCACATCATAGGTGTGAATATGTCACGCCATCATGTTTTTCATACATATTCCATCCTCGCATCATGTCTTTGCCTTTCATCCGAGTAGTGTTCGTCAGTATCATGCATGAGTTCTGAAGAGCGAATTTTATTCCTTTTTCTTATCGGTTTGACTTTACAATGCAAAATCATTACAGCTGAAGGAATTAGTCCGGTAGTGGATGATGGTGGTCCTTCAAAGAAACTCAAACAGGGGGTCTCTACAGATTCTACTCTGCCATCCTCCCAACAAGATACGCAAGACAACACAAGGCTGGACAGTCAACGTAGCTGTGTAGATGATGAGCACATCTCCCCTACTCCACCATCACAAGTGCTTGCCCTAACTTGGCACTATTATATGTGGTTGCATGTTGCGTATGATGTCTAGCTTGTATTGCTTCTAACTTTGTTGAATTGCATTTGCTTACTTTACACATAATGTCTGTGAATATGACATGTGTTCCTGTTTCTAGAACATATGTGTACATGATGAGCACATCTCCCCTACTCCACCATCACAGGTGCTTGCTCTAACTTGGAACTGTTATATGTGGTTGCGTTTTCCGTATGATGTCTAGTTTGTATTGCTTCTGATTATGTTGAATTGCATCTGTGTATCTTACAACTTATACCTGCAACAATCACTTACCCATAAGACACATTTAACTTGGGACTGTGATGTAGGTTGCATCTTGCATTGTCTTCTAGATTGTACTGCTTCTAATTTCTTGAAATGGCACTTACGACGAGACACTTTTTACCTGATAGAGTGATATTGGTTGCATGTTCATATGGTGCATAGCTTTCATTTCTTCTAATTTTGTTGAAATGCCTTCCGCTTACTATTTTTTCATACATATTCCATCCTCCTATCGTACGTGTGAATATGAAACGCTGTCTTTTTTTGTATATATTCCATCCTCCTATCTCGCGCTTGCCTTACATCAAAGTAGTGTTCGTCTGTATCATGCATCAACTAGTTATGCAGAGCTAATTTTATTCATCTTCTTATGGTTTTGACTTCATAAGGCAATATCAGAAAACAGGAAGGAATAGAGTAAGTTAGGGGATGTTGGTGGTCCTCCGCACTGACACAAACAGAGACTCTCTAGATTTGCCACTGCTACTACTAATGAAGTTGAAGTCCCAAGTCTACATGATGAGTTCATCTCCCGTACTCCACCATCGCAGGTGCTTACTCTAAGTTGATAGTGTGATAATTGGTTTCATGTTGCATATGTTGTCTAGCCTGTATTTCTTCTATTTTGATTAAATTGCACCTGTTGAGTTTATATGTTATACATGTGCATATGACATGTCATTCTGTGTCTAGAATACACTGCATCTATCTATCATACCATGTTCTTACATCAAAGTACTGCTGTTGTGTATCCCGCATCAGTCACTCATGATTGGCCGCTTTTAACATGGCAGTTTGATAGTGGTTGCATCTTGCATTGATTTCTACGTTGTACTGCTTCTAATTTTTTGAATTGCCACTTATGACAAGACATTTTTAACTTGGCAGAGTAATATTGGTTGCATCTTTCATATGGTGTCTAGCTTGCATTACTTCTATATTCTTGAAAATCCTTCTGCTTAGTTTACACATCGTAGCTGTGAATATGTCATGTCGTCCTGTTTTTCTTACATATTCCATCCTCATAGGTTGTCTTACATCAAAGTATTGCTTATCTGTATCATGCATCAATGAGTTCTGAAGAGCGATTTTATTCTTTTGTGTTGTGGGTACGGCTTGACATGGCAAAGTCAAAAAGATCAAGGAAAATAATATAGTAGGGAGTGGTGTTACTCGTCGGGTGAAACGGAAAAGGATCTGTCGTCCAGATTCTGCTGGTACTTATAGTGCAGTAGAGGGTCCAAGTCCACCGGCTAAATCTACAAACACAGTATCACCTGCTCCACCAGCTGCAGCATCTGCTTCAACTGTACCAGCATCTCAATGAGTTACTCGTTCATTTGCTCCGGAACTTGCCAGTTCCCAAGCTGCCTTCACACCTAACACTACTTCTGAAGCACTGCTGACACAACAGGACTTGGCAAGATCAGATGAACCTCATGAGCGTCAACACCAAGACGGTACCTGACCGAGTCAAGTTGCAGTTGCATGCTCCTTTATATGTACTCTCACAGTTTGATGTACACTAACACTTTCCATATTCGTTATTGAACTAGCACCACGGTGCAAGTGGAAACAGACATCAGGGATAATGCTTGACAGATTAACAAAATCTAAAGGAGGAAGAATGAAGATCCATTTTGAGGCAGGTTTAAAAAGGCCACGTGATGCTACAGAGTCAGCCAAGTTAGTATCAGAGGAAGCCGTTGCCGTTAGGTGTCATGCATGTATCCTCCCAACGTGGATCCAGTACAGGAATGAGAAAGACAATACCTAGTTTAACACCTTCCTTAACCATTTATCTGTAAGTAATGTTATTCATCACAATTAGTAATATTGTCTTGCTCTATCCCATACTTACTAGCTTCCTCCTAATAAGACTCACATTCGTTTTTCAACAGATGAGGTTCAAGTTGGATCTGAAAGATGATGCAACTAAACAAGCATGCACTCATGTTTTTCAGTCTGCTCTGCGACAGTATTGGTACCACCTTAGAAAATCTCACTTTGAAGGCAAGGCTAACAATGAAATCGCCCAAACATCTCCAGTGGAATATATTACAGATGAAGACTGGACAACCCATGTTAAACATTGGTCTGATCCAAAGTATCAGGTAGGCTAATGTATTTGATCAGACCACATATTGATCTTGTATTTATGTATGTGCCTTACAAGTGTATCTTCTTCTAGGATAACTGTTTGAAGAACAAGACCAACCGTTCTAAAGTGAAATTCCAACAGACAACAGGATCTCGTAGCTATATTGCACACTGCGAGGCTCTTGTAAATAGCTGCTACTTCCTTCTTTTTTCTGTGCCATATTATCGTATCTATATTGACTTGTTCCAAATACACAGGAAAGCCTATGCGGACCAAAAAGAACCTGAACCGAATGTAGTGCAAATCTTCAAGGATTGCCACACCAGCAAGATGAAGGGCATGAGCACACCAGTTCAAGCCGCTATTGTAAGTCCTTACTCCTCCTGCCTTTGAACTGATTGGTACGGTGATGTGTTCATTTAACTACTTGGCTTGCAGCCAATGTCAATTACTCTGTTCACTTTTATACACAGTTGTCTTAATGTATCATTTCACCTTACATGGTTTAAAAGAAATGAAGGATATTCTTTTGGTCTTGATCTGTAATCTAGTTGTTATGTTCACGTGCGCACACAATGATAAAATAGCCTGTTTGTTTTATATATATTTGCCCATGATATGAATGATGTCATACTATGTTCATCCTACTTTAAACCATGTCTCTTTATCCTTAGATGTCAACAAATGTGAGGAAATAGACAATACAGTAGGCATGCTACATGGACATATGTTCCGAAAGTGATTCTATTATGTAGTTGGCACTACAATACATGCTAATGTATTACAGTAGTTCACCAAAATAAGTTATGTATAAACGTGTAACTACTTTGTTTGTTTTTGTCTCATTAGTAACTTATCTGGTACACTAATCTACAGGTTCAAACTTTCAGGAAGCTATGGAACAAATGATTGAACAGCCACAACCACCTGAAAGTGACGAGGCTACCACAGGCACAATGTCACCTCTTGTTGCAGTGCGTCAGTATCTCTCCACTAACAGTGCAAAAAGCACCTTCCTGCATAATTCTGGGTTGGTTGTCAAGGTAACCTCGTCCAAATCACCTACTAAACAAAATCTTCCTGCTAGACAGAGTGATATATCTGTGCTCCAGACACAAATCCAATCCCTAATGGACGTCGTTTTGGAAACAAGAATAGTGGTTGACAAATGTCGTCAAGATATGAATGGTTTTGAAACCAGACTATCAGACATTCACTTCGTTATTCAAGAGAAATGGTGGAAAAAAGGTGAAGATCATGTTGCTCCATCAGATTCTACAACCTGAAACATTAGCACTCAGGTCAAATGATCTGTGTTTCTATACATCTAATGGTGCTTTTATATGCAAGGACTGTAAACTTTATGCCAATAGGCCTTTTATTGTATGGTTGAATTTTTTTTTGTTGTGATACAACATTTATGATGCTGCCAAAGGCTGTAGTAATTACGACGCTATTTTTGTATAGTGTAGGTTTACCTTAGTAATGTATTCGGCTGAAAGCTTCGTAGGAGCCCAACATGCCAACATTCATCGGGCCCATTCCAATTGGGCTAAAACGATTATGGGCCGAAATTTGCATGTAGCCCACTAAAAATATCTGGCCTAAATCAGCATAAGCTTTCATATTTTTCTGGTAGGCATGTGCCCATAGTGGGCCTTTAACAGGCCTAAACATAATTTGGGCCCTTAATAACAATAGGCCGTTTACAGGTGTAAATATCTCAAGCCCATAAAAACATGGGACCTTAATAGACCTAAAGTGAGATTGGGCCCTGATTGTGCCAAATAACCCACTGGTCTTAGCAGGCCGAAATGGTGGCCCATTTACGATGCGGATCTTTCACAGGCATAAATTTGGACGGGCCGTAAATGCGCCGACCTAATACACGGGCCTTTAACAGGCCGGATGTTCGGTCGGGCTAGATTATCATCATTTTTATATGGGCCGTTAATGGGCCCGATGTGACGTTGGGCCACATATGGCCCATGGATTTCGTCCGACGTTAACAGGCCAAAAATCACAATAGGCCGAAAGTGGTCCAAATCTATAGTGGGCCTCTAACAGGCTGAATGTCAGACATGGCCGAATATGACCCAAATCATTCACGATCGTTTATGGGTCGAAAGTTTCAATGGCCTGTAAATGGGTCCAAATGAAGCAAGACCTTTAACAGGCCGAAAATACATCGGGCCGTAATTCGGCCCATATACTTAGCAGACTGTTAACGGGCCAGAAGTGACCATGGGCCACAATGATGACAAGTTTAGGACAGGTCGTTGATGGGCCGATTTGACACTAGCCGTACGGGCCTTAACTGAGAATGTTGGTCCTTTAGCTGGGCCGGCCCATTATGGTCTGCAAAATCTTGTGGGACTTTAGCTGGGCTGGCCCATTGTGGTCCGCTAAATCTTGTGGGCCTTTAGCTGGGCCGGCCCATTATGGTCTGGAAAATCTTGTGGGCCTTTAGCTGGGCCGGCCCATTACGGTCCGCTAAATCTTGTGGGCCTTTAGTTGGGCCGGCCCATTTAAACTTTATGGGCCACTTTTGGGCCCGTCCACATGTCAACATATCATAGGCCCATCTCGACCCTTGGATGAGTGACACATGTGCCAACGCGTGGTTCCGTCAGCCAATGAGAATTTTACACGAGGAAACTCGGCATTGGTCGTGGCTGTTAGCGGGTCATCGGATCCAAAACCGGACTCGATAGCTTAATGGCGTCCCGTTACGGTGGATGCCACGTGTCGGTCACCCATGATGAAAGCACTTCTATGACGCGCGATTTATCATCATGGAAGTGGACACTTCCGTGATGATAATTTTGGTAATGTCATGGAACACTTCTACGACAGCACAGGTATGACTATCTTCATTTTGTCATAAATTTGTCATGGATGTACATGCATGACAGAAAACGTGACCTACTATGACAAACACGTATCATCGCGAAAGTGTATTTTTTTGTAGTGCATATAATAGTCATAACCTAGGGCGATACAACACTAGCTCCAGTTCATAAATATAATGTAGCCATGTATTTCGTAAATAGTCATACATGCTTATGGAAAGTGTTGGGGAACGCGGTATTTCAAAAAAATCCTGCGATCACGCAAGATCTATCTAGGGATGCATAACAACGAGAGGGGAGAGTGTGTCTATGTACCCTCGTAGATCGAAAGTGAAAGCGTTAAGTAACGCGGTTGCTGTAGTCGAACATCTTCCCAATCCAACCGGTCAAGTACCGAACACACGACACCTCCGCGATCTGAACACGTTCAGCTCGGTGACATCCCTTGAACTCTAGATCCAGCTGAGGCCGAGGGAGAGTTTTGTCAACACGACAGCGTGTTGACAGCGATGATGAAGTTACCGACGTAGTGCTTCGCCTAAGCACTATGACAATATGACCGAGGTGGAAATCTATGGAGGGGGCACCACACATGGCTAAGAGATCAACTTGTGTGTCTATGGGGTGCCCCCCTCCCCCGTATATAAAGGAGGGGAGGAGGGGCCCGATCGACCTCATGGTGCGTGAGGGAGTCCTGGACTAAGGGGTCCTCGGGCGTCCGGCCTGTTAGCCATGGGCCGGACTGATGGGCTGTGAAGACACGAAAACCGAAGACTGCACGTGTGTCCGGATAGGACTCACCTTGGCATGGAAGGCAAGCTTGGCGATCAAATATGTAGATTCCTTTCTTTGTAACCGACCTCATGTAACCCTAGATCCTCCTGGTGTTTATATAAACCAGAGGACAGGGAGATATATTCATTACCATAGCCATACAAGCTATACCTCTAGGGTTTAGCCATTACGATCTCATGGTAGATCAACTCTTGTAATACTCATAGTCATCAAGATCAAACAAGCAGGACGTAGGGTATTACCTCCATAGAGAGGGCCCGAACCTGGGTAAACATCGTGTCCCCTGTCTCCTGTTACCATCGACCTTAGACGCACAGTTTGGGACCCCCTACCCGAGATCCGCCGGTTTTGACACCAACATTGGTGCTTTCATTAAGAGTTCCACGGTGCCATCCTCAAAAGGTCTGATGGCCCCTTCAATCGTCAACAATGACGATGTCCAAGGAGAAACCTTCCTCCCCAGATAGATTTTCATGTTAGGCGGCTTCGCACTGCGGGCCAACTCGTTTGGCCATTTGGAGCAGATCGATAGCTACGCCCCTGGCCATCAGGTCAGATTTGGGAGCTTGAAATACGTCGCGGACATCCACGAAGATTTGATCTTCGCTGGATTCAGGACCATGGCGATCGCTCCTGGTCACCTTGATGAACATGACCTAAATCTGTCATCGGACCACATTCAGGAGATAGCTCCTCTAACTGCTCTGGCCTTAGATCCGGAGCATATGGCGCCATCTAAGGACTGGAGGTTCAACCCCACCATGGAGGCCACAGATTCCCCGGCGTTGGAGCCGCACATGGACTTAAACTCACACAATATTTGTGTCACCAAAACCCCGGACTCGTCTGTGGGTGTAAGTTCTGAACCATGTGAGTCCACGGATGCCAAACTTGATCGTTTATCGATCTTCGAGTTCAGCGCTGCAGACATCTTCCAGCACTCACCCTTGGGCTATGTGCTAGGCTCATTAAAGAACCTGTCCTTGGCGAGGGACTCATAGCCGAACTATGTTCGGTTCGAACTAGGGGCTGATGATGGAGAATCTTGCTTCCCACCCGCCACCCACTTCATAGCCACAGTCGAGGATTTAACCGACACGCTGGATTACGACTCCGAAGACATCGACAGTATTGACAATGATGCTGATGAGGAGAAAAATCAAAGTCCGCCATTCACTGGACGCTGGACGGCGACCTCTTCGTACGATGTGTACATGGTGGACACATCCAAAACAACCAACGACGATGACAAAGAAAATCCAGTTGAGAATAAACCTCCTGAGACACAGCAAAAACGTCGGCGTCCTTAGCGCCGCTCTAAGTCACGTCGTTCAAAGGACAGCAATACCGGCACCAGAGAAGACAATACTCCGGACGATGCCGAAAACAATGAAGACCTTGCTGAGGTAACATCCGAACGGGAGGAGCAAGAAAACGGGCAAGCCAGCCCCGACGAACAGGCCAGGCCCAACGACTCGAAGGACGGTGGCTATCATCCGCTCTCTGAGGACAAGGAAAGCCTCAGCAACGAAGATTTCATCGTGCCTGAGGAACCTCTCAAGCAGGAGCGCTTCAAGCGCTAGCTAATAGCCACCGCAAGGATCCAGAAAAAGAAGCAGCAGCAGCTTCAAGCTGACCAAGATCTGCTCATCGACAGGTGGACTGACGTTCTGGCAGCCAAAGAATATGGCCTCAAACGCCCAGCCAAGAGTTACCCAAAGCGAAGGTTGCTACCTCAGTTTGATGAAGAGGCGCCGAAGCCCATACTCCCTGTCAAGACCGGATTTTCGGGATATTGATTTCCCAAAAGCGGCCCTTGTGCTCACCAGCCCCAGGATTACTGTTAGCTGATGAGACACCAACTTGTTACAGAAACTCCAAGCAAAATACAAAATATGAAGTACAAGACCATTTTGGCCTATGGGTACAACAATTTGTTTCTAGAGGTTGATGGCGGAAGCGGTTTGCGGATCATCAGCGTCTATGGGACTCCATTTCCCACGGGAACAGCTGACCAGGATAACTCCTATCTTCGCGAGGCTGCTATCACCATTACGTAGGTTCCGGGGCTTTCATCGCAATGCTCCTTTCCACGGAAGAAATCTAGCCAAGACAATAGCCAGGGACAAGCCAGTGAGTACTTTGAATGTACTCGCAAACATTAAGAACACAGGTATAATATAGCCATTGATAATCATGTTTTGAAATATTCCATGATCACTTCATTAGTTATGAAATAAGGTTCATGATGCACGCAAGCAGATCATTCAAATAAAACATGATTAAACAATCAGGGAGTAGAAATGAAAAGCACCGATCGGGTGTCTGAAGCGACGCCTCGAAAGGATAATAATATGAAGCGTGCCTCAGTCGGGCGTCTGTGCGACACCACATAAAGGGCTTATAAGTAAATGAAATAACAAGCATGCCACAGTCGGGCATCTGTGCGACACCACAAAAAGGGCTTATAAGTAAATGAAATAACAAGCATGCCACAGTCGGGCGTCTGAGCGACACCACATAAAGGGTGAGGGAGTCCTGGATTAGGGGGTGTTCGGGTAGCCGGAATATACCTTCAGCCGGACTCGTGGACTATGAAGATACAAGATTGAAGACTTCGTCCCGTGTCCGGATGGGACTTTCCTTGGCGTGGAAGGCAAGCTTGGCGATGCGGATATTCAAGATCTCCTACCATTGTAACCGACTCTGTGTAACCCTAACCCTATCCGGTGTCTATATAAATCGGAGGGTTGTAGTCCGTAGGACATCAACTCCATATACAATAATCATACCATAGGCTAGCTTCTAGGGTTTAGCCTCCTTGATCTCGTGGTAGATGTACTCTTGTACTACCCATATCATCAATATTAATCAAGCAGGAGTAGGGTATTACCTCCATCGAGAGGGCCCGAACCTGGGTAAAAACATCATGTCCCTTGTCTCCTATTACCATCCGGCCTTGACGCATAGTTCGGGACCCCCTACCCGAGATCCGCCGGTTTTGACACCGACATTGGTGCTTTCATTGAGAGTTCCTCTGTGCCGTCGCAATCAGGAAGGATGCCTCCTCCTGTCTTTAAAGACGGCGCCGTTTCTAAGGGAGCCTTGGCTGTCGGCCAAACTCTCCGGCTAGGTGGTTTCCTCATGACCGCCTGTTCGGCTGTTGCGCCGACGGTGACCACTCGGGTCATCAAAAGCAACCTACACGTCAGCTCGGAGCTCGTCGAGCAGCTAGATCCAATGGAGCTCTCTTCCGTAAACGAGCTCTTGGATCGCATCGCTGCCCTGGGGGTCGCTACGGATTACGACCAGGTTGGGCTTAAACCCGATCTAAGAGAAATTAACTCTCCCCAAGTCACCCACCACGTTGCCGTGGTAGAGGCGCAGTGCGGCGACCCTTCATCTATTTTAAGGACTAGCTACGTCCAAATTCCCGACCCCTCCAAGCCGGATACCCGCGGAGGGGAGGATTTAACTCAAGACCTGAGCTTAGGATCAGGCAACGGGCTAGATTCATTGGACAACATCCAAGAATCCGAACTTCAGAGTTCGGAAACTCTTCGGCCTCCGAATCTTGGATTGGGTGAGGTTTCAGATTCAACGACACCCGCCCACCCGAACATAAGCGATCTCTCCCAAATCAAGCGAAGGCCTGAGGAAACAGTACATCATTACTGGGCCAGATTCCTCCTGGTTATGAACAGGATAAAGGATTGCCGCAAGGGAGACGCAATCTCAATTTTCTGCAGTAATTGCACGGACGAGGGAATCCTTAACGTCGTAAGTCGTCGTGATATTACACGCTTCGCTGACTTGGCGTCCATAGTACAAAAATACTGTGCGATGGAAAGCGCCTGGAAAACCGAAATAAAATTTTGGGATAATCCGGCCTTGAATAGTAATCCCGTCCGAACTAAGAGGGTGCATCATCATAGGACACCCGGGATAAACACCAAAAAGCCAAAACCCTCTACAGGGCATGGAACTGTACTGGAAAGGTGGCTTGATGGACCCTGTAGAATTCACAGTACAGAGGACGCCACACCAACTCACAGCCTTAGAGCATGTTGGATACTCCGTCAGGTGGCCAAAATTGGCGAGGACCTCTTAATTCTGGAGGCCGCGGAAAGCCAGCCCGAGGACACCAGTACCGTTCCACAGTCTTCGAGACTTTCGCCTCAAACAATATGCGAAAAAGAACACTCCATAGCCTCGCCGAAGTCTATCAAGTTGCAACAATAAATCCATGGAGCGACACTACTATTACCTTCAACGCAAGTGATGAACCTAGATTCCGAACAGCCCGAGCACCAGTCGCATTGGTCCTCAGTCCCATAGTGGACGGCTTTCGCCTCACCAAGGTGCTCATGGATGGAGGCAGCGGACTAAACCTCATTTATGAGGAAACCCTTCAAAAAATGGAAATAGACTGGAACCGCATAGAGCGAAGCAGCACAACCTTTAGAGGAATAATCCCCAGTCGGGAAGCGCGCTGCACAGGAAAAATCACACTAGATGTGGTGTTCGGCACGCCGGATAATTACATGTCCAAAGAAGTCACGTTTCAGGTGGCCCCGTTCAAAAGCGGATATCACGCTTTACTAGGGCGGGAAGCATTCACAATCTTCCAAGCAATACCCCATTACGGGTACATGAAGCTTAAGATGCCCGGGCCGAACGGAATTATCACTCTAGCTAGTGATCCGGACATAGCACTCCGCGCCGAAAACAAGACGGCCGCATTAGCCCTTGAGGCACTATCTGAAGCCTTAGCGGCCGAGGAACTGACTGCGTTGCACTCCACGGTTAACAGGGATGATGTGATACTCGACAAGAGATCCAAATCCACATCCTTCAAGCCAGCTGACGAAATAGTCAAATTCCAGGTCCATCCAACGGACCCCAATAAAACAGCTTCCATCG
This sequence comes from Triticum urartu, assembly GCF_056163025.1. Lineage (NCBI taxonomy): Eukaryota > Viridiplantae > Streptophyta > Magnoliopsida > Poales > Poaceae > Triticum > Triticum urartu. Next base: position 330,720,173 of record NC_141875.1, read on the forward strand.
GGGCACGACTGAACCCTGATGTAGACGCCGCACTGCGAGAGTTCCTACGAGAAAACTGGGACATTTTCGCCTGGCACCCTTCAGACATGCCAGGGATCCCACGCAGGCTGGCCGAACACAGCTTAAATATCCTAAATGGATTCAAACCTGTCAAACAAGCCCTTCGGCATTTTTCCGAACCCAAGAGATAGGCTATGGGAGAGGAGCTAGCCAAGCTATTGGAGGCCGGATTCATTAGAGACATAAAACATCCGGACTCGCTAGCAAACCTGGTGATGGTACCAAAGAAGGACAAATCCTGGTGCCTGTGTGTCGATTTTAAAGACCTTAACAAGGCTTGCCCAAAGGATCCCTTCCCCCTCCCCCGTATCGATCAAATTATTGATGCCACCGCAGGACACGATTTGTTGTGTTTCCTCGACGCATACTCCGGTTACCATCAAATCAAGATGGCAGAATCAGACCAAGCCGCAACAGCATTCATCACACCATACGGCCCATTCTGCTTCAACACAATGCCCTTCGGGCTGAAAAACGCTGGCGCAACATATCAGCGCATGATCCAGACATGTCTGGCAAACCAGATCGGCAAAACAGTGGAGGCGTATGTGGATGATGTGGTCGTCAAATCAAGACATGTCGAATCTCTAGTAGACGACTTGAGGCTTACATTTGATAACCTCCGAAAATATGACATCAAGCTCAACCCGGAAAAATGCGTCTTCGGCGTTCCAACCGGAAAGCTCTTGGGCTTCATTGTATCCGGTAGAGGAATTGAAGCAAATCCAGCCAAGATCCGAGCTTTGTCACAATTGGATATCCCAAAGGACCTCAAACAAATACAAAAATTAACCAGATGTGTGGCGGCTTTAAGCCGCTTCATCTCCTGCTTGGGAGAAAAGGCACTACCCCTCTATCGCCTCCTTCGGCGCACCGAACACTTTGAGTGGACGGATGCCGCCACGGCCGGACTTGATGAAATAAAAGCCATATTGGCAACAAACCCAGTCCTGGCCGCGCCGAACACCGGCGAACCAATGTTATTGTACATTGCAGGAACACATCAAGTTGTCAGCGCAGTGCTCGTTGTCGAGCGGGAAACGGATGGACACAAATTCCCCCTTCAAAGGCCGGTCTACTACGTGTCCACTGTCCTCACTCCATGCAAATCATGGTACCCGCATTATCAAAAGATTGCATACGCGGTATTCATGGCATCCCGGAAGCTACGACACTACTTTCAAGAGTGTTCCATAATAGTAGCCTCGGAAGTACCACTCAACGATATTATCAACAACCGCGATGCAACGGGCCGGATTGCAAAATGGGCCATCGAGCTTCTCCCGTCTGATATAACCTATGAGCCACGGCGAGCTATTAAATCGCAAGTTTTGGCCGACTTCGTCGCAGAATGGACGGAGGCCGAGCTCCCTAAAGAGTACGGCACATATTCAAACTGGATTATGCATTTCGACGGCTCCAAAATGTTGGCCGGACTGGGGGCTGGCGTCGTCCTGACGTCCCCCACAGGAGACACAGTCCAATATGTGCTCCAGATCATGTACACGGATTCCAACAATGCAGCCGAATACGAGGCCCTCCTACATGGTCTCCGGATAGCAGTATCCATGGGTATCCAGCGCCTAGAGGTACGCGGGGATTCAAACCTCGCGATATCCCAAATAAATGGAGACTTCGACACCAAGGACCCAAAAATGGCAGCCTACTGCAACGCCGTCCTAAAAATGTCAGCTCGGTTCGAAGGGCTGGAGTTTCACCATATAGCCCGAGAAAACAGTCAAGCAGCGGACCTCCTGGCACGCATCGGAGCAAAACGCGATGCAGTCCCCCCTCCCCCAACATCTTTTTGGAAAGATTGTTCAAGCCATCCGTAGCATGGGAGGGGGAACCCGCAAATAACAGCGCGGACCCAGCCGCACCACTCGACGCCGAACAATCTGACATAATTGGAGGCTCTGCCAATGAAATTACACCTTCAGCCCATGTAATAATGGCGGTTATCGCCCCGTGGACAGAACCATTCCTAGCCTACCTTACTAGGCAGGAACTCCCGGAGGACCAAAACGAGGCCCGCTGCATAGTGCGGCGATCTAAAGCCTATAGAGTCCATGAGGGAGAGCTTTATAAGAAAAGCACTACCGGAGTCCTTCAAAGGTGCATCTCCGAAGAGGAAGGGCAGAACCTTCTGGCTGAAATTCATGCCGGACTCGGTGGTCACCACGCCGCTGCTCGGTCCCTTGTTAGCAAGGCTTTCCGTACAGGCTTTATTGGCCGACGGCCTGGGCAGACGCTCAGGACCTAGTCCAACGATGCGTTGGTTGCCAACTTTTTGCCAACCAAAGCCATATGCCACCCACCGCACTCCAAACTATACCCATCACCTGGCCTTTTGCGGTCTGGGGGCTTGACATGGTCGGACCCCTTAAAGGTGGGACCCATAGGAAAAAATACTTACTGGTCATGGTGGATAAGTTCACCAAATGGATAGAAGCCAAGCCTGTTAAAACGGCTGAATCCGAACCTGTGATAGACTTCATATCCGGGGTTGTACACCGTTATGGCGTCCCCCACAGCATCATAACTGATAACGGTACAAACTTTACCGCCGACGAGGTAAAACTCTGGTGCAAAAACATGGGCATCAAGCTCGATTATGCTTCCGTCTATCACCCACAAACCAATGGCCAGGTCGAACGTGCAAATGGTCTTATCATGAGCAGCATTAAACCCAGACTGGTGCGGTCCCTCAAGGAATCTAACACGCACTGGGTAGAGGAGCTCGACTCCGTGCTATGGGGGCTGCGGACCACGCCAAATCGCACCACCGGATACACACCATTTTTTATGGTGTACGGCACAGAGGCAGTTCTGCCCTGCGACATAATTCATGACTCACCTAGAGTGCGCATGTACGAAGAAAGAGAAGCCGAGCTCGATCGGTAGGAGAACTTGGACGCCTTAGAGGAGGAGCGTGACGTGGCAAAAGCCCGTTCCGCATTTTATCAACAGCAGGCCCGAAGATATCAAAGCAGAGAAGTATGGGCCAAAAATTACAATGTTGGCGAACTAGTTCTACGCCTGCCGGATAAGAAAAATGACAAACTCAAGCCCAAGTGGGAAGGTCCATTCATAATCGACCAAGTCCTGACTGGTGGGGCGTACCGCCTGCGAGATGCGTCGGATAACCGACTCGAGCCGAACCCGTGGAACGCCACCCGTCTCCGAAGATTCTATGCCTAGCACCGGACTCTGGGTTCGTCTCCTTCCTCTATCCATTTTTTGCATTTTTTTGTCTTACATTTCTCTCCTTCCCCTCTTTTCTTTTATAGCCCTTAAAGGCTCATCTAGTGACGTGCCACTCGCGCTCATTAAACCTGGGGGCTTCTTTAACAGAAGCTTATTTATACGGGCTTCACGCCCAACACATGCGTCAAACTTCCGCATGTACCTTTTTCTTCACCATTATATGCATCGATATGACTTAAGTTTTGGCCAAGCTGGGTTGCCTGGCTCCTGTGCTTACCCCTACGTTCCCGATTGTTCGGCTAGGCGGTAAAGGGAGCACCTCTGTGATTGTTACTGCCGGGTCAGCCGGATGTGTACCTCAGACTGGGTGAAGCCGAAAGCTAGCGTTCTTAAGGGAATATTCGGTCGGTGAAATAAAAGATGATCTTTTTACTCATTTTATGCGCCCCCAGGTGCTTTTTTCTGCGTTTTTTCACGCAGTCCAGACATGCACTTTAGGGCATGCCTCCCAGCGAAAGGAACCCCTAACGGAACTATTCTCTCTGGAAGATGTTTCTTACTAACCATGTAATATAACATAACTAGTTGGGCACTTGTCTGATAAAGAACTAATGACCCCTACGCCTGGTCTCCACGCATACCCCGGTTCTTATGTAACCGCTATGGTATTCGGACACACTTCGGACCGTCAGGTCCCGAGGTTGAAGCGAAAAGGTCGGCAACGACAAACGATCTACAATCCGGCTAGAAGGCATTACACATGTCAATTCAAAATTACATAGTCATTCTGACTAATTGTATTCCTCTTCTATACCATCTGACAGGCTGTCTAATTTACAGTCCTGCTGGGAATACTTCGCAGCCAACTCTACTTGGCCGTATACTAAGCTTACAGGGATCTCCTTCCCGTCAGGCCCCACTGGTCCGACCTCGGCCATGTGGTTTGGGTCAGACTTCGTAAAACGGGTCTTCACCATGGCCCAGGCCTCCCTAGCGCCTTGTCGGCAGGCCGATATCTTCCACAACCGGAAGCGCCGCCGAGCTCCCTTCAGCTTCTCCGCAAGCTCTCCAAGGCCCTCGGGCATGGAGTGGGCAGGCCATAAGGCTTGGGCAACGCCTCGCATCGCCTGCCGAATTCGCTCGTGCAGTTGCAAGAGTTTGGGAAGAAGGTCACCCGTAGAACCGGGCATCTCCTTTGCAGGACGACCTGTGAGCATACCTACAGACATTACTCTGTTAGTCGACTTCCTCGCCGAACTCTTTTTTCAAAGTTCGTTCAAGCACTTACTAAATATGCCGCGTCGAAGCCGCTGATTCTCCTTCGTGGAGTCCGACAGCTGGCCACGAACATCTTTAAGTTCGACGTCCAGCTTGGTGTTGGCATCCTGAAGATCATTCTTCTCTCGCCTCACCTTTGTCAACGTACTCTCACCGGCCTTTAGCCGGCGTAAGAGTTGTTGCTTTTCCGGATCGAGTCCGGCGCCATCTGCAATATGATTTGTCAGATTTGCACCCACACCGCACAATACTAATCTTTCAAAGTGTATCTTACCTGAGGGGGTCTCTTTGGGCTCCCCTGCTGCGGCTAGTGCAGCCTCTAGTTGGGCCTTGCACTTTTCCAGCTCCTGGGACAGTACGGTATTCTTCTCTGTAAGAACCTGCATGTTAAATGATCCTTAAATCAGTTGCTCTAACTGTTTCAAGTCTCGGGGGCTACTGGTATATATATATTTGACCAAAATTTTCTTACCCGTATGTCTTTTACATACTGCTCCGTGGCTCTGGCTAAACCATTTTGAGCGGCACGGAGGTACGCATCTCCCGAATTAAAGGCATCTAAAGCCTCTTGGGAGAAACAAGCGTCGCGTAGAACTGTCCGGCGATGCCTGTGGTTCATGGCACTCTCCACTTCAAAATTTGTGGCAGACAGCCTGTCCGCATCCTCTGTCGGAGGAGCGTCCGGTGCGCGCCTTGTGCTCGCCTCCGCTTCCTGGCCAGATGTTGGAGCCTGGCTGGTGGAGGCGCGATTGGCAACCTCTCCGAATGTAGTCCGGCGAGGTCTCTTCATTCTGAAGATAGCACGAACGTTAATATGCCCTGACAGAATAACACCAGGGAAACAGAGGGTGCGCTATACCTTTGCACCGGCATCTCAGTCCGGACTACATTCCTTTTTGCCCCACGGGGCCCTGCGGCCCCTCGTTGGCTAGCCGCCGCAGGTTCGGCCTCCCGCCTCGGAAATCTCCCCTGCAAAACACGGTTGTCGTCAGAAACACCGGAATACATGAGAATGGAATCTCTCTCAAGGGAATGGGACTCCGGTTTCTGTCACCTGGGAGGCCGGGATTAACCCTGGGTAATCAGCCGTAATGGCTACCAAGGTATTGTCCTTGCTTAGCTGATGGAACACCCCATCGATAAACTCCACCGATATGTCCGGATCCTCTTCGGAGTCCAGATCGAGGGACCGTTCTGGGTCCTCGGGCTGTGGAGGGCGGCTGTTTATATCCTTTACCTCCTGTCGCAGTTCCTGCATTGAAGTCGTTAGACTACATATCTAACCGTGGGAGTATAAAACAAACGGGCAAGCGCAATTGTTCACTTACCCAACTTGGAGGATGGTACATAGTAAATCCGGCCCGCGGGTTGACGCGGAGGAATTCCTCCTTTTCTCCCTTGTACAAAGAGGATAAGATCTTTACTAGGGCGGCGGCTGAGGCCGGCCCCTTACGACCGTAACGGGTGGCGTCATCCTCCCCGTTGAAATCCCACATGGGGTGGCCTCTGTATTGAAGTGGCTGCACCCCCCGCATAATGCATGCGGCCATGACTCCAATCATGGTTAGTCTGGAATGAGCCAACAGTCTTATCCGGCCCATCAGGTAAAGGACGTCTCTGCCTCTTTCTCTCTGAGAGCTCCGCGGACGCCAGCTCAAGCGTTTCTTCAATGGAGCACTGTTGAACTCAGGGAGACCGACCCGGATAGGGTCCGGTAGCGGGACGTCATCTATGTAAAACCATTCCGAAGGCCGGTCCTCAGACGCCTTCTTTGGGGTTCCGGATAGGTATCCGGTCCCGGCGATGCGTCATACTTCGGCTCCGCACACTTGGTATATAGACCCCTCTTGAGAACGGGGCACCAGGCAGAATAACCTCTTCCACAGCGCGAAATGAGCCTCAACGCCTAAAAATAGCTCGCAAAGGGCGACGAAACCCGCAATATGTAATACGGAGGCGGGCGTGAGATTGTGCAGCTGGAGGCCGTAGAACTCCAGAAGCCCGCGGAGAAATGGATGAATTGGAAATCCAGTCCCCTTATTAGATAGGGGACGAGGCACACCCGCTCTCCTTTAGAAGGATTGGGGGTGCTCTTCGCTTGTTTTCCGCCATTGTAGGTGGCGAGACCGGCTCGGACCGGGACCATGTATGCCTGAGGGAGAAATCCCTTGGCCTGAAGCGACACTAACTCGCTATGCGGGATGGTGCAACTCTCCCAGTCCCCGGGTTTGGGACCGGAGGGGCGAGGGGAGGAGCTGCGACGGCTGGTCATGTTGGAATGGACCTTTGCTGGAAGCGCTCTGATGATAACTCGCGGAGAGGAGAAGATGTGGTTTGGACCTAAATCCCCATCTAGTTAAATAGGCGGCTCGTTTATACGGCTAGGGGTATGGATGTAAAAACGCCCCGGCTTTTCGCATTCGTTGACATGTGGATGACGGCCATTATTGGGCGTGGAAGCCGAGGAGCACTACATTACAAAAATCAGACATTATTCCTACAGGTACACAGGATTTGGAGAAGAACCCGCCTTGCAATGTCGAACAATCTGCGCGCCGGACTCGTCGTCATTGAAGCCTGGTTCGGGGGCTACTGAGGGAGTCCTGGATTAGGGGGTGTTCGGGTAGCCGAACTATACCTTCAGCCGGACTCCTGGACTATGAAGATACAAGATTGAAGACTTCGTCCCGTGTCCGGATGGGACTTTCCTTGGCGTGGAAGGCAAGCTTGGCGATGCGTATATTCAAGATCTCCTACCATTGTAATCGACTCTATGTAACCCTAACCCTATCCGGTGTCTATATAAACCGGAGGGTTGTAGTCCGTAGGACATCAACTCCATATACAACAATCATACCATAGGCTAGCTTCTAGGGGTTAGCCTCCTTGATCTCGTGGTAGATCTACTCTTGTACTACCCATATCATCAATATTAATCAAGCAGGAGTAGGGTATTACCTCCATCGAGAGGGCCCGAACCTGGGTAAAAACATCGTGTCCCTTGTCTCCTGTTACCATCCGGCCTTGACGCACAGTTCGGGACCCCCTACCCGAGATCCGCCGGTTTTGATACCGACAAAGGGCTTATAAGTAAATGAAATAACATGCATGCCACAGTCAGGCGTCTGGGCGACACCACATAAAGGTCTTATATAAGAATAATCACGATGAATATCCAGGAGGTAGAACCGTCCCAGGGATACTCAATAATTCAAATAACATAAATGATTAGTCCATAAAAAAAATAATCATAATCATCATACGTCACAAGTTATGATCCATGTTCTGGTTTAGTAGTTTCTCCTCCAAAGACCGACACTAAGACCGACACTTGACCCATCCCAGACTGTAGTCCTTAACCATGGACACGGCTATTCGAATAGGTATTATCTCTGCAGAGGGTGTACTCTTTACCCACGAGTAACGGATTTCTTTAGTCCATCGGAACTAATTCCGTCTACGGTCTTTTAGTCGAAAACATGCCTGACTTGCACACACCAGCTTAACTTTACTCGTGTATGGAATCACCCAGACACCTGTTAAGCAAAACTCTAAGTGGGGAGGCTACAACCTCGCGTAGCATGGGATCAAATTTTTATCGCGCGCTCTAAGGGGTGGCCTCCCCTCTCGGTCCCAACCGGAAACATCCATGCCCCCGGACCAGGTGGCATGCCTACCGGCTACAACCGGTATCTTCCACCATGGCCTCTCTGTACGGTGTGTGCTAGGACAGGGGTTGACAACTTACTAAACCGTATCCTACCTACGGCAGGGACAAGTGGCAGCACGAAACAAGTATGGGGGTTACTAGAACAAGACTCGATCTACGGCCGACTCAGGAGGCTTAAGTATTTCCTGCATGGTTAGCTCAAGAATTATATTTCACAGCCATCAGACACAACCACCACTCATCATACCTCCCCCTGCCCTACTGGTCATAACCGTCTCGACAAGGGACAAGCTCGTGTCTACACAAGACAGAGACTTTCCCGGGTCCTTCCCGGTAGGCATGAGAGGCATATGAGGGTGATTGCTATCACAAGCTTATCCATTTCCAACAGCAAGAATTTTCATTTATGCACTCAAGGTGTATGATCATATCGTCACATAAAAATAACCAACGCTTCATGTCGAGGTGGTGTTATAACCGTATCAAACAACCCACAAAACATTATGCCAGGGTTCAGAATGCTTGCCTTCAAGTTGTGGAGAGGCAGGGTACATTCCAAAACTTTGAAAGTTTTCTTCTCTCTCCAACAAATCCTATTTTTGGAAATATTTAAATTAACACATAGTTTAAAAACAGTACAAAAAAGTTGCTTGGAAAATTTTGAAATAAATATGAAAATAAACTAGACAATATTTGAGGAACAACAGAAAAAGAATCAAGTCATTTGGATTTATATTTTAAGAGTTATAGCCAGTCAATTCTGTTTTTTAAAATAAAACAGAAAAAGGGAAAACGTCTCGGGCAAAATACGTCTTCGAAGCAGAGGAGACGTACTCGGGGGTTTGCGCTTCCACTTACACCAGCGTGGACTCGATCGGGGTCGCTGACAGTGGGTCCAGGGGGCCCACTGGTCAGGTTTGACCGGTCGCCCCGCCTTCGTCCTCCTCTGGCCGAACAGAGGTGAGGGCTCCGGCGATCAATGCCGGCGAACGGCGGCTCCCGGCGGGCTCCAGAGGGTTGGGATGGAACCGCAAGACCGGGGCGGTCCTCCCGGTGGTCATTAGGTAGGTGGGGACGAAGGGAGTCACCGGCGGTGAGCTTCGCGGCGGCCGGTGGCTTCGGGAGAATTAGGGGTTCGCACTACGGTGGTTCTTGAGTAGGTTTGAGGTGTTGGGTGGCTTTGCAAGATCGAGGGGAGGAGGATGGTGGCTCTGTATGGGCTGGGGAGGCCTTGCTTGCGACGAATTGCACCGGAGAGCGGCGGCGGCCGAACTGGCCGGAGACGGGGAAGAAGGCTTCCCGCTGTCACTTGCGGGCTGGGGGAACTCTAGGAGGATGGCTTGAGGCTGCTTGGGTGCCTGGACGAGCTCGGGGACTCCTATTTATAGGTGGACGAGGTTGGTTCGCGGCGGCCGGGGATAAGCTTGATGGCGAACCGCCGTTCTGTTGCTGCAGGCGACGTGGCGACGACGGGCGCTAGCAGACAGCTTGCGGATGAGGTCGAGCTGCTCTAGAGGGTAGCTGGCGCGCTGGAGTGGTTTGGGCGGCGCCGTCCAGGGCGGGAGCCCACTGTGGCCAGCCGCTAGCCGCCGTGGCCGACCTGACGGCGGCGCTGTAGGGCGCCAGGGGCGAGCTGGCGGGTTCTGGTGAGTGGATGAGGCCGGGGGCGTGGCTCTGCAGGCGAGCAAGGGCCGGGTGCGACGCGGCGACCCGCGCGCACACACGTGCAAAACGCGCGCTCTAGGCGCGCCCAGAGCACGCACGCTACGTGCTCGGCAATATGCCAAGGCATGCTAGAGTGCTTGAGCGGGGCTGGAAAATAACAGGGCTAGGTTAGGGTTAGTGAGGAGATCAATGGACATGGTTGTTAGGTCAGATGATCAAGTTCACAAAGTAAACTTAAAATCATGCCAAAACTGGCTATGCACTTAGGGTGTTTGACAGAATGCCAAGGTCATCTAGGCAATTCTTGGGGTGGCCAAATTCTCCAGATCAATGTCTCTTTAGATGATACAGAGGGTGGTGAGGTTAGTTTGCCAAAAGCTCAAACTTGTTAGTGTAAGTTTTGCCATACTTCAGTTCTGGGCAGAAGGAAAAAGGCATTGTTTCAGGAGCCAAAAATCTTCCAATGGGTCCACTCTCCTGGACTTACGGGTTTGGTATGCTGTACTACAAGCAGGAGAAAGCTCATGGCCACTAGAGCAAAATTTATTAGGGATGCAGTTGAAAACACCCAACTGGGCCAGAATGAAAAAGAGGTTGATTCACTCAAATTTTTCAAAGAACATCAATGGGTTTTTGCATGAAGTTGAATAATATACTCCTATTAACATCCCATAATTTTGGTGGAAGCTAGAAAGAAATATTTAAAGGGGTCGTAGTGCAAAATTGCTCTCTGGACCAGATTTGGAAACTTGGTGTAGAGCTCAAAATATTAAATGAATGAAATATATTTTTGCATAAAGTGATTTGAAAACATCTCATGACATCTCCAAATTTTGGTGAAAATTTTAAATAAATTTATCAAGTGGTTGTAGTTCAAAAGAGCTCCAAAACTAAAGGAAAAATCATTTTAAGGAATAAAGCTCAGAGAGAAATAATTGTGCAAATCAATTCCACTTATAATAGAAATGTTTTCTTGAGAGGTTAGACAAGTCCAATAATATTTTTGGAAAGTTTTTCACTTGAGGTAAAAACTCCATAATAAGGAAAAGGATGGCTCTGAAATCAAAAGAAAATCCAGAAAATTAAAAGTTTAAATTTCCTAGAAAAATTTTAATTAATAAAACAAGGTTAAAATTTTGGGGTGTCACAACACTACCCCCCTTAAGAAAAATCTCGTCCTCGAGATTTGCTAAAAGTTGCTTTAAGAAAATATAAGCAATAAAATGTGGCTACAGTGAGAGGGTAATAAGTGGTGTAAAACCACAGTGTGGAACACTGGCGCTGCGTGGGAAAATCTACGGTTAGGGGGAAAACGAGAGATTTCTACGTTGGATACAGTAAATTTAGAATAAATTCTAAATTTAAAATACGCTGGTCGTACCCGAGAGCACAGTGCTCTCTCTGGCTGACAGGTGGACCCGGGGCCCACTGTCAGCCTCTTCTTCTTCCTCTCTCCCGCGTGCTTTCCCGCGCTTTCTCCATCGGCGATGTCTAGCGCGTAGGGCATCTAGGCCGTACCTGCGGTAGTGCACGGCGTGCTAGCTGCCGGTGCAGCGTGCACTCACCTCGCGGGCCAGCGTGCTGTCGGCACTGCTCGCGGATTCGCCTCCGAACACCGGCGACCGGGTGACGAGCGGCGCTGGTGGACTTCTCCCACCGTACACCGAGCTCGAGCTATAAAACGGCTGAGGTGCTTCTCTCTTCTTCCTCACACCTGGCCTCGCTTCCCTTCTTCCTCCTCCATTTCCGTTTACAGAAGCTAGAGACGAGGTTTTAATGGCGGAGGCGATGCCAGATTGGTATGTGATCCTGATGTGCGGAGGGCTGGTGGCATTGATGGGGCTCTCCGTGCTCCTGTGTGCGATGATCCTCGATGATCGTCGTGATGCTGCCGCTCGAGTGTTGGCTCTCCACGATGGCGGTGATCACGAGGAGTAGGTGTGGTCTCGGGTGCTAACTGTTGTTGGTGTGCGGGAGGTAACTCGTATCCGGATGATTATCCATTAATCTCTCTTTCAGAGACGGTGGTGCGTTAGGGAGATGATTAGCCAGATGCAACATGGTTACGTGGTGTTGCAAGTAGTGTATGTGTTCGAGTGATTGCGGTTGTGAGTCTGCTGCCGTGGTGTTGCGTGAATAAAATTCCATGTCGTGAGGAGACATATGCTGTAGCAACTCAGGGAAAAGAAATCTCACTCTAGGATTTCTCGCAAGGAAAAAATTAGTTAATCAAAATTTACAGCAGCAAAAATTACTCATTACAATTGAAACCAAATGTTCATCTCATCGCACAAGGTTTAGAATAACACGCATGAGTTACAACACTTAACTAAATGCGAGAATACAAGAACGTAGCAGTGACGTCTAGAATGAAAATGGCAACTGGACGGGGTCCCGAGAAAATGTCTCTGGTACTGGGGCGCACTCTTCTTCTATCGGGGGAAGCGGATTGATCAGTCGATGAACGCGTCTCTCCTGGTCGGGCCTCAGTGGTCTGCCGATGGCGATCTGAGGATTTAAATCAGCGAGGCTCTGGAGATAACCCATTACTCGCTGGGTTAAATGCTCTTGAGCGATGACATACTGGATAAGGTTGGCCAGTACTGGGTCTCTCTAAATTTGTCCACCGGGAAAAGATGTCACTTCCCCGGGTGCTGCACGGCTCGGAAAGTAATAATACCCTCGTTCGCTGGCATAGGGTACCGCGAATCGAAGGCGAACAATCGCTTCGTGTGCAGCCGCTTCTATGGCCATCTGCGGAGTCGGCATAGATTTCCCTAGGAAGGAGACTTCCGTTGGGTCCTGATTTGAGTTTACGGGAGGGATGTGCACTACTGCCCAATATTTCGAGGTGGAAGAGGTGATCCTCGATTTGAGCAGCTCATACTGGGGTGGCTGGGTAGAACCCATGGTACTGCAGGTAAAGTCCCACAATATTTTAACAAAACTACCCGGGGTTGCATCCGGGGTTCTCAGATAAATGCTAGGGCTCGGCATGGCAAGAAATGGTTGTGAGGGTTGCGCACAAGATGAGGGGTACTCGGCAAGGTCACGAGGTGTCCCTTTTATAAAGCAACTGGGCTGGGTTATTTACCGCGGTGAAGGGCAACTAGTTTGTCGGTTCTGCCCTATGGGGTCGGGGTCAAAGCCACAGATACACACATCTCACCAAAGCGACGCATTACTGTGGGTGCCGTCAGGGTTGGTTTTGGTAGCTACGCCCAGAATTAAAAATGCAACCGTACATCAACACACTTATGCACAGCTACTTTTTAAAATAGGGGCGCACATACAGACAACACTGCGGTAATACAAGATCACACAACTACAGGTTGTGGACATACTGAGACTCGGTACTACTCGAGTGACTTAGTCTACCTCATTTATATCTAAGCGGGCGTGCCTTGTGGCTGCCGAGGCTTCTCCATTGGCTTCACCGTCGGGGTTAGCTGGAGGGGGTTGAGGAACTGCAGGGCCGGGGTAGTGATGATGACCATCGTGGGGATTGTTGGCCACAATCCCATTGGAGTGTGTTCCCAAAAGGCAACGGAGCACTTCTGGGGTCATCAAAGCACCTTGGTCGATGACCGGGGCTGATCTCAAGGTCTCAATCGGTTGTCCGAACAGCACGACTGGGTTGTCGGCGTTGGGCTCAGCCTCTCTTCTTGCCGGGGCTCGGCGAACCAGTTCTCCACGAGCTGCGATCAGATCAAGGGTGATTTGATCGAACAGTCCCTCTAGTGCACTTACATAGTGCACCAGATGCAATAATGCAGGATCCGTCTCGTGATCTCCGTTGGCAACTTGTGGTGGTCTACCATACCCGTCATGGCTGGGGTAGTAGTAGAAGGAGCGACAGTTAACTCTGGGCGACAAGTGCCAGAGTTGAACTATAGCTTCTCGGGCGGCTAGTTGGATGGCTTGTGGCTCAAAGGAAGTTGTCCTTCCGGTGAACCTGTAGGGGCGTTCTGGCGATAGACCCCTACCATAGACGTGCACAGTGGCCCAAAATTGACGGCTCTCACCGCTCATGGACCCTTGGTACACAACATACTCTGGGGGCTCTTCTAACGCGAAGGCATGGCGAGTGAGGTTTGCTAGCACGGTCACGAAACCTCCAAGGTTGGTTGCTGTGGTCTCATTGTGAACAATGGGGCCAGGCATTATGGCTTGGTGTGGGGTAGAGGCTGTGATGTGCTGGGTTGAGGCTAGCGTGCCCTTTTATAGAAAAAGGGAACGGAGTCTTCCTTCGCACGCTTGCGAGAAAGACTATTTAGGGGCCGTCACTGGCGTGTGACTGACAGGTTAGGCAGATAGGTTGGGCACCGACTGCCAAAAGGTGTCGGGTCACTGTGAGGCTATCTTACACGAGAAGCTTGGCCGGGGTTTGGTTAAGGTCTGGTGGGTTGGTTTACCTAGGTTTTTCGACCTGGCTAAGATAGGATTAGCCAATGGTCAGCCTGGCTCTGATACCAAGTTTGTCAGGACCAGATTTTCGGGATATTAATTTCCCAAAAGTGGCCCTTGTGCTCACCAGCCCCAGGATTACTGTTAGCTGATGAGACACCAACTTGTTACAGAAACTCCAAGCAAAATACAAAATATGAAGTACAAGACCATTCTGGCCTATGGGTACAACAATTTGTTTCTAGAGGTTGATGGCGGAAGCGGTTTGCAGATCATCAGCGTCTATGGGACTCCATTTCCCACAGGAACAGCTGACCAGGATAACTCCTATCTTCGCGAGGCTGCTATCACCATTACGTAGGTTCCGGGGCTTTCATCGCAACGCTCCTTTCCACGCAAGAAATCTGTCCAAGACAATAGCCAGGGACAAGCCAGTGAGTACTTTGAATGTACTCGCAAACATTAAGAACACAGGTATAATATAGCCATTGATAATCATGTTTTGAAATATTCCATGATCACATCATCAGTTATGAAATAAGGTTCATGATGCACGCAAGCAGATCATTCAAATAAAACATGAGTAAACAATCAGGGAGTAGAAATGAAAAGCACCGATCGGGTGTCTGAAGCGAAGCCTCGAAAGGATAATAATATGAAGCGTGCCTCAGTCGGGCATCTGTGCGACACCACATAAAGGGCTTATAAGTAAATGAAATAACAAGCATGCCACAGTCGGGCGTCTGTGCGACACCACAAAAAGGGCTTATAAGTAAATGAAATAACAAGCATGCCACAGTCGGGCGTCTGAGCGAAACCACATAAAGGGCTTATAAGTAAATGAAATAACACGCATGCCACAGTCGGGCGTCTGGGCGACACCACATAAAGGGCTTACATAAGAATAATCATGATGAATATCCAGGAGGTAGAACCGTCCCAGGGATACTCAATAATTCAAATAACATAAATGATTAGTCCATAAAAATAATAATCATAATCATCATACGTCACAAGTTATGATCCATGTTCTGGTTTAGTAGTTTCTCCTCCGAAGACCGACACTAAGACCGACACTTGACCCATCCCAGACTGTAGTCCTTAACCATGGACACGGCTATTCGAATAGGTATTATCTCTGCAGAGGGTGTACTCTTTACCCACGAGTAACGGATTTCTTTAGTCCATCGGAACTAATTCCGTCTACGGTCTTTTAGTCGAAAACATGCCTGACTTGCACACACCAGCTTAACTTTACTCGTGTATGGAATCACCCAGACACCTGTTAAGCAAAACTCTAAGTGGGGAGGCTACAACCTCGCGTAGCATGGGATCAAATTTTTATCGCGCGCTCTAAGGGGTGGCCTCCCCTCTCGGTCCCAACCGGAAACATCCATGCCCCCGGACCAGGTGGCATGCCTACCGGCTACAACCGGTATCTTCCACCATGGCCTCTCTGTACGGTGTGTGCTAGGACAGGGGTTGACAACTTACTAAACCGTATCCTACCTACGGCAGGGACAAGTGGCAGCACGAAACAAGTATGGGGGTTACTAGAACAAGACTCGATCTACGGCCGACTCAGGAGGCTTAAGTATTTCCTGCATGGTTAGCTCAAGAATTATATTTCACAGCCATCAGACACAACCACCACTCATCATACCTCCCCCTGCCCTACTGGTCATAACCGTCTCGACAAGGGACAAGCTCGTGTCTACACAAGACAGAGACTTTCCCGGGTCCTTCCCGGTAGGCATGAGAGGCATATGAGGGTGATTGCTATCACAAGCTTATCCATTTCCAACAGCAAGAATTTTCATTTATGCACTCAAGGTGTATGATCATATCGTCACATAAAAATAACCAACGCTTCATGTCGAGGTGGTGTTATAACCGTATCAAACAACCCACAAAACATTATGCCAGGGTTCAGAATGCTTGCCTTCAAGTTGTGGAGAGGCAGGGTACATTCCAAAACTTTGAAAGTTTTCTTCTCTCTCCAACAAATCCTATTTTTGGAAATATTTAAATTAACACATAGTTTAAAAACAGTACAAAAAAGTTGCTTGGAAAATTTTGAAATAAATATGAAAATAAACTAGACAATATTTGAGGAACAACAGAAAAAGAATCAAGTCATTTGGATTTATATTTTAAGAGTTATAGCCAGTCAATTCTGTTTTTTAAAATAAAACAGAAAAAGGGAAAACGTCTCGGGCAAAATACGTCTTCGAAGCAGAGGAGACGTACTCGGGGGTTTGCGCTTCCACTTACACCAGCGTGGACTCGATCGGGGTCGCTGACAGTGGGTCCAGGGGGCCCACTGGTCAGGTTTGACCGGTCGCCCCGCCTTCGTCCTCCTCTGGCCGAACAGAGGTGAGGGCTGCGGCGATCAACGCCGGCGAACGGCGGCTCCCCCGCGGGCTCCAGAGGGTTGGGATGGATCCGCAAGACCGGGGCGACCCACCCGGTGGTCATTAGGTAGGTGGGGACGAAGGGAGTCACCGGCGGTGAGCTTCACGGCGGTCGGTGGCTTCGGGAGAATTGGGGGTTCGCACTACGGTGGTTCTTGAGCGGGTTTGAGGTGTTGGATGGCTTCGCAAGATCGAGGGGAGGAGGATGGTGGCTCTATATGGGCTGGGGAGGCCTTGCTTGTGACGAATTGGACCAGAGAGCGGCGGCGGCCGAACTGGCCGGAGACGGGGAAGAAGGCTTCCTGCCGTCGCTTGCGGGCTGGGGGAACTCTAGGAGGATGGCTTGAGGCTGCTTGGGTGCCTGGACGAGCTCGGGGATTCCTATTTATAGGTGGACGAGGTTGGTTCACGGCGGCTGGGGATAAGCTTGACGGCGAACCGCCGTTCTGTTGCTACAGGCGACGTGGCGACGACGGGCGCTAGCAGACGGCTTGCGGATGAGGTCGAGCTGCTCCAGAGGGCAGCTGGCGCGCTGGAGTGGTTCGGGCGGCGCCGTCCAGGGCAGGAGCCCACTGTGGCCAGCCGCTAGCCGCCGTGGCCGACCTAACGGCGGCGCTATAGGGTGCCAGGGGCGAGCTGGCGGGTTCTGGTGAGTGGATGAGGCCGGGGGCGTGGCTCTGCAGGCGAGCAAGGGCCGGGCACAACGCAGCGACCCGTGCGCACGCGCGTGCAAAACGCGCGCTCTGGGCGCGCCCAGAGCACGCACGCTACGTGCTCGGCAATATGCCAAGGCATGCTAGAGTGCTTGAGCGGGGCTGGAAAATAACAGGGCTAGGTTAGGGTTAGTGAGGAGATCAATGGACATGGTTGTTAGGTCAGATGATCAAGTTCAGAAAGTAAACTTAAAATCATGCCAAAACTCGCTATGCACTCAGGGTGTTTGACAGAATGCCAAGGTCATCTAGGCAATTCTTGGGGTGGCCGAATTCTCCAGATCAATGTCTCTTTAGATGATACAGAGGGTGGTGAGGTTAGTTTGCCAAAAGCTCAAACTTGTTAGTGTAAGTTTTGCCAAACTTCAGTTCTGGGCAGAAGGAAAAAGGCATTGTTTCAGGAGCCAAAAATCTTCCAATGGGTCCACTCTCCTGGACTTATGGGTTTGGTATGCTGTACTACAAGCAGGAGAAAGCTCATGGCCACTAGAGCAAAATTTATTAGGGATGCAGTTGAAAACACCCAACTGGGCCAGAATGAAAAGGAGGTTGATTCACTCAAATTTTTCAAAGAACATCAATGGGTTTTTGCATGAATTTGAATAATATACTCCTATTAACATCCCATAATTTTGGTGGAAGCTAGAAAGAAATATTTAAAGGGGTTGTAGTGCAAAATTGCTCTCTGGACCAGATTTGGAAACTTGGTGTAGAGCTCAAAATATTAAATGAATGAAATATATTTTTGCATAAAAGTGGTTTAAAAACATCTCATGACATCTCCAAATTTTGATGAAAATTTTAAATAAATTTATCAAGTGGTTGTAGTTCAAAAGAGCTCCAAAACTAAAGGAAAAATCATTTTAAGGAATAAAGCTCAGAGAGAAATAATTGTGCAAATCAATTCCACTGATAATAGAAATGTTTTCTTGAGAGGTTAGACAAGTCCAATAATATTTTTGGAAAGTTTTTCACTTGAGGTAAAAACTCCATGATAAGGAAAAGGATGGCTCTGAAATCAAAAGAAAATCTAGAAAATTAAAAGTTTAAATTTCCTGAAAAATTTTTAATTAATAAAACAAGGTTAAAATTTTGCGGTGTCACACTCCTCTCGCGTAATGCGGCCGACCGAACACTACGCGGTCGGGACAGTGCGGCGGACCGACCACCACGGGGTCGGGATAGAGCGGCAACTCAAGCCGAACAGCAGCCCGCCCCGCCACCATGAAAAAACAGAGACAAAATAGTTTGGGGTCATACACACGACCTCTGGCAGACGCTGGATAATAGAGCAGGACATACCCGATCGATTTACGGATCGTGAGGACGTTCCTCGACACGTGATGATGGCTACCTATTCGGACGTGACAAACCTAGTCACACCCGAGCCGACAATCGTAGACGGACTCCATCGGAGCTACGTCGCGACGCGGCCCGATACAAAGGCGCCGCACACCCTCTTTGCTTCACCGATGAAGTAATGGATCACAAATTCCTTGAAGGGTTCAAACCCGTTAACATTAAATCATATGACGGAACAACCGACCCCGCGGTATGGATCGAGGATTTAATTATCCATATCCACATGGCCCGTGGAGATGACCTCCACGCTATCAAATACCTCCCACTAAAGCTCAAAGGGCCAGCTTGGCACTGGTTAAACAGCCTGCCTGAAAACTCAATCGGTAGCTGGGAGGACTTGGAAGAAGCCTTCCTCGACAACTTCCAAGGTACATATGTCCGGCCACCAAACGCCGATGACTTAAGCCACATAGTCCAACAACCTGGAGAGTCAGCCAGCAAATTTTGGACTAGGTTCCTAACCAAAAAGAACCAGATCGTCGACTGTCCGGATGGAGAAGCTCTAGCGGCCTTTAAACATAGCATCCGCGACAAATGGCTCGCCCGCCACCTCGGCCAAGAAAAGCCAAAATCTATGATAGCCCTCACGGCACTTATAACCCGCTTTTGTGCGGGTGAGGATAGCTGGCTGGCTCGTAGTAAAAATACGGCCAGCGATGCAGGCCCTTCCAAGGCCAAAAACAGCAACGGCAAGCTCCGACGCAGCTGACACAAATGCCGAAGCAATGGCGATAACACCGATGATACTACTGTCAATGCTGGATTCAGCGGCTCCAAGTCCGGTCAGCAGAAAAAGGCGTATAAAAGAAACAATCAGGGACCGTCCAGCATGGACCGCATACTCGACCGACTGTGCCAAATCCATGGCACCCCAGACAAACCAGCCAACCATACCAATAGAGATTGTTGGGTTTTTAAGCAAGTCGGCAAGTTAAATGCCGAGAACAAGGAAAATGGATCACAGAGCGATGACGATGATGAGGAGCCCCTGCAGCCAAACACAGGGGCAGAAGAAGTTTCCCCCTCGGGTAAAAATGGTGAACATGATATATGCTACACACATCCCCAAGAGGGAGCGCAAACGCGCACTCAGGGACGTCTATGCGATAGAGCCAGTCGCCCCAAAATTCAATCCATGGTCATCGTGCCCGATCACTTTTGATTGTCGGGGTCATCCGACCAGTATTCGGCATGGCGAATCAGCCGCACTAGTCCTAGACACAATCATTGATGTATTCCACCTGACACGAGTCCTCATGGACAGTGGCAGCAGCCTCAATCTGCTCTATCAGGATACAGTGTGCAAAATGGGCATTAACCCATCACAGATCAAGCCCACAAGGACTACCTTTAAAGGAGTCATACCAGGCATAGAGGCCCGCTGTACGGGCTTAATCACACTAGAGGTTGTCTTCGGATCTCCGGACAACTTCCGAAGCGAGGAGTTAATCTTCGGCATCGTCCCCTTTCGCAGCAGCTATCACGCACTGCTTGGACGAACCGCATTTGCTCGATTCAATGTGGTACCTCACTACGCTTATCTCAAGCTCAAGATGCCCGGACCACGTGGCGTCATAACAGTCAATGGAAATACAGAACGCTCCCTCCGTACCGGGGAGCATACCACGGCCTTAGCAGTAGAAGTACAGCGCGGCATTCTCCAGCAGAACCTTAATTCAGCGGTCGAGCCCCTGGACACCATTAAGAGAGTCCAGACTATTCTGCACCAAGACAGCCCAGCTCGTCAAGAGCTTAACTAGCAATTTGGCCTCCGTCCCAGTCCCAATCAAACGGCGGCATTCGTACCGCGCGTACATAACTATGCACTCAAAATTCCATGGGCATCGATGGAGCCATAGCTAGCCCGTGATCCACGGTGCGCCTCGACCAACCCTGGATCAGCACACCTTCACTTTTTCTTTTTCATTTCGGGTTTTTCTCTTCTCGAGGATTTTTCTAGTAACCTAGTCATCGGACCGATCACGGGACGGATACACCAAGGAGGGAAGGAGCGTTGACGTACAAGGGAATCCCAAGGTGGTCTCTGCTAACGATTGCTATACATGTTTTACATACCCGCACGTAGCTCGCTCTTGGTCATGGCATGCTAAATAGCCGTACTTGCTTATCGCATTGCTTGCACACGTACACCTTGACGTATTAATCAAATTACAATGAAAAATATTTGGCAGCGTCAGCTTATTCCTTGATTTTTTTCCCTACCTCTGTATTTGTTACTCATCGCACCCGTACACTCTGGTACGTATTACTTCGCCAGGGGCTTCATCGCACCCCGCAATACGGCAAGTTCAAACACTTTTTACAGTACAGTTCGGCACCCCGAACTTATAGCATTATATGCATCGGCTCCGAATCATGTCTTTGGTCAATAGTTGGGTTGCCCGGTTCCTGTGCTTACTACCTTACGTTCCGCTATATCGGCTAGGGTAGTAAAGGGAGAACTACTGCGATTGTGTCCCGGTTCTTCCGGACGAGCACCTTGGTAGAGAAAGTCGAAAACCGACTGTCATGATGCAGCGAGAGCTGGTCAGCTGTTCAAGAGGTTTCAAATCCTTAGAGATTTTTTCTGCTTTATGCGAGGAGTCGGTTTCTATCCGATCAGGTGTATAGCGCCCCTAGTTCGGCCTTCCGACTACCAGGGGCTTTGCCAAAATTCTCATTGTCAAACTCCTGTGGCTAAGTGAGGGTGATAAAGGCCATATAGTCCGATTGCCTTGTTCGTTGCGCTAAACACCTCCTTTAAGGACCGGAATGTGGAGTAAAGAGTGTTTAGATTTATCCCGAACACCCCCATACTATCTACATGGGGGCAGAAGCCGACGACTGGCCAACCCTCAGATTTCATAAACGGCCGCACAGGAGGTAAAATTTTAAAAGTCGCAAGCATTATATTACATAACGACATTGTTTCATATTACAAGACAGGATAATATGAATGTTTTCATACGAATATAACATCCTTCTCACATTGATCCACCACAAGGTGGGATCCCTCCAGGACACTATCAAAATATAGCTCGGGTCGGCGGTGCTCCTTGCCCTCAGGCAGCCCCTTGGTCATCAGCTTCTTGGCATCCATCTTCGCCCAATGCATCTTGCGCGGGCAAAAGCCATCCGTGCACCTTCAATGCAGACCGACCACTTCACGACTTCAAGCCGTGGGCAGGCACTCACAAGCCGCTTCACAAGTCCGAAGTAGCTGCTGGGCATGGGCTCGGCAGGCCATAGCTAGACTATTAGGTCCTTCATGGCTAGCTCGGCCGCCTTGAGCAGCTCGACCAGCTGTTTCAGCTAGTCACTGAAGGGCACCGGATGTTCTAGTCCAAGGTATTGAGACCAGAACAGCTTCTCTATAGAACTCCCTTCTTTGGCTCGATAGAACTCGGCAGCATCTGATACGCTGCGCGGCAAATCCGTAAATGCCCCTGAAGAGCTCCAAATTCGGGTAAGTAAAAGGAACGTTTCCTTCGCAGACTTCCTTTGCATAATGAAAGCCTTACCTGCCGCGATCTTCTTGGTCGCCTGGATTTCCTGGAGGGCGCTCTGGGCTTCAGCCCGGGCACCTTGTGCTTTCTGGCGGGCCTTCGCAAGTTCGGACCCTTGCGTCTTAACATCACGCTCCAAGGACTCGTACTTCTTGATGGCGTCCTGGAGCTCTTGCCAGACCTCGCTGACCCGGGCCTCGTGCTTCTCGCGCGTGGCGTGTTCCTCGACCGGTTTGTTCTCGTCCTCGGCCAACGCCTTCTTGAGGGCCGCCACCTCGGTCGTGGCCCCTAATAAGGTTCATGACACTTTAGTCAACACGAACCATTCATCCTTCCCAAATATACATGCAGGTTACCGCATACCTTGGCTGTCCTCCAGCTGCTTCTTCATGAGGCCGAGCTCTTCCTCGGCCCGCTCTAGGTTCTGCTTTAGTCCGGAGACCTCTGCAGTATGAGTGGCAGCAGCTAGCAGCGATGCCTGCTTATTCACATAGACATCTTATGTTAGACTCCTGCAAAAGTTATTTTGATCCTTTGTTCGGCCTTTTCTTTCCGAACACCGAACAGAGCATCAGGGGCTACTGTCTACACTGTGATATTCTTTCTACAATTACAATACTTACCTCAAAGCCTATTAGAAGGCTAGCACAGGCTTCGGTCAGTCCGCTTTCGGCGGACAACCTTCTTGATCACCATGCCCATAAGGATACGGTGTTCATCCACAATGGAAGCGCCTCGCAGCGCTTCCAGCAGATTATCTGGTGCCTCTGATTGGACAGAGGTCACCGGCAAAATAGGCACACCTCCTCCTTTTGGGGAAGGCTGCTCGCTTGATTCAAGAGCCGTGTAGGTCTCTGGAACAGTATCTGGCTGGGGGCCGAATTGAACTTGGCCCTCATCACTAGTCCCCATGGGGGCTTTTTCCCCCATGTGTCCGGCGGCCGAGGAGTCATCTTTTGGTGCCACCCTGACGACCTTTGAAACCTCTCCCTGACCTGGGAAGGCCCTTTGGGACACCACCTTGTCATCACCCTTGGCCGGGGAAGAGTGAGCGGGCGGCAGTGACACGCTGGCCATCTCCTTTGAATCTAGCGAACCTCTTGTTGAGGATCACGGGGAGCTGTCACGGGCCGGACTGCAATGGCATGATTTAAACATATTAATATTACAAAGCGAAAAGGCCAAACATTTGGACGTGCATAAGGTTTTTGGTACTTACGAGGCGGCCCGAGGCTTGGTCCGGGCCAGTCGCTCCAGACTGCTATCGACATCCCATGCGGAGTTATCCGCAAGGGAGCCCTTCCCCCTCTTGGGCGCCTTCGCCTCCAGATTTGTGGAGGCCCCCCTTTTCTTCCTTCCCCTCTCAGGAGGGGAGTCGCTTTCTTCCTCCTCCTCGTCGTCATCTTCGGCGGCCGAAGAGTGAGTCTCGTCTTCGGACGTCACGTCCGAAGCACTTTTTCGACGAGGGCCACTCCTGGCCCCCTTGGCCGTTTTCTTAGCCTTCTTCTCCGGCACATCATAAGGCGTCGGAAACAGCATCTTCGTCAGAAGTGGGGTTTCTTGGTCTTCGGGTAGCAGAACCGGACAGTTAATCCACCCCGCTATGTCGATCCAGGCCTAAAAAATTGATAGGAAGGCTTAGACTCCTTCCTCAAAATATGCCAGTAAAGGGTATACCTTGAAAACACGAAAGAACTTACCGGATTCGCCTGGCGCTTTAAGCTAAGCCCGTGATCCTCGGTCATGGGCTGTGGTGTCTCGCCGGCCTTGAAGAGCACTTTCCAGATGTCTTCGTGCATCGTGCCGAAGAGCTCTAGTAGCGTCTGGTGCTTGGCCGGATCGAATTCCCACAAATAGCAAGTCCGGCGTTGGCACGGAAGGATCCGGCAAATGAGCATAACCTGAATCACGTTGACAAGTTTGATTCTCTTGGTTATCATGTTCTGGACACACGTCTGGAGCCCAGTCAGCTCGTTCGAGGAACCCCAGGTTAGGCCCTCTCTTGCCAGGAGGTGAGCCGCATCTGAATTCCGGATCGGAACTCGGGGGCCGCCGCGTCGCTGGTGTCGCGTGGCTCGGTGATGTAGAACCACCCCGACTGCCACCCCTTCACCGTCTCCACAAAGGAGCCTTCGGGCCAGGTGACATTGGGCATCTTGCCCACCATGGCGCCTCCGCACTCTACTTATTGGCCGCTCACCACCTTCAACTTCACATTGAAGGTCTTCAGGCATAGGCCGAAGCGGGGTGGGATGCGGAGAAAGGCCTCGCACACGACAATAAATGTCGAGATGTTGAGGATAGAGTTGGGGGCTAGATCATGGAAGTCCAACCCGTAGTAAAACATCAGTCCACGGACAAACGGGTGGAGAGGGAATCCCAGCCCGTGGACGAAATGTGTGAGAAACACAACCCTCTCATGGGGCTCTGGGGTAGGGACGATTTGTCCCATGGCCGGGAGATGGTGAACGATCCCCTTGGCGAGGTATCCGGCCTCCCGGAGCTCCTTGATGTCCTTCTTCTTGACGGAGGAGGCCATCCACTTGCCTCCGGATCCGGACATAATTGGAGTGCTTTCTCGGACGGGGAAAGCTAGAGCTTGGGCGCTAGAGCTCAAGAATGGATGGGCAGAGGAAGAGAGAAGGCGTGGGAGAAGAAGGGGGAATCCTTATCCCCTTATAAAGGAGATGAATATCGAACGCCTCCCCACTCGCCTTAAGAATCGCCTATTCCCAAGGGTTGTGTAAACAAGCACGGTTGGGTTACCCACACCCGAATTGATGAAAATCCCACGATAAGGGGACACGATCTCTGCTTTGACAAGACGTGCCAATGGCAACCGCGTCTCAAAACGTGGAGCGGCAGACGAAAAATGGTTCGAAATTATGACTGGGCAAACGTGATGTCATGTTACAAAAAGTTGTCAGCAGATTTGACTCATAGAATATTATATTCCCTCTGTGGTTGTGTATGGTGCGTGTGTTATAGGTCCGGACACATTCAATACGTCCGAAGACTATCTTGGAGTTCGGAAGGAGGAACCCGCCTTGCAATGCCGAAGACAGATCTATGCGCCGGATACCTTGTCATTGAAGCCAGGTTCAGGGGCTACTGAGGGAGTCCTGGACTAAGGGGTCCTCGGGCATCCGGCCTGTTAGCCATGGGCTGGACTGATGGGCTATGAAGACACGAAGACCGAAGACTGCACCTGTGTCCAGATAGGACTCACCTTGGCGTGGAAGGCAAGCTTGGCAATCAAATATGTAGATTCCTTTCTTTATAACCGACCTCATGTAACCCTAGATCCTCATGGTGTTTATATAAACTAGAGGACTTAGTCCGGAGAGGGAGAGATATATTCATTGCCATAGCCATACAAGCTAGACCTCTAGGGTTTAGCCATTATGATCTCGTCGTAGATTAACTCTTGTAATACTCATATTCATCAAGATCAATCAAGCAAGACATAGGGTATTACCTCCATAGAGAGGGCCCGAACCTGGGTAAACATTGTGTCCCTTGTCTCCTGTTACCATCGACCTTAGACGCACAGTTCGGGACCCCCTACCTGAGATCCGCCAGTTTTGACACCGACAGTGCGCCCCCAAGGGGGGATTCCTACTCCTACTAGGAGTAGGTTTCCCCCCTTTCCTAGTCCAACTAGGAGGGGGAAGGAAGGGGGAGAGGAAGAAGGAAAGGGGGCCGTCCCCCCTCCCCAATTCGGATTGGGCTTTGGGGGGCGCGCCCCTCCTCTTGGCCGCCTCCTCTCTCTTCCACTAAAGCCCATGTAGGCCCATTAAGCCCCGGGGGGTTCCGGTAACCCCCCGGTACTCCGGTATATGCCCGAACTCATCCGAAACCATTCTGGTGTCCAAACATAACCTTCCAATATATCAATCTTCATGTCTCAACCATTTTGAGACTCCTCGTCATGTCCGTGATCACATCCAGGACTCCAAACTACCTTCGGTACATCAAAGCACATAAACTCATAATACCGATCGTCATTGAATGTTAAGCATGCGGACCCTACGGGTTCAAGAACTATGTAGACATGACCGAGACTCATCTCCGGTCAATAACCAATAGCGGAACCTGGATGCTCATATTGGTTCCTACATATTCTACGAAGATCTTTATCGGTCAAACCGCATAACAACATACGTTGTTCCTTTTATCATCGGTATGTTACTTGCCCGAGATTCGATCGTCGGTATCATCATACCTAGTACAATCTCATTACCGGCAAGTCTCTTTACTCGTTCCGTAATGCAACATCCCGCAACTAACTCATTAATCACATTGCTTGCAAGGCTTATAGTGATGTGCATTACCGAGAGGGCCCAGAGATACCTCTCCGACAATCAGAGTGACAAATCCTAATCTTGATCTATGCCAACTCAACAAACACCATCGGAGACACCTGTAGAGCATCTTTTATAATCGCCCAGTTACGTTGTGATGTTTGATAGCACACTAAGTATTCCTCTAGTATTCGGGAGTTGCATAATCTCATAGTCATAGGAACATGTATAAGTTATGGAGAAAGCAATAGTAATAAACTAAACGATCATAGTGCTAAGCTAACGGATGGGTCAAGTCAATCACATCATTCTCTAATGATGTGATCCCGTTCATCAAATGACAACTCATGTCTATGGCTAGGAAACTTAACCATCTTTTATTAACGAGCTAGTCAAGTAGAGGCTTACTAGTGACACTATGTTTGTCTATGTATTCACACATGTACTAAGTTTCCGGTTAATACAATTTTAGCATGAATAATAAACATTTATCATGATATAAGGAAATATAAATAACAACTTTATTATTGCCTCTATGGCATATTTCCTTCAGTCTCCCACTTGCACTAGAGTCAATAATCTAGATTAAATGTAATGATTCTAACACCCATGGAGTCTTGGTGCTCATCATGTTTTGCTTGTGGGAGAGGCTTAGTCAACGGGTCTGCAACATTTAGATCCGTATGTATCTTGCAAATCTCTATGTGTCTCTCCTTGACTTGATCGTGGATGGAATTGAAGCGCCTCTTGATGTGCTTGGTTCTCTTGTGAAATCTGGATTCCTTTGCCAAGGCAATTGCACCAGTATTTTCACAAAAGATTTTCATTAGACCCGATGCACTAGGTATGACACCTAGATCGGATATGAACTCCTTCATCCAGACTCCTTCATTTGTTGCTTCCGAAGCAGCTATGTATTCCGCTTCACACGTAGATCCCGCCATGACACTTTGCTTAGAACTGCACCAACTGACAGCTCCACCATTCAATAAAAATACGTATCCGGTCTGTGACTTCGAGTCATCCGAATCAGTGTCAAAGCTTGCATCGACGTAACCGTTTACGATGAGCTCTTTGTCACCTCCATAAACGAGAAACATATCCTTAGTCCTTTTCAGGTATCTCAGGATATTCTTGACCGCTGTCCAGTGATCCACTCCTAGATTACTTTGGTACCTCCCTGCTAAACTAATAGCAAGGAATATATTAGGTCTGGTACACAACATTGCATACATGATAGAACCTATGGCTGAAGCATAGGGAATGACTTTCATTTTCTCTCTATCTTTCGTAGTGATCGGGCATTGAGTCTGACTCAACTTCCACCTTGTAACACAGGCAAGAACCCTTTCTTTGCTTGATCCATTTTGAACTTCTTCAAAACTTTATCAAGGTCTATGCTTTGTGAAAGTCCAATTAAGTGTCTTGATCTATCTCCATAGATCTTGATGCCCAATATATAAGCAGCTTCACCGAGGTCTTTCATTGAAAAATTCTTATTCAAGTATCCTTTTATGCTATTCAGAAATTCAGTATCATTTCCAATCAACAATATGCCATCCACATATAATATTAGAAATGCTACAGAGCTCCCACTCACTTTCTTGTAAATATAGGCTTCTCAAAAAGTCTGTATAAAACCATATGCTTTGATCACACTATCAAAGCATATATTCCAACTCCAAGATGCTTGCACCAGTCCATAAATGGATCGCTGGAGCTTACACACTTTATTAGCACCTTTTGGATTGACAAAACCTTCTGGTTGCATCATATACAACTCTTCTTTAAGATATCCATTAAGGAATGCCATTTTGACATCCATTTGCCAAATTTCATAATCATAAAATGCGGCAATTGCTAACATGATTCGTACGGACTTAAGCATCGCTACGGGTGAGAAGGTCTCATCGTAGTCTTCTCCTTGAACTTGTCGAAAACCTTTCACAACAAGTCGAGCTATGTAGACAGTAACATTACCGTCAGCGTCAGTCTTCTTCTTGAAGATCCATTTATCCTCTATGGCTTGCCGATCATCGGGCAAGTCAACCAAAGTCCACACTTTGTTCTCATACATGGATCCCATCTCAGATTTCATGGCCTCAAGCCGTTTTGCTGAATCTGGGCTCATCATCGCTTCCTCATAGTTCGTAGGTTCGTCATGGTCAAGTAACATGACCTCCAGAACAGGATTACCGTACCACTCTGGTACGGATCTTACTCTGGTTGACCTACGAGGTTTGGTAGTAACTTGATCAGAAGTTTCATGATCATCATCATTAGCTTCCTCACTAATTGGTGTAGGAATCACTAGAACTGATTTCTGTGATGAACTACTTTCCAATAAGGGAGCAGGTACAATTACCTCATCAAGTTCTACTTTCCTCCCACTCACTTCTTTTGAGAGAAACTCCTTCTCTAGGAAGGATCCATTCTTAGCAATGAATATCTTGCCTTCGGATCTGTGATAGAAGGTGTACCCCAATCTCCTTTGGGTATCCTATGAAGACGCATTTCTCCGATTTGGGTTCGAGCTTATCAGGTTGAAGCTTTTTCACATAAGCATCGCAGCCCCAAACTTTAAGAAACGACAACTTGGGTTTCTTGCCAAACCACAATTCATCTGGTGTCGTCTCAACAGATTTCGATGGTGCCCTATTTAACTTGAATGCAGCCGTCTCTAAAGCATAACCCCAAAACGATAGCGGTAAATCAGTAAGAGACATCATAGATCGCACCATATTTAATAAAGTGTGGTTACGACGTTCGGACACACCATTACGCTGTGGTGTTCCAGGTGGCGTGAGTTGCGAAACTATTCTGCATTATTTCAAATGAAGACCAAACTCATAACTCAAATATTCACCTCCACGATCAGATCATAGAAAACTTAATTTTCTTGTTATGATGATTTTCCACTTCACTCTGAAATTCTTTGGACTTTTCAAATGTTTCAGACTTATGTTTCATCAAGAATTTGGTGGATAAGAAGGATGGTAGAGTGAAAGGTATATTTGATATACATGTTATTGATGTGTAACTTACTAATGCTCGCACTAGCGCCTGGGTATTTGAGCAGATATTTGATATACATGTTATTGATGTTATTGATATACATGTTATTGATTTTCCACCATTTCCGCTTCTAGTGACGAGTCCCTTTGTAGTAGAAGCACTCAGTCTCAGGCTTAGGTCCAGACTTGGCCTTCTTCACTTGAGCAGCAACTTGCTTGCTGTTCTTCTTGAATTTCCCCTTCTTCCCTTTGCCCTTCTTCTTGAAACTGGTGGTCTTGTTGACCATCAACACTTGATGCTCCTTCTTGATTTCTACCTCCGCAACCTTTAGCATCGCGAAGAGCTCGGGAATTGTCTTATCCATCCCTTGCATATTATAATTCATCACGAAGCTTTTGTAGCTTGGTGGAAATGATTGCAAAACTTTGTTAATGACACTATCAACCGGAAGATTAACTCCCAGCTGAGTCAAGTGATTGTGGTACCCAGACATTCTGAGTATGTGTTCACTGACAGAACTGCTCTCCTCCATTTTGCAGTTGTAGAACTTATTGGAGACTTCATATCTCTCAATCCGGGCATTTGCTTGAAACATTAAATTCAACTCCTGGAACATCTCATATGCTCCATGACGTTCAAAACGTCGTTGAAATCTCGATTCTAAGCCGTAAAGTATGGCACACTGAACTATCGAGTAGTCACCAGCTTTGCTCTGCCAGGTGTTCATAACATCTGGAGTTGCTTCTACAGCGGGTTTGGCACCTGGCGGTGCTTCCAGGACGTAATTCTTCTGTGCAGCAATGAGGATAATCCTCAAGTTACGGACCCAGTCCATGTAGTTGCTACCATCATCTTTCAACTTTGCTTTCTCTAGGAACGCATTAAAATACAACGGAACAACAGCACGGGCCATTTATCTACAACAACATAGACATGCAAAATACTATCAGGTACTAAGTTCATGATAAATTAAAGTTCAATTAATCATATTACTTAAGAACTCCCACTTAGATAGACATCCCTCTAATCATCTAAGTGATCACGTGATCCATATCAACTAAACCATGTCCGATCATCACGTGAGATGGAGTAGCTTTCAATGGTGAACATCACTATGTTGATCATATCTACTATATGATTCACGCTCGACCTTTCGGTTTCGGTGTTCCGAGGCCATATCTGCATATGCTAGGCTCGTCAAGTTTAACCCAAGTATTCTACTTGTGCAAAACTGGCTTGCACCCGTTGTATGTGAACGTAGAGCTTATCACACCCGATCATCACGTGGTGTCTCGGCATGACGAACTGTAGCAATGGTGCATACTCAGGGAGAACACTTATACCTTGAAATTTAGCGAGAGATCATCTTATAATGCTACCGCCGTACTAAGCTAAATAAGATGCATAAAGGATAAAGATCACATGCAATCAATATAAGTGATATGATATGGCCATCATCTTGTGCCTTTGATCTCCATCTCCAAAGCACCGTCATGATCACCATTGTCACTGGCTTGACACCTTGATCTTCATAGAAGCATCATTGTCGTATCGCCAACTTTGCCTCCACGACTATCGCTACCGCTTAGTGATAAAGTAAAGCAATTACATGGCGATTGCATTTCATACAATAAAGAGACAACCATATGGCTCCTGCCAGTTGCCGATAACTGTGTTACAAAACATGATCATCTCATACAACAATTTATATAATCACGTCTTGACCATATCACATCACAAAATGCCCTGCAAAGACAAGTTAGATGTCCTCTACTTTGTTGTTGCAAGTTTTACGTGGCTGCTACGGGCTTAGCAAGAACCATTCTTACCTATGCATCAAAAACCACAACACGGTATAGTGATTGCTTTTTGATCTTCAGAAAGAATCCTATTCATTGAATCCGATTCAACTAAAGTTGGAGAAACTGACACCCGCCAGCCACCTGTATGCAAAGCACGTCGGTAGAACCAGTCTCATGAACGTGGTCATGTAATGTCGGTCCGGGCCGCTTCGTCCAACAATACCGCCGAATCAAGAAACAACTAGTGACGACAAGCAATATGTATATACCCACGCCCACAACTCCTTCATGTTCTACTTGTGCATATAACATCTACGCATAGACCTGGCTCGGATGTCACTGTTGGGGAACACAATATTTCAAAAAAAAAATCTACAATCACGCAAAATCTATCTAGGGATGCATAGCAACGAGAGGGGAGAGTGTGTCTATGTACCCTCGTAGATCGAAAGCGGAAGCGTTAAGTAACGCAGTTGATGTAGTCCAACGTCTTCACGATCCAACCGATCAAGTACCGAACGCACAGCACCTCCGCGATCCGCACACGTTCAGCTTGGTGATGTCCCTCGAACTCTAGATCCAGCTGAGGCCGAGGGAGAGTTTCATTAGCATGACGGGGTGTTGACGGTGATGATGAAGTTACCGACGTAGGGCTACGCCTAAGCACTACGACAATATGACCGAGGTGGAAATCTGTGCGGGGGGCACCGCACACGGCTAAGAGATGAACTTGTGTGTCTATGGGGTGCCCCCTCCCCCGTATATAAAGGAGGGGAGGAGGGGGTCGGTCGGCCTCATGGCGCGCCCCAAGGGGGGATTCCTACTCCTACTAGGAGTAGGTTTCCCCCCTTTCCTAGTCCAACTAGGAGGGGGAAGGAAGGGGAAGAGAGGAAGAAGGAAAGGGGGGCAGCCCCCCTCCCCAATTTGGATTGGGATTTGGGGGGCGGGCGCCCTCCTCTTGGCCGCCTCCTCTCTCTTCCACTAAAGCCCATGTAGGCCCATTAAGCCCCCGAGGGGTTCCAGTAACCCCCCGGTACTCCGGTATATGCCCGTACTCATCCGAAACCATTCCGGTGTCCAAACATAACCTTCCAATATATCAATCTTCATGTCTCGACCATTTCGAGACTCCTCATCATGTCTGTGATCACATACGGGACTCCGAACTACCTTCGGTACATCAAAACACATAAACTCATAATACCGATCGCCATCGAATGTTAAGCATGCGGACCCTGCGGGTTCGAGAACTATGTAGACATGACCGAGACTCATCTCCAGTAAATAACCAGTAGCGGAACTTGGATGCTCATACTGGTTCCTACATTTTCTACGAAGATCTTTATCGGTCAAATCACATAACAACATACATTCTTCACTGGTATGTTACTTGCCCGAGATTCGATCGTCGGTATCATCATACCTAGTTCAATCTTGCTACTGGCAAGTCTCTTTACTCGTTTCGTAATGCAACATCCCGCAACTAACTCATTAGTCACATTGCTTGCAAGGCTTATAGTGATGTGCATTACCGAGAGGGCCTAGAGATACCTCTCCGACAATCGGAGTGACAAATCCTAATCTCGATCTATGCCAACTCAACAAACACCATCGGAGACACCTGTAGAGCATCTTTATAATCACCCAGTTATGGTGTGATGTTTGATAGCACACTAAGTGTTCCTCGGTATTCGGGAGTTGCATAATCTCATAGTCATAGGAACATGTATAAGTTATGGAGAAAGCAATAGCAATAAACTAAACGATCATAGTGCTAAGCTAACGGATGGGTCAAGTCAATCACATCATTCTCTAATGATGTGATCCCGTTCATCAAATGACAACTCATGTCTATGGCTAGGAAACTTAACCATCTTTGATTAACGAGCTAGTCAAGTAGAGGCATACTAGTGACACTCTGTTTGTCTATGTATTCACACATGTACTAAGTTTCCGGTTAATACAATTCTAGCATGAATAATAAACATTTATCATGATATAAGGAAATATAAATAACAACTTTATTATTGCCTCTAGGGCATATTTCCTTCAGAAAGAACTTGCATGACATCTTTTGTCCTACCCTCCCATGGCAGCGGGGTCCTATTGTAAACTAAGGGATATTAAGGCATCTTTTTAATCGAGAACTGGAACAAAGCATTGACACATAGTGAATACATGAACTCCTCAAATTACGGCCATCACCGGAAAGTATCCCGACTTCTGTCACTCCGGGATTTACGGATCATAACACGTAATAGGTGACTATGACTTGCAATATCGGATCTAGAACATAGATATAATGGTGATAACATAAACGGTTCAGATCTGAAATCATGGCACCCGGGCCCAAAGTGACAAGAATTAAGCATGGCAAAGTCATAGCAACATCAATCTCAGAACATAATGGATACTAGGGATCAAGCGCTAACAAAACTAACTCAATTACATGATGAATCTCATCCAACTCCTCACCAACCAGCGAGCCTATGAAGGAATTACTCACTCCCAGTGGGGAGCATCATGGAATTGATGATGGAGAAGGGTTGGTGATGACGAAGATCGAAGATCCCCCTCTCCGGAGCCCCAAACGGACTCCAGATCTGGCCTCCCGATGAAGAACAGGAGGTGGCGGCGGCTCCGTCTCGTGAAACACGATAATTCTTTCTCCCTGGTTTTTTTCTCCTAAAATGTGATTTTATAGTGTCAGGGTTGAGGCTTGTGGGGCCACCAGGTGGGGATAACCCACCTGGGCGTGCCAGGAGGGGGCGCCCTGGTGGGTTGTGCCCACCCAGGTGCCCCCCTCTAGTGAGCGTGCTAAGGAGGAGCTCATCGGAGACTTTGTCCCCAAGATCACGAAGCTCATCAACAAGTTTCTTATGGCACATACAGTAGTCGTTGATAGACGAGTCATGTTGATGGTAGCCAAAAAATTCCTGCTAAAGAAACACACGGCGCTGGAGGGCGTTGTCGGTGAAGAGCCCGTTCAGCTTGGCCCACATGGCTTGTGCATCATCCTCGTCGCACACGACGGTGTGGAAGAGGTCCTTGGAGATGTTTTGGTACAGCCAGCGGGTGATGGTGGCGTTGATGGTCATCAAGTCGTCATCACCGAACATGAGAGCGGTGTCAACGGAACCATCAACGTGATCTAGGAGATGGTACCCATGGAAGACAAGGGAGAAATAGGTTTTCCAAGTGTAATAGGTGGAGTTGGTGGAGTCAAGAATGATGGGAACACGAGCGAAGATGTCGAGATCATGGATGAGTTCCACTGGTGGAGGATTGGGACCGGCGAAGGGGTTCGATTGGGTGGAGACGGAGGAATGGCGGGGAAGCCATCGGTAGGGAGGGAGGGTTGAGCGCGGTGGCAGAGGAAGGCAGCGGCGCAGGTTGGGGTGGCGATCGGGTTGGGGAAAGGGAATAGGGTGGGTGGAGTGGATCAGTTGGGAGGGAGGGTTAGGAAAGAGAGGTGCGGCGGCGGCAGAAAAGCGCGGCGGCGGCGATGGGAGGAAGGCGGCGGTGGTAGCAGGAGGGTTGCGATGGCGGCGCGGCTAGGGCTAGGCGGAAGCTAGGGCTAGGATCGAGAAGAGGAAACTGATACCATGTTGGAAGGCAATGCAACTCTCGATATTGATTGGGTGCACAGCGCATGTATATATGTACAAGTGTAGCCCTCATCCTCATCTATACAAGGAAACTGGATGCGGGGCCAGTAGGAGATTATCCTAACCATATACATGTGTGTAGGCCTACATATTATGTTCAACAAGATATGGGGAGGTGCGGGCACGCCTGTCGCGTAGGACCGATGGATAGGGCCCATGCGGGGATGTAGAGAGACTGCTGGTCGGACGGGCGCCTCCTCTGCGTCGTGTGGCGCCGCTCTGACGTGCTGTCTGAGGGAGGAAGTCGTCTGATTAAGCCGGATGGAGACACAGAACCCTAGCCAGCCCCATTTCGTCCTCTTTCTCCTCTCCTCCCTCGGCACTTTCACTTCCGTCCGCCGCTTGCGATGCCGAGGCATCGGATCACCACCTATGCCATGCTCACTCACTACAAAAAAAAAGACACATCCGTGACATTTTGGGCCGAACGAAAAAAATATGTCATACATATGACACTTCTATGACGATAATTGTGACAAAACCCGGTATCATCATAGATATGGTGGGCTCCTACTTCTATGACAAAAAATCATGACAGAAAATGGGCTTTTCGTCCTGGGCGGGCCGGAGACGCAGCTGCATGACATTCTTTGGGCTGTCCATGACGGAAAAAATCGTGGTAGAAGCGAGGGGGAGGAAAGTTTCGGGGAGTTCCCGGTTACGGTGGGAGGTTGGGGCCGAGCGATGCGCATTTCTCTCATACACGTATGCGCGTGTGTGCGAGGCGTTGGCTCTAACTGAACCCAAGCGAGGCGTTGGGCACTAACTGAACCCGAGCGATTGCACTGCAGGCTACGCGTTACTGAACCCAAGTGATCGATCGATGGATGTTAACTGAACCTGATCGAGCGATTCCTTCGCTACTGCTGCTAACTGAAGTCGATCGATGCTGCCTCTGGGATGAACAGTGAGCATTGCGGGGGGTTTGGATGAACAGTGAGCGGTGGCGTTGCCTCTGGATGAACAGGACCCCGTGGTGTGGTGGAGGGCTGGATGAACAGTAGACGGTGGAGGGGTGCCCGTGGAGGGGTGGTTGAACAGGACCCCATGGTGTGGAGGGCTGGATGAACAGTAGCCGGTGGAGGGGTGCCTGTGGAGGGGTGGTTGAACAGTAGTCGGTGGAGTAGCGCGCGGTGGAGGCTGGATGAACAGGAGCCCGTGGAGGCTGGAGGAGGTCGACGGTGGAGATGAACAGTATCCCGTGGAGTCCCGTTTTGCGGTACGCCACACCCCTCCCGATGAACAGGACCCCCGTTTCGACCGTAGGAGGTCCGTTTCGTCCATTTTGCGGTACGCCACACCCCTCCCGATCAACAGGACCCCCGTTTCGACCGTAGGAGGTCCGTTTCCTCCGTTTTGTGGTACGCCACACCCCTCCTGATCAACAGGACCCCCGTTTCGACCGTAGGAGGTCTGTTTCCTCTGTTTTGCGATACGCCACACCCCTCCCGATCAACAGGACCCCGTTCCGAATGTAGGAGGTCCGGTTCCTCCATTGTGCGGTACGCCAGGCCTCGTTTCCATTGCCTGTTTCGTCCAAGCCCTCCCGATGAACACGACCACGCATTCCGTTCCGACCCAGCCGGTTGGCTCCCACGCGTTCCGTTGCCTCCCGATGAACACGACGCATTTCGTTGCCTCCCCATGAACATGACGCATTCCGTTGCCTTCCCATGAACACGACGACGACGCTGTTTCTCCGTTCTAACCCAGCCATGTACACAAGCCCTGGCCGTACGTATGCGCGAGTAGGCGTTCGAGACCCCACCCGTATGTACACATACGTGGCCGTATTTTCTTTCTTGCACCCTGGCCGCTGTACGTAGGTGTACATGCTACGTGCGCGCCTCTACTACGACACGTACACGCCTCTACTACGACACGTGCGCGCCTCTACATCCACCATTATATATGTACGTACACGTTCGTGACCAGAATGACAACACTACGTACGCTTCGACCAGGTGGGTCCCGACTGTCAGGCACTTCCTTGCGTGCGAAGATGTAGCTGGTGGGTCCCAGCAGTCAAGGGGGAAACGTTTTTTCATGAAATACGGTGGCCCGTCAGGTGGGTCCCCGCTGTCAGGTGGAGGAATAATTATTTTGCACGTAATAAGGAGGCACTTCCTTGCTGCGGTCGTGGACCCAGCTGTCAGCCTGTCCACGTAAAGTTCATGTCCGATGGAAGCCGTTCCTTGACCATGTTGACCACGCCGCGCCGAGAGCACCAGGGCGGTGGACGACGGCGAGGCCTAGGAAGGGGACGACGCAGAGCCTGGGAATACGCGACAGTGGATGCCCACGCGTAGAGGAGTATGAGGGTTCACTGGTTCGCTGCGGTGTGAGGCTGCCGTCGCCGCAGAATAACAGGAGGTGTGGTGAGTAGAGGGATGGCCTGGCCAGCGGTGGGAGTAGTAGGGGCGGTGAGGCCTCCGCCGCACCGCAGCCGGCCATGGGAGGCAGGAGCACGAGGCACGACCGACGCTGGTTTGGGCGGCTGGAGCAAGAAGACCAGAGGTTGAAGAAGCACTACGGCCGTTGGATGGACATCGTACAGTCACTGGAGCTAGAATCGTGCATATTGACTAAGTTGACAAAGCCCTCCGTCCCTTTCAACTTAGTAGGCCCACAAGTCAGCCTGCCACTATACTGGGTCCCAGCTAACAGGGGGAGTATTCATTTTTTTGTGCGTAATAAGGAGGCACTTCCTTGCGTGCGAAGATATAGCTGGTGGGTCCGAGCTGTCAACGGTGGTAACGTTTTTTCACGAAATACAGAGGCCCTTTCGGTGGGTCCTTGATGTCAGGTGGAGGAATCATTATTTTGCGCGTAATAAGGAGGCATTTCCTTGCGTGCGGCCGTGGACCCAGCTGTCGGCCTCTCCACGTACAGTCCACTTCAGATGCATGTCGGTCATTGACCACATTGACCAGGCCGCGCCGAGAGCACCAGGGCGGTGGACGACGGCGAGGCCTAGGAAGGGAACGACACAGAGGCGGGGAAGACTCGGGAGTTGTTTCCCACACGGAGGGGAGTACGACTGTACGAGGGTTTACTGGTTCGTCTGTCGTCGCCGGAGAATAACAGCAGGTGTTGGTGAGTAGAGGGATGGCTAGGCCAGCGATGGGACTACGGTGGGGCGGTGAGGCCTGCGCGGCAGCACAGCCGCCCGTGGGGAGGAGGGAGCAGGCAGTCCCGCCGGCGCTTGTTTGAGCGGCTGGAGCAGGAAGAGCAGAGATTGAAGAAGCACGACGGCCGTTCGATGGACATCGTACGGTCACTGGAGCTAGAATCGTTCATATTGACTAAGTTGACAAAGTCCTCCGTCCCCATCAACTTAGTAGGCCCGCAAGTCAGCCTCCCACCATGGTGGGTCCCAGCTAGTAGGGGGAGTATTCATTTTTCTGTGCGTAATAAGGAGGCACTTCTGGTGGGTCCGAGCTGACAGCGGGGGGAACGTTTTTTTCGCGAAATACGATGGTCCATCCGGTGGGTCCCAGCAGTCAGGGGCAAACATTTTTTTGCGAAATACGGTGGCCCGTCCGGTGGGTCCCAGCAGTCAGGGGGGAAACGTTTTTTCCATGAAATACTGGTGGCCCGTCCGGTGGGTCCCTGCTGTCAGGTGGAGGAATAATTATTTTGCGCGTAATAAGGAGGCACTTCCTTGCGGCTGCCGTGGACCCAGCTGTCAGTCTCTCCATGTGCAGTACTCTTCCAATGGAAGTCGGTCGTTGACCACATTGACCACGCCGCGCCGAGAGCACCACGGCGGTGGACGACGGCGAGGCCTGGGAAGGGGACAACGCAGAGCCGGGGAAGACACGGAAGTGGATGCCCACACAGAGAGGAGTACGAGGGTTCATTGGTTCGGCTGCGGTGTGAGGCTGTCGTCGCCGCAGAATAACAGGGGGAGTGGGTGAGTGGAGGGATGGCCTGGCCAGCGGTGGGAGTAGTATGGGGACGGTGAGGCCTCCGTGGCAGCACAGCCGGCCACGGGAGGCAGGAGCATGCGGCACGACCGGCGCTGCTTTGGGCGGCTAGGGCAAGAAGACTAGAGGTTGAAGAAGCACTACGGCCGTTGGATGGACATCGTTGACCACGCCGTGCCAAGAGCACCAGAGCGGTGGATGACGGTGAGGCCTACGAAGGGAATGACGCGGAGCCGGGGAAGACACAGCAGTGGCTGCCCACGCGGTGGAGAGTACGAGGGTTGACTGGTTCGGCTGCCGTCGCCGGAAAATAACAGGAGGTGTGGGTGAGTAGAGGGATAGACAGGCCAGGGATGCGAGTATGATGGGGCCGTGAGGCCTACCCGGCAGCACTGCCGGCCACGGGAGGCGGGAGCAGGCGGTTCCGACGGCGCTGGTTTGGGCGGCTGGGGCAGGAAGATCAGAGACTGAAGAAGCACGATTGCCGTTAGATTGACATCTAACGGTCTGACGCTGGTAGAGTCGATTGTTGACTAAGTTTCTTTTTTGAGAAACCTTGTGTACGCATGAACTTAGTAGGCCCACAAGTCAGCCTCCAAATCTGTGGCAGACAACATAAAGCCCATTTGCTATTTTTTATAATTTGCAGCCCATTTGCTAATTCTTAAGTAATTTATTACAGCCCATTTTCTGCCCAGGACCACAGTCAAAAAGTTCAACCTTATTTTGCATATTTTGGTGGAGTCCGAACTGTTGTAATCCCGAAATGATAAACATTTTTTTAAGAACTTATTGATTTGCCAAAAAATCGTTTTGTTTTTGTAAGCAAATAAGACGTGGGACAATTGACTTGGTTTAAGGGAAAACCAGTGGTAAAAAATCAGCGATGGGTGGGAAAAAACAACAAAAATAAGGATGTAAATATGAAAAGGGAATTTTATGTGTTTTCAATATAATGATACATGTATATGAACTAGTAAAACTATAGGTAGAGATTAGAAAACGGATGTAGGACATGCATTTCAAGAGGATAATAGAACTGGGTTGTGTGTTTGATTCAGTAAAAAAAC
This sequence comes from Triticum urartu, assembly GCF_056163025.1. NCBI lineage: Eukaryota > Viridiplantae > Streptophyta > Magnoliopsida > Poales > Poaceae > Triticum > Triticum urartu. The sequence goes on from NC_141875.1 coordinate 330,760,243, forward strand.
TGCCTGCGGATGTTGTAAGACAAAATATAACTAATGCTAGCGGGCCAGAGGCCAGTAGATACCTGATGGATCTTTGTGCCCCGTTGTCGTCATGGGCTGGGCCTGTTAAAAACAAAACCAACCCTAGGCAGTCTACAGCCCAGTTGAAACTTGCTCGACCTGAAAAAACAATATACGTGCTCAATAAACGAGAGAATTCTGCAAGTACAGACTGATAACTGGGATGCAGACGGATATTGTTTTTTTATTGTGATAATAAGTGCATGCACTTGTTTCGAAAAAATTGTTGAACTGGGAATTCGAACGGCAGGTGCTTATGCTACCCATCAAATAAAAATTAGGTGCCTGAAAATTCGTTTCGAAACAAATGATTCAACTTTATATCCACGTCGACCCTCGGCATGATGGTTGGAAGCAAATGCAAGTTCATACCAAAAGATCGTTAACAACAATACCAACTTGCGGACGACAAGGTAGTACAACGACCAATACCAAACTAACTTATAATCTTTTTACTCCTGGCCCTAGTGTTCGTCTGGTAGAAAATCTTGCAGAGGACCGGCTCCCGCTCCTTCTCTTGCTCCAGGTCCCCGAGGTGGTACTGGTGCATCACCCAGTTGGTCCTCTACTGGTCGAAGTTCTTGTTGGTGTGCAGCACCAGAACCTTTTTTGATGCCCGTCTGCCGGCCGTTGACCATCACCGGCAAGGTATTGCCGGTCTTGTGCCACATCGCGTGCATGCCGCACTCCGACTGTATCTTGCGACGCGTCCATGTACCCCTTTTGAATGCCCTAGAATTGCGCTGGAAGAAATGCTTCCTTAGGACACTCAGTGTGATACCTGCAGTATTGTGGAATACAGGTTTTAGTGTACCTAGTTGGCATTTTCATAACATATTTGGCATGTTGCAGTCACTTGTTTCACTTTTTATTAACTGTCAAATTGTAATTGCTTCACCAGGTCTGCGTCTAAAAAGAAAAATAGATCTATAAACAAAGGAATATGTTTGTGCAAGTAGACGGCCGAACGGTGTCTTACCTGGAAGTTTCTCAGGTTGGGTGTAGCATATGCCGTGCTCGCTGTCGATGCTTGGTATGAACAAATCGATGAGAGACTGAAATCTCGCGCTGTCAGCACTCACTTTGGCCTCAACGTGCTCGATCAGCACCTGGTCCGTGGGATTGAACTTGACGCCAGTCGGCAGCACCGACCAATCCTTCTTCGACTTGCATCGGTAATTCCAATTATATGGTACTCAATGTATGATCAACCGACTGTTTTAAGTGAAGGATGAAAGATTTCGACAGATAAGTGGTACTCCAAATCTAAAGTCCAGAATACCCGAACACGCCACCGGGATTCTTGTGTCACCTCACGCGCAGCGTGTTGTCACGTCAATTCAATGTTTGGACATGATGAATAATTTAACCGATGTATACTAGTACTGCTACTGTACTAGAGTACTTACTAGTCGTATTAAGTGTCACAATTTATACATAGGTTTAACTAACAAGTACGCACTTGAAGCCTAACTGATATATATGGCTTCTGCACAGCATCTCCATCATCATTATCAGTACATCCTACGCAGGTGAGTTAGGATGCACTTGATCCCAGGAAGGTATCTATCCTTCAAACCAGAGGAGTGCTTCAAACTAACAACAGTACATAATATCCAACAAAAGAGGGTCGTGCTACAACAGCAGAATACATGACTCATCTAGATATCAGCACGAATCAAGTTGTGCATATTTGTTGTTGGCATGAACCACATCGCCGCATGTCGGGTTTGCAAAAGCCATCCATCGCATGGAAGCTTGATGCCTTTCACACACTGAAGATTATCTGGCAACAAACTGTGTCGATGAACCTCTGGATATGGTGATTCATGAAACCCATGGTATGATGTGTAAGCACAGCCCCCCTCATGAATGGAAGTTGCATAGCACAGTAATCATCGCCGGTGATATGATCGATGATTGGTTGGATGATCGGATAATTGAGCCTGAGGAATAAGGAGTGGTTGCCGAGGCTGTAAACCCGCCTCCAGTTGAATACGCCTGGCCCAACGGAGCTGGGATCTTTCTCGAACACGAAGCAGCCATAGCCATCAATGTCACGAACGCCCCACGCATTGTACTGCATGTGGTTTGATGTCATGGTTTGGTCAATTTGGTACGTGCGAATGAGCATCAAATGACCGCCGTCAGCTGAACAAGCGATAAACCACCACCCATCGGCTGGTATGATTCCAGGTCCTGGAATCATGAAGGCCAGCGCATTTGCGTCTGCTGCAACAATTCAAATTGGAGACCAAAAGGACAAAAATAAACAATCATGTTTAAAGTATGTGTGGAATTAAGATTATTATAACAGTGACACATATCATAGACAGAGAATTGCAATGTCGTGGTCATAATCATACCCCAAGTTAAAAAAATAAGCCAATGGCTTTCATATTCTAGCAATATGTCATGGTTCAAACATCATGTAACAATGAAAGGAAAACAGCTATGACAGTGTCTACTCATATTCTACCATAGCACTTACTACTACTGTTCTCATATCAACTCTAAGCAATAACATGTGTTGTTATAAAATCTTGTAAACGAGAGTAACATATAGCAATCATGATGTTATGCTCATAATATGTATTCTAACAATCATTAGATGCCAATTGTTCTCATATCAACTCTAACAATAACATGTGTGGTCATAAAAATCTAGGAAATGAGAGGAACATATAGCAATGATGTGGTTATAGACATGCTATGCATTCTAAATTTGTAACAAATGAACAGGCAGTTGTATTCATAAGGTAAAGATGAGATGAGATAGAACAATTACACGACGATAGATTCCACCAATATAGGCAGCCAATCTGTGCGTCGACCGCGTAAACGATGCCATCGTGCACTATAGCATCAGACAGAAATGTTGCCTCAACAGGATTGATGATGAGCCATAACCATGTATGGCGACCGGATTCCAGATAGACTAATCCCATGTTGAACAAGGCAATGAGCTTGTAATCCATGTAGTCTTCTGATGGTGTGGGCACTTTGTAGATTACAACTTTCTGCAAACAGAGGTCGAGCCAAAAGCTTGGCGCGTCTCGTGCGTAGTAGGCAGGAGTGTCCGGCGGGCCGCGAGGCTCGATGGCGGCGGTATCCAATGATGGAAGGGTGATCTCTCGCTGGGTGTAGATATCCACGAGACGCCACGGACTACTGGTGTGGTGGATGAGGACGATCCAGTTGGCCTTCATGCCCGCCCAGTAGTGTCCGTGCATGAAGGATAGGTGGACGGGTAGTGGTAGCATGTCGAGGGGCACCACGGCAACCTCTGTAGGATCGTCAAGTCGGTGTCTGGGCCACCTGCGAGGATCGGGCATCAGCAAGCAGGGTGTCTTGAAAAGAGCCGGCCGGTTGCAGACGAGTAGACGGTACAAAACACCAAGCATGCGGCCAGACGGACGGTGCTGAGTAGGTCCATACGACTACAGATCTGCTCCAAGAGAACATCGGGGAGGGAATTCCAATCGCGGATCTGCGTGTCAGTCGGTTCTACCATTGGGGTTTTCGGTGCCTGTGAGCCAGCGGGGAAGTGGATTCGGGGGGGCGAGCGAAGAAGCTTCTCCTCGTGTGGTTGAGCAGTGAGCAGGGGGATATGGTACGCGCGAGCTACCAAGGAAGATGGCATGGGCGGGCGAGCAGTGAGCGGGGGTAAATGGTGTGCGGCCGATGATGGGGAAGAGAGGAGGAAGAAGAAGAGATGGCAGTACTGGGTAAGGCTGATTTAGTAACACCAACACGCTGGTTTAGCTTATTAATTACGTGTCCCATCTGCTGCAGTGTGTATTGTCACTTCACTGTGAAGACTAGTTGAATAGTTCTCTCTGGCCGAGATGGGGAATAATGGATCGCGAGGACTTCCTTTCTATAGTATCCCTGTGCCTCTACACTCACTTCACTCATTTTGCTCCGTACCTAGTCACTTGTTGAAATCTGTAGAAAGGCAAATACTCCATATTTGGGAACAGAGGGAGGCTTTTACTCCGTACTATTTGGGAACAAAGGGAGTATCACCATATGGAGGGAACAGAGGAAGCTTGAAATATGAACATGTCAATGGGAGGGAGTAAGCCCCATGCATGCATGCATGCATGCATGCAACATGCAACACTCACACGTACACATGGACGCACGCAACACTCACGCACCCATGCGGCACACAGCACACGACGCAACACACACGCTCACGCTCAAGTGCTCAACCTACTCCCTACGTCCGAGAAAGAGTGTACATTTAGAAATTTACACATTGAGCAGGGCATAATTAACGCCCAAAAGTAGAAGACTTATGTGTGCATGCGACCATTGAGATAAGAAGATTAAATGAAGGTCGTTGCATGCTGTAATTAAGGATAGACATGTAGCCTATACCTACAGCACAAGTTGGTGCATTAGTCAATCAATATCGATTTAGATTAAAGGCTAAATGCATTGGAAATGTAGATGTACATCATGTACTACACTCTTTGTTTTATAGCCGATGTACACTCTTTGTTGAAGACCGAGGGAGGACACGTGCATGCACTCACATACACAGCCAGGGCGGTTCGCGCGCAAGGGTTGGACTCGTGTCGCGCCTGCGTAAAGTTTTGTTTAACTGATTTTTTTGCTCTGCCAACTGACAGGTGGGACCCAGAAACCAGGTGACAATTTAACCAGTCAACAAAGTGCCACGTCGACTATGTGGCCGGTCAATAGGGTGCAATACGGTGCTCTACGATGAGCTAGTGATCGTATAATCGCCGCAAAACTATATATAGTGACCGTAAAGAGCGTATTGTTACATACGTTGACCGCCAGTGTATTTTTCTCATTTCAAATTAAGCCATATTAATCGAAAAGGACGCAGTATGGACTACTACTACTAGTACTAGTACTGCTTTGATGTGTCCCGTCAACTCGCCGAACGAGGAGAAGCTTGCTTATTACGCCTCTCCCTCGCCCACGTGCGTGGTGGTTCACAGGACGAGGAGAGGGTTTTGACTACAGCACCCTCTCCCTCTCCCTCTCCCTCGCCCTCGCCCTCGCCCTCGCGGTGGACGTGTAGCAGTTCAATCGGTGTCAGATTGCCAGAAGCATATTGTACTGTAGTATCATCATTGTTGGACCTTCCGAAGAGGCGAAGAGCCAAGTGCAAGGTTCACATGAGTACGAACTGTTGAACCTCCCGAAGAGGCAAAGAGCCAAGCGCAAGGTTTTATAGGAGTTGTCGTCCTAGTAGGAGTGTACTACAACTATAGCGAATGATGCTACTGTATGATGTCGCCACGTCACGTATATCCAAAGTCGTGCCACCTTTTTTTCTCAAAGAGCGTGTTGGAGCCCGTGCAACAACTACACAAGTTGCACGTACACATAACACATTTACTAGTAATAAATTCTAAAGGACAGATGGCAGTATGCCACACAAGTTCATCTCCAATTCATGTGATAAATTTGTGCACGACTAGTCTACATATATTCACAGTGCTACCGTTCACAATTACCGTACTCCACTTACACGTTATAGATGGGCTACATGTCCTCCTCCAGGTTCCAGTCCCAGGTGTTCTTCATGGATGGCACGATCCATAGCGGTGGGCAACGAGAATCATTGACGCAGCTTTCTAGTCCGGTTCCACACGATGGAGACTCAGCCAAGCTCAAGCGGCATAAATCAGGGATAGCGTGTCCCAGCATGTCGTTCATCCGGCGGTGCGCACTGAAGACACAACCATGCTTCATGAACGGCAGGCCTTCCATGTCGTGCACGGAAGGTGGCATCCGCTTCACAATGGGGTAGATGTCCCCGATGAAAAGCGAGTACTCTCCAAGAGTGTTCCTCGGCACCCATGTAGCATCACTGGGGTCGAACTCGGCGTCGTTCATCTGGTACACGCGGCATCCCATATCTGGACACATGGTGATGTACATAGTCAAGGTCCATGCATATTGTGCTCAAATATGGCGATCAGTAATACTGTGCAGCAAATAGTACTACTCCGGTATAGAGAAAGTAAAATAACCGGCTTATTATATATAGCCACTCTTGGCTACATGGATGAGATAGTAAGACATGGAAAAACAAAAATGGTGGCAGCTAGTGGGTTCAAGTCTTCAAGGGCCTAGCCAGCTATACGCGTTCTCCAAGGTAAAAAGTACTCCTACCAGTACTACAAAGTATACTACTAGTACAACAATGAAAGAGAAGGCGAGAGGGTTAAAAATGGAATACCTGGGTAGATGGTGACGGTCCGATCGTGGTAGATTGTGTGACCATGTTGCACATCAGTGGTACCATGGGTAACGACTGCTAAGATAGTTGATCCCAATATGACAAAGTCAACTACAAGGTTCCAGGTTACACCGATCGCGGATGCAAATGCACATCCAGGATCGGCGATCTTATTTTGATCGGGGGATGACTGGTCCCTGCAAAATAATGGAGTGCCGTTAGGGATGCAAATGATGGTTTGTGCATTCCGTTTGTAATCTCCCGTACCGTAGGATGGCAACCAGATGAAACAAGTCCCCTAGCTTGTCACCGCGAAGATGCGGCCTAGATGGCGCACGGCGTCTTCGAACGTGTAGGGGTACAAATCTGCTGTCGCCAACATGCGCCAGCCTCTGTCGTTACTGCCTCTTGCATTGATGGCAATCCTTATGTCGAACACCGCGATGAGATAGTACTCGTCGTAGCCACATTGCTTTGTCGGCGGGTCCGCAATTGCTATCTTCTTCAATTTCATGTAGGCATCATCATACGTATTCAAGCCCAGCCAGTCCGGAAGGCCGATCCCAATGGTGGAGAAGGGGTCTACCGAAACGGCCGCACTGCTGTGGATGTTGTGCAAAATGATGGTGGTATCCGGCCGGAGGTATGCAAGCCAATCTTCGTTGGCATCGACCCAAACCTATATATAAGACAGTGGGCAGCGGAGAAATTACGAGATGGAAATGGAATAACTAAGTACTACATGATCAAACTCCATTACTGACCTGCTCATCGGACAAAATCCGACTACCTCTCAACATCGGCAACTCTAGCAGAGTCAACGTGCAACCATGGCCAGGGAGCGATGGACTATTCGAAGGATTGTCCCATAGAAGAACCTTCTCCTCGAGGATGCATGGAAGACCAACAAGCATGGCATGTTTAAGCAGCGTCTTGAAAAAGTTGGTGCAAGAAGCACCGAGTCTTGCGGCGGTGAGGACGTCGGAGCGGCGTGAGATTTCTCCCACAGAATTGTCGTCCAAGGTCTCCCAGCCCCGACGAGGAGGAGAACCGCCTGGCGAATCCATGGGAGCAGCGACGAACTGCCTTCTCTTCGGGGGGACGGGAACTGGCGAGGAGGAGATAAGAGCGTAGTAACCGCAGGGCCTCGTCCCTTCCAACTATAGATCGTTCCTCAGCGAAGGGGTGAGGCTATTATTTACTACTAGTACTCCCTCCGATTCTTTTTACTCTGTGCATAAGAGCAGACCCGGATACCAAGGCAGGGGCTCGCTGCATGCTTTCTGGACGGAAATACCCCTAGCGCATGGATGGGAGGAGCTAGCAGCTATAAATGCCCCATGCAGCCCATTGGCTGTCCGCCCGCTTTCTCCTCTCTCTGCATGCTGCATGGATGTCTCCTCTCTCTCACATGACTGCATGCGGTGGCGCTGGCCTATGAGAAGCTCGCATGGAGATAGCAATCTTCTCTCCAAAAGAGATTTTTTTGAAAGAAAGGGATTATGGAACGTTATGGGATTGCATTATACTATAAATAATAGCACTAGTAAGAAATTTTTGGCACTAGGTAGTAGTTTTTGGCGTGGATTAAGAAATTTTGGGTATGTTTTTGCCATTTTTTGTACATGCCAACTAGTGTCAAAAACGTCTTACATTATGTGACGGAGGAGTACGTACTTGTACTGTAGCAGTACTAGTACTACTTTTCTCAACTAGTAGTGTGATGTACTATACTTCTAGTCTAGTCTAGTATAGTGCACCAGTTTTGAACTCTTGAATCTCAGGGCCAAGGAGCTATAGTTGGAAGTGGAGGGTACTACTGTTCTCTAGAACCATAACTGTACTATCAATGCAGGGGAACTACACCTGCGTAGTGGCCTAGTGGGTACTCTCGGTGCTCTATTCAGCCGCTCCTCTCACGTAGCTGGCCTACTCGGCCGCTCCTCTCACGCACACACTAGCAGCCTGTTTATCGGCGATGGTTACTGCAGGGGCAGAACATTTGAGTTATTTGATACAGCGAGACTAGGCTTTTCGCTTCCATTTGTGGAGGTGTAATGGATCTCGTCGAACTTTGTTAGTAGTTCCTTCTTTATGAATGAGATGAAGCAAAGCTTTTGCCTCCGTTTCAAAAAAACACGTCAAGAGGAATTTATTTTATAGTAGAGTCGATAATGGAGTGAAGTCCATGCGTGCAACGCCACAAGCTACAGAGTAGTAGTAGAGCACTTTACGTACAGAACCATATTGCACAGTTCCCAATGCCCTACCAGGCTTTTCCGGCTCCTCGGGCTTAATTGGGAGGCGCTAGTTTAAATATGCTATTAGCTCATGAGGAAGCTGCAAGCGAGGTGCGGCTAGGGCAAGCACGCGAGCCACGGGATGCTGGGAAGGAAAACCCGTTCACGTGGCTAGGCTGTCCAGTGCACCCAGATTGTGGGGCCGCACGTCCGTTTGACTTCAAAACTCAAACTACCCGTGTAAAATATTGGCTCGCAGCGAAGTGTAGTAGTACTATTTTTTTTAAAGGTCGTCGTGCGTTCGGCCGGGATCGAACCCACAAAACGAGGTATACACTCCCACGACCACTAGTAGTACTCATTGGAGTACAACGCAACCTAGAATCGCCTTTTGTCTCTAGTAGTACGTACATTGTTCCTTACAAGAAACCCCTATCATCTGCTGTTGGCTATAAGCCAGTGCCATGTCATCTATAGCCCATCTTATAGCCAACATCTACAATAATAGATCAAAAGAGTGTACTACTTTTTTATTATGTGGCCCACTTCTCATTCTCACAAAGTGCCTAGGAGCACGTGCTAGAGCTGGCTCTTCATGAAGAGCCCGCTTACCTTCTCTCTCCTCTTCTCTTTCCTCCAACTAAGCAAAAATATACTAGTTTATTTCTTATAGCCCGCTGAATCAGCTCTATTGTACTTGCTCTAATAATGCAAGAAACCACTAAAATGCCAAGAAACTACTAGCACTTGCATACATGGCAGACTTAAGATAAGACTACCTTATCAACCATTGTACATGCTCTTACCAACAAAAATCCTCGAGTGACCTCCTACCTCCGGCCCATCCACCTAGTCATCCTCGGCCATGGGACGCAGCTACCGCCGCCGGCAGAAGGCGAGGTCAAAACCGCCGGCGGTGCGGAGCCCATGTTGCGGCAGCCCGGATGCCAGATCTGTCCGGCGCTCGCGGCCACTAGCTAGCCAAGATAGCTCCGTCCAGCTGCTTGTCTGCAAGGTTTGCTAGCTAGATTGGCACGGCAGCGCGGCGGCTTGCTCGCGCGCGCCGCGCTAAGGCCAGCCATCTGGCTCGAGCGAAGGCCAGCGTGGCGGCTTGCTCGCTCGTGAGTCACACTCGGGCCAGCCTGCCAACCCGTGCGGAGGCCAGCACGGCGTCCGGCCCGTCCGGCGGAGCGGCGGCCAACTCGCTCATCACCGGCGCCACGGACGAACACGCATCAGTACTGTTTGAAGTAATGTTCAGGAAAAATAATGATTTCAGGGGGAATAACAGGATAGAAGGTCAGATGTGGGTCCCTCGTGTCAACGGTCAAACAAAATGTGTTGGTTTAAGCTGCCTCGTCAACACAGACGTGTGGGCCAACCCTGTCATAAATGGGTTTAAACGAACCTAATCGGTAGGAGTACTAGGTAGTTTTTGGCGTGGATTAAGAAATTTTGGGTATGTTTTTGCTATTTTTTGTACAATAGATTCTTCCTAGGGCTGGTTGAAAGTGGTAGTTTTTTGTTAAATACTCTACATATTGTAAGTAGGAGTGAAAGTTAAGCTTTGGAAGCCAATAAGCAAGGCTAGTTACATAGTGCATATGTGTACATGATTGAAAGTAAATATCAACCATGAGTGACTAATATCTTGATGGAAAACTCGAAACTATGGAATACTAGGGAGAAATGCATGGTTGCAAATACTAGCAATGTTCATGTCTGTTGCAACGAATCATAATTAGAATAATACTTATTCACAAACTTGGTACAAAATACTCCAATTTTGATATACATATGTCACTAGAGATATATTATGTTTCAATTAGAATATATTCCTTGGGATGTTTTGGTGAGGTCAGGGAGGGATGTGGTTGGTTTTAAGATACTAATTATGGGTTTTCTGCAAATTGGTAGACAAGTGGGATGTTGGTGAGAAAAGGCAACAACTTACCTCACAATCGTTAGATGTAGATCTAATGGTCAAAAACGACAGATGGCAGACACACCAGCATCACCAACTTAGTCTTGTGTAGGAGTACTAGCAAGATCCGTGCATTGCACAGAACATCAAGATGCATTTTTTTATAAAACACTTGTTGTGATTGACCCTTGCGGGAGTAATCTCATGTGTAAAAACTAATGATATCTCGAGAAATATGAGATAAGGTGAAGAGGAGTGGGGTGTGGTGGTGGTTGGTGGTCGGACTGAGCGGAGGCATGGGGATTGACGGCGCCGGTAGCGGCGACCAGGCCAGTTTGTTCCAGAGGCTTCCTTTCTTAATTCCTCAACAATGAGGTTTGTTGGAGATAAGGATGAATCAGGGAAGGCCTTGTCTGCAAATGTGGAGAGGGGTGCGGGTATCTTTTAGTTTAATTTCCATCCATCAGATATAGATCGGACGGTCTATATTGCAAGATGGCACACGTACCATCATCACCAACTCGGTTTTTTATAAGAGAAGAAATATAAGTATGGAGATACAAACGTATTATCGATACTTGCTTCCGTAAACTAGCATCTACATTCTATTCAACGCCTCGGCATGTGGGGCCTTAGCACAATGACTTCTCGACTATGTAAAACAAAGATTTTCCCGTCGCCGACAAGGAGGGGGTGACGGCGGCGCACTTTTTGGCTTGCTCTAGTCCTAGTAGTCATACTAGGTGGTCTAAGCACGTGTAGATTTATTCTTTTTCACGTCTCGTGTTCGCCGTACTACCACGACTGTTGATGAATAGACGGTAAGTTATTCACGGGGAAACCCTTGTTGAGCGTGTTTGCGAGAGAGAGAGAGAGAGAGAGAGAGAGAGAGAGAGAGCGTGTGTGATATGTTAGAGACTGAGGCAATGATAATAGATTCTTTGTGTCTATGTGTGTGGAGGATAGAGAGAGACATGTATATGGGGCTTTGTGTTGTGTAACGTGGAGACACATATACATAATTAGAGAGTGAGTGTGTGAGATACACATGCGGACATGAGGAGAGATGAGGATCCAGATAAATGGGTGTTTGTGCGTGTCTGTGTGTGTTTGTGCACGCGTTTGTGTGTGAGAGGGAGAGAGTGTATGTGGAGTAGAGAAACCACTAATGATGTAAACCTAGTATAAGGGAAGGGGGAATGGTGTGACATGTGTAGTAGCGAGATAGCACAGGTGCGGGCGGGGGGAGCAGACTATTTGGAATAGACATTGAGTGTGTGTGGGTGAGAGGGGTGTGAGAGCGAGAGAAGGAGAGAGCTAGCGACGGAGAGAGAGAGAGGAAGAGAGGGGGCGAGAGGGGTAGTTTGTGTCCATAAATGGCGTATAGATAGGGAGACGATGTTGATGTTGTCTGAAATTGGCCTATGAATGGAGACGCAAGGGAAGCGAGTCATCGTGTGTGTGATAGGGACTTCATGAGAGATCTAGAATAGATGGTGTAGAGAACAATGTGCTAAATCGGGAACGATTATACATTAGGGAGCTATGCAAAGAGTCACGACATATATGTATACAGGGAAGGAGCTGGGGCGGGTCCGCGTGTGGGAGAGATAGAAAGAGGAGAGTGGTGCACAAGGAGACAAAGTGTGCTTATTTGCAGTGGGGGTGGTGTGTGAGGTGAGTGCGCGAGAACTACATAACTAGGGAGATAGACGTTTGGGGGCGACGTTTTGTGTGTATGGGAAATATACACTCTACATAGTGCGTGTGCTTGGGTAAGAGAGATAGCGGGAGACATATAGAGTGAGGGAAGAGATGTGTGCATGCCCGAGAGACAAAGTGATAGAGACCTATGTTGGGGTCCGAACTTTACAAGAGAGAGGCGTGTTAATGTGCTCGTGTGTTGGTGTTTGGGGGAGAGAACGACTTCTCTATGTGTGTGTGTGTGGTGGGGGGGGTTGACTTCAGATAAAGAGTGAGGTGTCTATATTTGAGGGACTTTAGCGTAATTGAGATATCGTGCACTCATGGTTGATCAATTTGTTTCATAGTTTGTACTATGAGATAACGATACTTTTGAACATGTGTGATATACCTTGATGTACCAGAATTACAAACCTAAGATTGGAATTTTGGAATTCGACTCCATCATTAGCTTTTGTAATTCATTTAAACGGAGGTACATTTTTTAACCCGGGATTTCGTGATTTCAAATTCATATTTCAAACCTAGAGATATACACATACGGGCATGTTCAAACTTTATAATCATCCACTTTATTCATACACATACACATTTTTGCTTTTGTCATCATATTTAGGATAAACACATTTGGAATTTCATTTGAATTGGACCGTATGATGGTATTTTCTTGTAGTAGCTCAATGATCCATATTTGAATTGAATGGACAATCTAAGTTTCGAGTTGGAGACATTGATTTTCAAAACTTGCACTTTTTTTGCGTGCAAAACAAACAAATTGTCGGTCATGATATCATAGTCGGCCGTACGAGAGCAGAATACTTATAATTTTAGGCGCCAAAAGCTTTCAAACTTCCCGCTCACATCGAAATATCACGCGCCCGAAAGTTTAGCCCTGCGATATTCCTGTTTTACCCCTGCCACATGAACGGAAAAGGGCTGCTTTGGTAACTCCATTGTTTTTCCCTCTTTGCCCCCAACATTCTTCCCCAGAGCCCCTCCCCTTCCCCTCCCCGACCCCCCAACCACGGCAAGCCGTCGAATCTAGTCCTCCGTCGCAGCAGTGGACCTCACACCCCGCCGGATCTACCTTCCGCACCTTGGAACCCCCAACTGCCAACTCACCACTTCACCAGAGCCGCTTCAGCGACTGGCTTGTCCACCGCTCCAGATCTCCTTGACCGCCATCATGGTCCACCGCACCGGATCTGCTTAACCGGCGCCCTCGTCCACCACAGCGTAGGCCCTTCACTGACTCCCTCGTTCGTCCCTTCGCTGGCCCTTCATACAAGCCCTCGTCCGCCGCAACAGATCCGCCTCACCGAAAGCATTGTACAACGCGCCCGCCGAAGCCTTCGTCCACTGCACCAGACCCGCTCCACGGACGCCATATTCAACTCCATCGGTCCTGCTTTACCGACGCCGCAGCCTCATCAGGTTATTTTGATTTGTACTCCTTCGGTTTTTCTCTTTATCGTGCAACTGTTCACTTACTACAGATGAGCTTTCTTGTATGTCGACAGGCACCCAACCGTAGCACCGGAGCCACTTTAGTGACGGCGACAGCCGGCCCAAACTCAATCGCAACACGAGCACCATCGACAATCCTTAGCTATCAAGTATGACAACGATACCCATACGCCGCCGAGAATCAGGTACTATTATCCAACGGCCGGCGCCTACGTTCACTTTCCTAGCAGAAGCACCGCACCTTTGAATTTCTTCAGGGCATCATTCAGTTTTTTATGAGACGCGTTATTCTGCTTGCACCTGTAGGGCCGTACTTCTGGCAGTGAACATGTTACATGTGCTAAATTACATACCAGTGCACATATAGTTAATATGCTTTAGTTTTGTTCTGATGCCACCTATTGGTTCCATCAGACTGCTTAATGTTCTCTATGCTTAATTACACATCAGCAAACTAGCATGTGGTTCCGCTGCTTTTTGTTTGTTTTACCCTACATTTTCTGATGCTAGCTATTACATCACTGCTCCGGGCCTCTGTTCATTACTTGTTTGTTTGTTCTTGATCTTCCCAAGTTGCATGACTAATTTGATGCTTCTATTAATTATGGAGCTGCCAACCCCATCAAGCAAAATATTTGTTCTTTTGGGGCTGGCACCTCGAACAAGCATAAAAATAGAGGTAAGCAGATATATTGTCGTGTATGCACACACCCTTCTTTCATTAGTTTAGATGAACCATTGATGATCAATTCGGACTAGTGCATGCGATTAAAATTAATTTTACCTAAATAGATTGTGCAGAATAAACTACAACAACTAGATTTGCAACCACGGGATGCTGATGATATCTTCAAAGAACATTACAACAGCAGCTAGGCTTCACAGCAACATATGGTAAGCCAGTGTGTTTTAGTACATGTGAAATGTAATGCGAGTGGGCTGCTTTCTTGGCTTGTGCCCTCAACGTGTAATCCTATCGAATTACAAATAGTTCAGTTGTCTGCTTTGCTGTATTGCTTGATTCGAATGCTTATTTGTTGTTACGCTATACCTGAGTTGGCCAATATGTCAGCAGTGCCTGCTGTACTATCGTAAAGAAATGCATGCCTATTTGATTTGTGTCCTTAACTTTTCCTCTCAACTTCATCACAAGACTGTCTTCGTAGTTTATATGAGGCCACACTGTTAAGTGCTTTCTTAGATTATTTCAACTGCTTAGATGCCTTGGCAATTTAAATATAGCGGTTGTACACTCCCTTTCAACTAGGGATGTCAACTGGGTCCTGTTTAATCCTGATTAAAGTCCACTAGTGGTATGATAGTTCAAAAGATTTTTTGCTTTTTGAGGAAAATGAACTAGGGAGGTAGCAAAAACTAACTAGATGGGACTAGCGGATGTCGTTTATTTGCCACTTACAACCCTAGTTTCATCTTACCATTTTAATTTCTTTTCGGCTGATGCTGCTTCAAACCATTTAAATATAGTTTGCCATGCTCGGCAATAATTCGTCCGTCGTTTACCATGTAAGCTTACTGCCTGGATCATACGATAACTATCTCTTACTGATGTCCAGCGGAAACCTTACAGGATGTCGTTCATACTAGGACACAATGTACAACCCCAGAATCTATTTATGGAAGCAGTGCGCCATCCATGTTACCAGATGGTAGCAGTTCAGAGGCAACACCGCCGGAGAGCAGTCTGAGCACAGGTATTATAGTGCTTGAGGCTCTACTAGAGGCAGAAAGAGATGGTGTGGCTGCCATGAATGAGGTAATCTTTATCTTGAGGCTGGAAATTACAGAATTAGCGGCACACATTATGCAAGCAACCCAAAAATTGGAGAAAGTAAGAATGCTGCATTTGAAGACGGAGGAGGTCCTGCTGTTTCTGCTATCTGAAGCCCAAGGTAATCCCGGTTCTTCTTTAGATACCAGTTGACATTGTCATTAGATTATTGTACTTGCATGTTGTGTCATGTCTCTAAATGGATTATGTTGCAAGACTGTTGGGGAACGTAGTAATTTCAAAATTTTCCTACGCACACACAAGATCATGGTGATGCATAGCAACGAGAGGGGAGAGTGTTGTCCACGTACCCTCATAGACCGAAAGCGGAAGCGTTAGCACAACGCGATTGATGTAGTCATACGTCTTCATGATCCGACCGATCAAGTACCGAACGCACGGCACCTCTGAGTTCAGCACACGTTCAGCCCGATGACGTCCCTCTAACTCCGATCCAGCCGAGTGTTGAGGGAGAGTTTCGTCAGCACGACGGCGTGGTGACGATGTTGATGTTCTATCGACGCAGGGCTTCGCCTAAGCACCGCTACAGTATTATCGAGGTGGACTATGGTGGAGGGGGGCATCGCACACGGCTAAGAGACGATCAACTTGATCAACTTGTGTGTCTTTGGGGTGCCACCTGCCCCCGTATATAAAGGAGTGGAGGAGGGGGGCAGGCCCTCTCTATGGCGCACCCTAGGGGAGTTCTACTCCCATCGGGAGTAGGATTCCCCTTTTCCTAGTAGAACTAGGAGCCCTTCCAAGTAGTAGGAGTAGGACCAGACCATGGGGAGGGGTGCGGCCACCCTTTGAGGCCTTTCTCTCCTTTCCCGTATGGCCCATTAAGACCCAATATAAATTCCCGTAACTCCCCGGTACTCCCGAAAATACCCGAATCACTCGGAACCTTTCCGATGTCCGGATATAGTCGTCCAATATATCGATATTTACGTCTCGACCATTTCGAGACTCCTCGTCATGTCCCCGATCTCATCCAGGACTCCGAACTCATTCGGTACATCAAAACACATAAACTCATAATATAACCGTCATCGAACTTTAAGCGTGCGGACCCTACGGGTTCGAGAACTATGTAGACATGACCGAGACACGTCTCCGATCAATAACCAATAGCGAAACCTGGATGCTCATATTGGCTCCTACATATTCTACGAAGATCTTTATCGGTCAAACCGCATAACAACATACGTTGTTCCCTTTGTCATCGGTATGTTACTTGCCCGAGATTCGATCGTCGGTATCTCAATACCTAGTTCAATCTCGTTACCAACAAGTCTCTTTACTCGTTCCGTAACACATCATCCCGCAACTAACTCATTAGTTGCAATGCTTGCAAGGCTTATAGTGATGTGCATTACCAAGTGGGCCCAGAGATACCTCTCTGACAATCGGAGTGACAAATCCTAATCTCGAAATACGCCAACCCAACAAGTACCTTCGAAGACACCTGTAGAGCACCTTTATAATCACTCAGTTATGTTGTGACGTTTGGTAGCACACAAAGTGTTCCTCCGGTAAACGGGAGTTGCATAATCTCATAGTCATAGGAACATGTATAAGTCATGAAGAAAGCAATAGCAACAAACTAAACGATCAAGTGCTATGCTAACGGAATGGGTCAAGTCAATCACATCATTCTCCATTAATCAAATGACAACTCATGTTTATGGCTAGGAAACTTAGCCATCTTTGATTCAACGAGCTAGTCAAGTAGAGGCATACTAGTGACATACTGTTTGTCTATGTATTCACACATGTATTATGTTTCCGGTTAATACAATTCTAGCATGAATAATAAACATTTATCATGATATAAGGAAATAAATAATAACTTTA
Source organism: Triticum urartu (assembly GCF_056163025.1). Classification (NCBI taxonomy): domain Eukaryota; kingdom Viridiplantae; phylum Streptophyta; class Magnoliopsida; order Poales; family Poaceae; genus Triticum; species Triticum urartu. The sequence continues at coordinate 330,777,513 of NC_141875.1, forward strand.
TTATTGCCTCTAGGGCATATTTCCTTCAGTCTCCCACTTGCACTAGAGTCAATAATCTAGTTCACATCGCCATGTGATTTAACATCAATAGTTCACATCACCATGTGATTAACACCCATAGTTCACATCGTCATGTGACCAACACCCAATTGGTTTGCTAGAGTCAATAATCTAGTTAACATCGCTATGTGATTAATACCCAAAGAGTACTAAGGTGTGATCATGTTTTGCTTGTGAGGGAAGTTTAGTCAACGGGTCTGCTACATTCAGATCCGTATGTATTTTGCAAATTTCTATGTCAACAATGCTCTGCACTAAGCTACTCTAGCTAATTGCTCCCACTTTCAATATGTATCCAGATTGAGACTTTGAGTCATCTAGATCAGTGTCAAAACTTGCATTGACATAACCTTTTACGATGAACCTTTTGTCACCTCCATAATCAAGAAACATATCCTTATTCCACTAAGGATAATTTTGACCAATGTCCAGTGATCTACTCCTAGATCACTATTGTACTCCCTTGCCAAACTCAGGGCAGGGTATACAATAGGTCTGGTACACAGCATGACATACTTTATAGAACCTATGGCTGAGGCATAGGGAATGACTTTCATTCTCTCTCTATCTTCTGTCATGGTCGGGTTTTGAGTCTTACTCAACTTCACACCTTTGTAACACAGGCAAGAACTCCTTCTTTGACTGTTCCATTTTGAACTACTTCAAAATCTTGTCAAGGTATGTACTCATTGAAAAACTTATCAAGCGTCTTGATCTATCTCTATAGATCTTGATGCTCAATATGTAAGCAGCTTCACCGAGGTCTTTCTTTGAAAAACTCCTTTCGAACATTCCTTTATGGTTTGCAGAATAATTCTACATTATCTCCGATCAACAATATGTCATTCACATATACTTATCAGAAATGTTGTAGTGCTCCCACTCACTTTCTTGTAAATACAGGCTTCACCGCAAGTCTGTATAAAACTATATGCTTTGATCAACTTATCAAAGCGTATATTCCAACTCCGAGATGCTTGCACCAGTCCATAGATGGATCGCTGGAGCTTGCTTTTGTTAGTACCTTTAGGATTGACAAAACCTTATGGTTGCATCATATACAACTCTTTTTTAATAAATCCATTAAAGAATGCAGTTTTGTTTATCCATTTGCCAGATTTCATAAAATGCGGCAATTGCTAACATGATTCGGACAGACTTAAGCATAGATACGAGTGAGAAACTCTCATCGTAGTCAACACCTTGAACTTGTCGAAAACCTTTTTGCGACAATTCTAGCTTTGTAGATAGTAACACTACTATCATCGTCCGTCTTCCTCTTGAAGATCCATTTAATCTCAATGGCTCGCCGATCAATGGGCAAGTCAATCAAAGTCCATACTTTGTTCTCGTACATGGATCTCATCTCAAATTTCATGGCCTCAAGCCATTTTGCGGAATCTGGGCTCATCATCGCTTCCTCATAGTTCGTAGGCTCGTCATGTTCAAGTAACATGACCTCCAGAATAGGATTACCATACCACTCTGGTGCGGATCTCACTCTGGTTTACCTACGAGGTTCGGTAGCAACTTGATCTGAAGTCACATGATCATCATCATTAGCTTCCTCACTAATTGGTGTAGTAGTCATAGGAACATATTTCTGTGATGAACTACTTTCCAATAAGGGAGCAGGTACAGTTACCTCATCAAGTTCTACTTTCCTCCCACTCACTTCTTTCGAGAGAAACTCCTTCTCTAGAAAGGATCCATTCTCAGCAACGAATATCTTGCCTTCGGATCTGTGATAGAAGGTGTACCCAACATTTTCTTTTGGGTATCATATGAAGACGCACTTCTCCGATTTGAGTTTGAGCTTATCAGGTTGAAACTTTTTCACATAAGCATTGCAACCTCAAACTTTAAGAAAGGACAACTTAGGTTTCTTGCCAAACCATAGTTCATACGGTGTCGTCTCAACGGATTTAGATGGTGCCCTATTTAACGTGAATGCAGTTGTCTCTAATGCATAACCCCAAAGCAATAGTGGTAGATCGGTAAGAGACATCATAGATCGCACCATATCTAATAAAGTACGGTTATGACGTTCGGACATACCATTACACTGTGGTGTTCCAGGTGGCGTGAGTAGTGAAACTATTTCACATTGTTTGAACTGAAGGGCAAACTCGTAACTCAAATATTTTACTTCTGCGATCATATCGTAGAAACTTTTATTTATTTTTTGTTATGATGATTCTCCACTTCACTCTGAAATTCTTTAAACTTTTCAAATGTTTCATACTTGTGTTTCATCAAGTAGATATACTCATATCTACTCAAATCATCTATGATGGTTAGAAAATAATGATACTTGCCGTGAGCCTTAACACTCATCGGACCGCATACATCAGTATGTATTATTTCCAATAAGTCAGTTGTTCGCTCCATAGTTCCGGAGAATGGAGTCTTAGTCATCTTGCCCATGAGGCATGGTTCGCAAGCATCAAGTGATTCCAAAAGTCCATCAGTATGGAGTTTCTTCATGCGCTTTACACCAATATGACCTAAACGGCAGTGCCACAAATAAGTTGCACTATCATTATTAACTTTGCATCTTTTGGTTTCAATATTATGAATATGTGTATCACTACAATCGAGATCCAACGAACCATTTTCATTGGGTGTGTAACCATATAAGGTTTTATTCATGTAAACAGAACAACAATTTATTCTCTTACTTAAATGAATAACCGTATTGCAATAAACATGATCAAATCATATTCATGCTCAACGCAAACACCAAATAACACTTATTTAGGTTCAACACTAATCCCGAAAGTATAGGGAGTGTGCGATGATGATCATATCAATCTTGGAACCACTTCCAACACACATCGTCCCTTCACCCTTAACTAGTCTCTGTTCATTCTGCAACTCCTGTTTTGAGTTACTACTCTTAGCAACTGAACCAGTATCAAATACCGAGGGGTTGCTACGAACACTAGTAAAATACACATCAATAATCTGTATATCAAATATACCTTTGTTCACTTTGCCATCCTTCTTATCCGCCAAATACTTGGGGCAGTTCCGCTTCCAGTGACCAGTCCCTTTGCAGTAGAAGCACTTAGTCTCAGGCTTAGGACTAGACTTGGGCTTCTTCACTTGAGCAACAACTTTCTTGCCGTTCTTCTTGAAGTTCCCCTTCTTCCCTTTGCCCTTTTCTTGAAACTAGTGGTCTTGTCTACCATCAACACTTGATATTTTTCTTGATTTCTACCTTCGTTGATTTCAGCATTACAAAGAGCTTGGGAATCGTTTCCGTTATCCCTTGCATATCATAGTTCATCACGAAGTTCTACTAACTTGGTGATGGTGACTAGAGAATTCTATAAATGACTATCTTATCTGGAAGATTAATTCCCACTTGATTCAAGCGATTGTAGTACCCGGACAATCTGAACACATGCTCACTGCTTGAGCTATTCTCCTCCATCTTTTTAGCTATAGAACTTGTTGGAGACTTCATATCTGTCAACTCGAGTATTTTCTTGAAATATTAACTTCAACTCCTGGAACATCTCATATGGTCCATGACATTCAAAACATCTTTGAAGTCCCGATTCTAAGCCGTTAAGCATGGTGCGCTAAACTATCAAATAGTCATCATATTGAGATAGCCAAACGTTCATAACGTCTGCATCTACTCCTGCAATAGGTCTGTCACCTAGCGGTGCATCAAAGACATAATTCTTCTGTGCAGCAATGAGGATAATCCTCAGATCACGGATCCAATCCGCATCATTTTTCAACATATTTTTTCTCTAGGAACACAATAAACTGGGAGCAACATCGCGAGCTATTGATCTACAACATAGATATGCTAATACTATCAGGACTAAGTTCATGATAAATTAAAGTTCAATTAATCATATTACTTAAGAACTCCCACTTAGACAGACATCCCTCTAATCTTCTAAGTGATCACGTGATCCATATCAACTAAACCATGTCCGATCATCACGTGAGATGGATTAGTTTCAATGGTGAACATCACTATGTTGATCATATCTACTATATGATTCATGCTCGACCTTTCGGTCTCCGTGTTCCGAGGCCATATCTGTTATATGCTAGGCTCGTCAACTTTAACCTGAGTATTCCGCGTGTGCAACTGTTTTGCACCCGTTGTATTTGAACGTAGAGCCTATCACACCCGATCATCACGTGGTGTCTCAGCACGAAGAACTTTCGCAACGGTGCATACTCAGGAAGAACACTTGTACCTTGATAATTAGTGAGAGATCATCTTATAAAGCTACCGTCGAACTAAGCAAAATAAGATGTATAAAAGATAAACATCACATGCAATCAAAATATGTGACATGATATGGCCATCATCATCTTGTGCCTTTGATCTCCATCTCCAAAGCATCGTCATGATCTCCATCGTCACCGGCATGACACCATGATCTCCATCATCTTGATCTATATCAATGTGTCGTCACATGGTTGTCTCGCCAACAATTGCTCTTGCAACTATTGCTATCGCATAGCGATAAAGTAAAGCAATTATTTGGCGCTTGCATCTTATGCAATAGAGAGATAACCATAAGGCTTTTGCCAGTTGCCGATAACTTCAACAAAACATGATCATCTCATACAACAACTTATATCTCATCACGTCTTGACCATATCACATCACAACATGCCCTGCAAAAATAAGTTAGATGTCCTCTACTTTGTTGTTGCAAGTTTTACGTGGCTGCTATGGGCTGAGCAAGAACCGTTCTTACCTACGCATCAAAACCACAACGATAGTTTGTCAAGTTGGTGCTGTTTTAACCTTCGCAAGGACCGGGCATAGCCACACTCGGTTCAACTAAAGTTGGAGAAACTGACACCCGCCAGCCACCTGTGTGCAAAGCACGTCGGTAGAACCAGTATCGCGTAAGCGTACGCGTAATGTCGGTCCAGGCCGCTTTATCCAACAATACCGCCGAACCAAAGTGTGACATGCTGGTAAGCAGTATGACTTATATCGCCCACAACTCACTTGTGTTCTACTCGTGCATATGACATCTACGCATAAAACCTGGCTCGGATGCCACTGTTGGGGAACGTAGTAATTTCAAAATTTTCCTACGCACACGCAAGATCATGGTGATGCATAGCAACGAGAGGGGAGAGTGTTGTCCACGTACCCTCGTAGACTGAAAGTGGAAGCGTTAGCACAACGCGATTGATGTAGTCGTATGTCTTCACGATCCGACCGATCAAGTACCGAATGCACGGCACCTCCGAGTTCAGCACACGTTCAGCCCGATGACGTCCCTCTAACTCCGATCCAGCCGAGTGTTGAGGGAAAGTCTCGTCAGCACGACGGCGTGGTGACAATGTTGATGTTCTACCGACGCAGGGCTTCGCCTAAGCACCGCTACAGTATTATCAAGGTGGACTATGGTGGAGGGGGGGCACCGCACACGGCTAAGAGACGATCAACTTGATCAACTTGTGTGTCTTTGGGGTGCCCCCTGCCCCCGTATATAAAGGAGTGGAGGAGGGGGAGGGTAGGCCCTCTCTATGGCGTGCCCTAGGGGAGTCCTACTCCCACCAGGAGTAGGATTCCCCTTTTCCTAGTAGAACTAGGAGCCCTTCCAAGTAGTAGGAGTAGGAGGGAAGGAAAGGGAAGGGAAAAGGAGAAGGAAGGAAGGGGGCGCCCCCCTCCCTAGTCCAATTCGGACCAGCCCATGGGGAGGGGTGCGGCCACCCTTTGAGGCCTTTCTCTCCTTTCCCGTATGGCCCATTAAGGCCCAATACGAATTCCCGTAACTCCTCGGTACTCCCGAAAATACCCGAATCACTCGGAACCTTTCCGGTGTCCGAATATAGTCGTCCAATATATCGATCTTTACATCTCGACCATTTCGCGACTCCTCGTCATGTCCCCGATCTCATCCGGGACTCCGAACTCCTTCGGTACATCAAAACACATAAACTCATAATATAACCATCATCGAACTTTAAGCGTGCGGACCCTACGGGTTTGAGAACTATGTAGACATGACCGAGACACGTCTCCAGTAAATAACCAATAGCGGAACATGGATGCTCATATTGGCTCCTACATATTATACGAAGAACTTTATTGGTCAAACCGCATAACAACATATGGTGTTCCCTTTGTCATCAGTATGTTACTTGCCCGAGATTCGATCGTCGGTATCTCAATACCTAGTTCAATCTTGTTACCAGCAAGTCTCTTTACTCGTTCCGTAACACATCATCCCGCAACTAACTCATTAGTTGCAATGCTTGCAAGGCTTATAGTGATGTGCATTACCGAGTGGGCCCAGAGCTACCTCTCCGACAATCGGAGTGACAAATCCTAATCTCGAAATACGCCAACCCAACAAGTACCTTCAGAGACACCTGTAGAGCACCTTTATAATCACCCAGTTACGTTGTGACGTTTGGTAGCACACAAAGTGTTCCTCCGGTAAACGGGAGTTGCATAATCTCATAGTCATAGGAACATGAAGTCATGAAGAAAGCAATAGCAACAAACTAAACGATCAGGTGCTATGCTAACGGAATGGGTCAAGTCAATCACATCATTCTCTAATGATGTGATCCCATTAATCAAATGACAACTCATGTCTATGGCTAGGAAACTTAACCATCTTTGATTCAACGATCTAGTCAAGTAGAGGCATACTAGTGACATACTGTTTGTCTATGTATTCACACATGTATTATGTTTCTAGTTAATACAATTCTAGCATGAATAATAAACATTTATCATGATATAAGGAAATAAATAATAACTTTATTATTGCCTCTAGGGCATATTTCCTTCAAATACCCCCTATGTTGTCCATGTGTTGTAATGATCCAAATTTTTTAGGCGAGGTAATCCCCAGTACTTGTATGATTGACATAAGGTGAACTGTTTTTCGTGTGAGCATATTATATTGGATGAAATAACTGTTTGATTCAGAGTGTATCCAACCTACTGAATTCGAAGATCACGGAATTTCTAAATCATAATCATATATAAAGGTGGAATAAATCTTTGTTGTGGTTTTGAAGAAATAAATAACAAAACGTATAATTATCTGTGGATATTCGTAATTGAATACAAATTGGATTTGAATTTAGTTTGCCAGGTCCCAGGGCAAACGTGAATGTTAATTCTCCCAAGTTTTGAACGAAGCGGCTAAACACCCACTATAATTTGTGGGCTGCCCGAAGCAAGTGTTTGCGAGATGGAAATTACTGTCTACCCGTGACACTTGACATCCTTATCGACCGGATTTACACTGTTGTCGATAGGGGTAGACTAGTAACTTCAATCAGACGTGACATGACGGCCTCTGAGCCCATTCAGACACGGTGGGCGCCAAACGTGGGCGGCAAAACACATTTGATTCAAGCTCGTCTGAAAGACATGTGTCTCTTCCTCCATTTCCCCATTCATACACGGTGGGCGGCAAAACAAACTCTCCTCGTCCGAAATTGATGTAGGCTAATATTTTAAATAGGGGCAGATGTGTAACTTCCATCAGACGTGACACAACCGCCCTACCTGTCAGCCCCGTTCATACACCGTGGGCGCCAACCGCGGGCGGCAAAACACCCTCTCCTCGCCCGAAATAGTTACCGGCAAATATTTGGGAGATGCGAGATTACCGTCCTATCCCCAACCGACGCGATGTCCGAAATTTTAAACGGGGGATAAGTTCGTAACTTTCCCCCATTTCAGAGAAGCGTGTCCCAAAGTTTGAGATCCCCCCTCCCCTCCATTTCCCCATTCATACACCGTCGGCGGCATGACAACCTCCGCACTGCGGCCAGCCTCCTTCGTCCGCCACCCCATCCTCCACCTTGTCGAAGCCGCTACCCCTACCCCGTCGTCCACTACAAGAGATGGACGTCTCTCATCCATGGCGCTGGACCAGGATCCTTTCATCGCCTCCTCTCGCTTCATCGGCGCCGTCGTCCACCTTGCCGTTGCCGCTACTACGACCGCCTCATCCACGGCAACAGGATATATCCCCCGACCCGGCCGTCTGCCGTTTAAAGTCTTCTTCCCCGTCGCCGATAGCCATCGCACCCGCAGCACCCTCAACGTATCAGCATAGGCCTACACGGCATCGCAAGAGAGGTGGTACTCTTCCATATGTGCTTAAGTTATTGATCTCACCCGGAAAATAGATCATAATTTGTTTACTGTACTTTTCTTATCCGTACCAAATCGTAGTGGCTAGTTGAAAGCAAACATTGGTTGCGAAGTAGCTTTGTCCGGTTTGCACCTTCAGATCCGCCATGGCACGGGCACTATACTCGTAAAGCTTATGGTTTCCCCCCTTTATATTCACTACCATCATCGTAGGTGCTTCGTGTCGTGCTAGCACTGCTCCTCAAGACCTCAACCCAAAGCTTACGTGTTGAAATACGAATCTGATATGATGCTCGTATCACTAAAACAGATAACACTTAATTGGTCACCTAATGTTCCTATATTCATTTCGAAAAGCATGTGCGCCACCCACTGGTCCAGCTAGTTCCACTTTCCTGATTTTTCTCTTGATGCTTAGGGTTTTCCCCTTTTATCTACTCTACTATGATCTACGTAGGTGCTTTCTGTCGTACTAGCATTACTCCACCCTTCAAGCTAAACAACACAACACTCATAATTCGAAAGCTTAGTTGTTCAAGTATGATTGTGATATGATACTGATATTAGTTAACCGACACATTTAATTGGTTAGCTAAAGGTCCCACTTGAGTTTCCAAATGCATGTCGCGACATATAGAGAGACATCATAATTGCATTTCTTTGTCACTTGTTGACCGTTCTTTCTTGTCCATACCAAATCTTAGTTGTTATTTCAAAGCAAACATCAGTTGCTAACTACCCTTTGCGCGGTTTGCAGCTTCAGATCTGCCATCACACTACCACGGTCAACACTGTACTCATCATGCTTATGTTTTCCCCATTTTATGATGACCACAATCAGCTTACGTGGTTCGTGTCGTAATAGCACCGCTCCACCCATCAAGCTAAACAAGCTTAGTTGTACAAATTCATATCTGATATTATTGCTGATATTAGTAAAACTGAGAGATGTTTAATTGGTTAGCTAAATGTTCCTACTTTAGTTTTGAAATGCATGTGAGCCACATATGGAGAGACCGGAAAGAATAGTATTTCTATGTGCGCTCTGGTTCATCATGGGTGGCCAAATGACATTGTATTGAAAGACTTGTAATATCTTCAATCTGCTTGCTCTTCTGCTCTTCTTTAAGATGATACTCTTCTCTTGCGGTCGACTGGTCAGGTCGAGTTGTTCTCCCTTAGTATATTTTGAATCTGTCAGGTCAGGCCGACTTGTTCTTCTTTACTATATGTTGAAGCTATCATCTGCGAAGTGTCATCACTTCTGGAGCTCTCATATTTTGAGTAGTAGGCCACATTATACTAATGCACACAACAAATTACAGCATGCATGGTATCTTTTAAAAGAATTGCAGAGATAGCACAAAGGGGTTTACAGGGAGGCAGTATTGGATTAGAATCACTTCTGCATTACAAAGAAAATCTCACTTTTTTATGTTTTCATGCACGTCAGATATTGAACATTATCAAAATGAATATGAGAATGGGCGCACGAGAGGAATATTGCGAAACGATCCACTGGCTAACAAACTTGGCATGGTGGAGGATGGCCTATCTTATTCACCCATCAAGGTGCTTGCTCTAACTTTGCAAAGTTGTATTGGTCGCACATATTTTGCATCTGACCTCTTGCATTACTTATACTTTGTTACACCATCTGCTTAGTTTAAGCATCATATATGAGTATATGCCATACCTATCCATTTTCTGTACCTATTCCATGTGTCGTCACACTATGTTTTTCCAGTCAAATGTTGTTCTTTCGTAATAGATGTCCAAAACGAAGAGGGTGAGTGCAGATCCTCAAGGAGTACAAACTAGGTATTTGGAAAATGTAGTGATACCTGTTAAATCCGATAGATCAGCAGCCACAGAAAACACAGGCCCAACTGTACCACACTTTACCCCTACTCCAGTGGCCAAACCCTATTAGAATTGCTGGGAGCCCAGCGTCAGGTACTGTCTATGATATCAATTCAAAATTTGAACTCCTAAATTTCTGCTTGTGCCTTACCTTCTCTCTTGTATGAAAACTAATTTCATATGAATCTCCTTGCTCAAAGGATCATACGATCTCAAAACAATAATGGGCTCTGCATTGCTCTTGTCAGTACCTCTCTCCCTTTTGCCTTGTAATGTTGTACTTAATTAATTGCTATTTGATTATCAGTCTGCACCTGAGCTTCATTATCCTCTGCTTCTTCCAATATTATTTGATCTATATTTACTCTTTGCAAAATGTAGAATAATGGCAATGCTTATAAAGAATTTTCTTTGGGGAATTTATTGAATTATCCTTCCATCAACATGGAGAAGGGCTTTGTCCAGCCCGTGTTAACATGTAATGTAAGTTCATCCTTCTCAAGCCTTCAAATTTTGTTCTAGTATAAATTTGGATAGGCATCATTTCCTCCACTACTGTTTGCTTTGCTGTTTACATCTGATTGGATGTTTGCAACAACTACCAGTTTCAAATTGTAGTTGTAAAAACATGTTCCTTATGCAGAACAGATCCATTTATTTGCTTATATAATTGTGAAACCTGTTACGTGTCTCCTTGTTTCTTTTTCAGGCTCGTATCTCTTACGCCAGGCAGAACTTTAGGGAAGATAGTGAGCCAACCCATCTTGAGGACAGCGAGATGACCCCAAGGTCCTATCTTGATGAAGACAGTGAGTTGAAGCTACTCACCAGCAGGTGTGAGACAACCTCTATGCAGTCACTGCCTCAATCAGTTCGACTTCTTCAGTCTCAACTTAAAGCGGAAAGGCTTGCTTCAGCTCAGCTCCGACTTGAAGTCAAAGATGCAATGAAGATGTCAGAGGACTGCCATGCGAACCATCATTCCTTAAATCTAGTGTTGATGCATCTATCGTTGACACAACTGAGGTCTACTCAGCTTATTCAGCTGTTTGGGGGGGCGACCTGGCCAGGCCTAGTGCCTTCTGAAGTGCTCTCAGTTTTGTATATTCTTTTGTTGGTGCGTTTATTTGCACTGGTGGCGAACTTTGATGCCCAGTGGATGTAATATGTGTGATAGCCGTGATAGCCTAGCGTAAGTTGCTTTCTTATTTATTTCCTTTTTGTCTTGTTTATTTGTTTGCTTATAGTCATTGAAGTTCTTTTTCCGCGGTTTGCTAGTGGCTGCAATAACCTATTTTTTAAAACTAGGCCACAATAACCATGGGCTAATATTTACTATAGTGACACTAGGCCTCCTATGGGCCATAGAAACAGTGGGCCTTCTACGGGCCGTAGAAACAGTGGGCCTTCTACGGGCCATAGAAACAATGGGCCTTCTACGGGTCGTATTATCAATGGGCCTTATATGGGCAGTATGAATGATTGGCCAACATGGGCCAATAATAGGCCACATTATGGCCGTAAACGGGCTAGAGTTGGAATCGTCCGTTCATGGGCCGACCATAACGGGCCATCGTTAATAGGCCGTATTTGGTGACGCTATGAAAACGGCCCAACATATTAACGGACCACAAACGGGCCGACTGTAACCACGGGCTGAATTTGGCCCACAAGCAGAAAATGACAGTAACGGGCCGTAAGTAAATGAATGCTGGAAATGAGCCCAAGAATAAATGGGCTCTAAGAAGGCCGAAAGATAACATGGGCTGGAAACGGCCCAACGGAATAAGGGCCGTTAATGCGTATAAAGTGATACACTATTCATTACGGGCCAGTTTCACCACAGGCCGTTAATGGGTGTAAAGTGATACACTATTCATTACGGGCCAGTTTCACCATGGGCCGTTAATAGGCCAAGAGTTACATAGGGCCTCATATGGGCCGAAAGACGTCATGGGCCATACATGGGCCAGAAGTGAAAACGGGCTGGAATCATATTGGGTGGCCCAGATGACGCTACTGGGCCTAATTCGGATAGGGCGTAACGGGCCTTGGGTTAGCGGGCTGTAAATGGGCTATATGCGAACAGGTCGTTAATAGGCTTTACATGGGCCGGCCCACCACCTTTTGACCAAGTCAAACGGGTCGACCTTTTCATAGGAATGGGCCTCTGTTGGGCCATGCCACGTGTCGACGTATCATAGGCGCCTTCTGTCCAATGAGTGGATGACATCTGTCCCAACGATGAGACGACACGTGTTTCCTCCAGCCAATGGTGATTTTACACGTGGAAAATCCCCATTGGTCGGGGCTGTTAACGGGCTATCGGATCCAAAACCTGACCCGATAGCTTAACGGTGTTCCGTTACGGTGGATTCCACGTGTCGGTCACCCTTGACGAAAGCACTTCTGTGACGCGGGATTTATCGTCATGGAAGTGGACACTTCCGTGATGATAATTTTGGTAATGTCATGGAACACTTCTACGATAGCACATGTATGACTATCTTGATTCTGTCATAAAATCGTCATGGATGTACATGCATGACAGAAAATGTGACCTACTGTGACAAACACGTATCATCACGAAAGTGTATTTTTTTTGTAGTGACTCCGGAGCAGAGGGTGCAGCTACTGAGTAGATCCAGGCGAGGCGGGCTGCTCGTTTCGCCGCCGACCTTCCTTTGGATTCACCGGACCCATCAGAGGAGGAGGAGGAGGAGGGGGCAGCCACCAGAAGCAGGGCCCATGGAGGAGGAGGAGGCATTGCCGTGTGGGCTTCGGCATGGCAGACGTAGAGGCGGAGTATGAGGCCGCCCAAGTGATGGAGATGGCGGAGCAGACTGCCATCCTCTAGTCCATTTAGGATGTGGCCTACGTCGAGGTCAACCGACAATTCATCCAACAAGAATAGGCGATGATGGAGGCACTATTCGTCAAACTGGACGTGGACGCGCAGGCAGAGGAGGTGCCGGAGCTTCCACACGCGCAGGAGCTTCCGAACTTAACCGTTTGCCCGGCGTTGAGCAGTGGCAGAGCCACCTCCCGGCAACCCTCGACGGATATCCGAGCTAGTCCAGAAATTTACTTCTAAGCATGAGTGATAATCTATGGTTAGAAGGATTAGTATTTTCTTGGAGGAGGTGGCAGCTCACACGGTCACACTTATGTCCTGCTCGGACTGTATTCAGGGAAGCCACTGGCGCCGGGCACGGAGATCGTCGAGATCTCCGACGTTCAGTAGTTAGTACATAGCCAGAGCGAGAATTTAGACATAGGGGGGCAAGAATAAAAAGGCATAACAAATATATTGAATGCTTTTAAAAAATTATACGTTGAGTGGGGCTATTTTTTTACATCTGTACTGCTTAAATTTGACTCCTTGACTACCAAGAGGATCAAATGTTCCTACAATTGTTTCAAATGAATACATTATTTTCCTCTTTATGAATACACAAGTACAAACACAACTGACGAAAAATTAAGTCTAAATGATACAATCAGAGCAGTATGTGTAATTTGCAATACTGATTTGTGAGGATAAAACAAAGAAATCACTGGCCTAGTTAATTCAATCTAAATCAAGAAATTGTTGCAGCCTAATTTGGAATTTGGATAGGAAACACAGTACAAAGCAACGGTGTCATAGTGGTTGCTGGGCGCAACACGACAACTTCGGCTATCGTTGTTGGGGAACGTAGTAATTTCAAAAAAATTCCTATGCACACACAAGATCATTGTGATGCATAGCAATGAGGGGAGAGTGTGATCTACGTACCCTTGTAGACCGACAGCGGAAGCGTTATGACAACGTGGTTGATGTAGTCGTACGTCTTCATGGTCCGACCAATCAAGCACCGAAACTACGGCACCTCCGAGTTTTAGCACACGTTCAGCTCGATGACGATCCCCGGACTCCGAACCAGCAAAGTGTCGGGGAAGAGTTCCGTCAGCACGACGGCGTGGTGACGATCTTGATGTACTACCGTCGTAGGGCTTCGCCTAAGCACCGCTACAATATTATCGAGGATTATGGTGGAAGGGGGCACCACACACGGCTAAGAATATGATCACGTGGATCAACTTGTGTGTCTAGGGGTGCCCCTGCCCCCGTATATAAAGGAGCAAGGGGAGGAGGCCGGCCGGCCCTATAGGCGCGCCAAGGAGGAGTCCTCCTCCTGGAAAGAAGTGGGGAGGGAGAAGGAAAGGGGGGCGCCGCCCCCCCCCCCTCTCCTAGTCCAATTCGGACCAAGGGGGGGAGGAGGCGCGCGGCCCACCCTGGCGCCCTTCTCTCTCTCCACTAAGGCCCATATGGCCCATTACTTCTCCCGGGGGGGTTCCGGTAACCCTCCGGCTCTCCGGTTTTCTCCGAAATCACCCGGAACACTTCCGGTGTCCGAATATAGCCGTCCAATATATCAATCTTTATGTCTCGACCATTTTGAGACTCCTCGTCATGTCCATGATCACATCCGGGACTCCGAACTAACTTCGGTACATCAAAACTCATAAACTCATAATATAACTGTCATCGAAACCTTAAGCGTGCGGACCCTACGGGTTCGAGAACAATGTAGACATGACCGAGACACGTCTCCGGTCAATAACCAATAGCGGAACCTGGATGCTCATATTGGCTCCTACATATTCTACGAAGATCTTTATCGGTCAGACCGCATAACAACATACGTTGTTCCCTTTGTCATCGGTATGTTACTTGCCCGAGGTTCGATCTGGTATCTCAATACCTAGTTCAATCTCGTTACCGGCAAGTCTCTTTACTCGTTTTGTAATAAGTCATCTCGCAACTAACTCATTAGTTGTAATGCTTGCAAGGCTTATGTGATGTGCATTACCGAGAGGGCCCAGAGATACCTCTCCGACAATCGGAGTGACAAATCCTAATCTCGAAATACAACAACCCAACATTCACCTTTGGAGACACCTGTAGAGCTCATTTATAATCACCCAGTTACGTTGTGACGTTTGGTAGCACACAAAGTGTTCCTCCAGTAAACGGGAGTTGCATAATCTCATAGTCATAGGAACATGTATAAGTCATGAAGAAAGCAATAGCAACACACTAAACGATCGGGTGCTAAGCTAATGGAATGGGTCATGTCAATCACATCATTCTCCTAATGATGTGATCCCGTTAATCAAATGACAACACATGTCTATGGTTAGGAAACATAACCATCTTCGATTAACGAGCTAGTCAAGTAGAGGCATACTAGTGACGTTTGGTTTGTCTATGTATTCACACAAGTATTATGTTTCCGGATAATACAATTCTAGCATGAATAAATATTTATCATGATATAAAGAAATAAAATAATAACATTATTATTGCCTCTAGGGCATATTTCCTTCAGTCTCCCACTTGCACTAGAGTCAATAATCTAGATTACACAGTAATGATTCTAACACCCATGGAGCTTTGGTGTTGATCATGTTTTGCTCGTGGAAGAGGCTTAGTCAACGGGTCTGCAACATTCAGATCCGTATGTATCTTGCAAATCTCTATGTCTCCCACCTGGACTAGATCCTGGATGGAATTGAAGCGTCTCTTGATGTGCTTGGTTCTCTTGTGAAATCTGGATTCCTTTGCCAAGGCAATTGCACCAGTATTATCACAAAAGATTTTCATTGGACCCGATGCACTAGGTATGACACCTAGATCGGATATGAACTCCTTCATCCAGACTCCTTCGTTTGCTGCTTCTGAAGCAGCTATGTACTCCGCTTCACATGTAGATCCCGCCACAACGCTTTGTTTAGAACTGCACCAACTGACAGCTCCACCGTTTAATGTAAACACGTATCCGGTTTGCGATTTAGAATCGTCTGGATCAGTGTCAAAGCTTGCATCAACGTAACCATTTACGATAAGCTCTTTGTCACCTCCATATATGAGAAACATATCCTTAGTCCTTTTCAGGTATTTCAGGATGTTCTTGACCGCTGTCCAGTGATCCACTCCTGGATTACTTTGGTACCTCCCTGCTAGACTTATAGCAAGACACACATCAGGTCTGGTACACAGCATTGCATACATGATAGAGCCTATGGCTGAAGCATAGGGAACATCTTTCATTTTCTCTCTATCTTCTGCATTGGTCGGACTTTGAGTCTTACTCAATTTCACACCTTGTAATACAGGCAAGAATCCTTTCTTT
Organism: Triticum urartu; assembly: GCF_056163025.1. NCBI lineage: Eukaryota > Viridiplantae > Streptophyta > Magnoliopsida > Poales > Poaceae > Triticum > Triticum urartu. Next base: position 330,793,740 of record NC_141875.1, read on the forward strand.
GCTTGATCCATTTTGAACTTTTTCAAAACTTTGTCAAGGTATGTGCTTTGTGAAAGTCCAATTAAGCGTCTCGATCTATCTCTATAGATCTTGATGCCCAATATGTAGGCAGCTTCACCGAGGTCTTTCATTGAAAAACTTTTTTTCAAGTATCCCTTTATGCTATCCAGAAATTCTATATCATTTCCGATTAGTAGTATGTCATCTACATATAATATCAGAAATGCTACAGAGCTCCCACTCACTTTCTTGTAAATACAGGCTTCTCCAAAAGTCTGTATAAAACCAAATGCTTTGATCACACTATCAAAGCGTTTATTCCAACTCCGAGAAGCTTGCACCAGTCCATAAATGGATCGCTGGAGCTTGCACACTTTGCTAGCTCCCTTTGGATCGACAAAACCTTCCAGCTGCATCATATACAACTCTTCTTGCAGAAATCCATTCAGGAATGCAGTTTTGACATCCATTTGCCAAATTTCATAATCATAAAATGCGGCAATTGCTAACATGATTCGGACAGACTTAAGCATCGCTACGGGTGAGAAGGTCTCATCGTAGTCAATCGCTTGAACTTGTTGAAAACCTTTTGCGACAAGTCGAGCTTTGTAGACAGTAACATTACCGTCAGCGTCAGTCTTCTTCTTAAAGATCCATTTATTCTCAATTGCTTGCCGATCATTGGGCAAGTCAACCAAAGTCCATACTTTGTTCTTATACATGGATCCCATCTCAGATTTCATGGCTTCAAGCCATTTTGTGGAATCTGGGCTCACCATCGCTTCTTCATAGTTCGTAGGTTCATCATGATCTAGTAGCATGACTTCCAGAACAGGATTACCGTACTACTCTGGTGCGGATCTTACTCTGGTTGATCTACGAGGTTCAGTAGTATCTTGTTCTGAAGTTTCATGATCATCATCATTAGCTTCCTCACTAATTGGTGTAGGTGTCACAGAAACTGGTTTCTGTGATGTACTACTTTCCAATAAGGGAGCAGGTATAGTTACCTCGTCAAGTTCTACTTTCCTCCCACTCACTTCTTTCGAGAGAAACTCCTTCTCTAGAAAGTTTCCGAATTTAGCAACAAAAGTCTTGCCTTCGGATCTGTGATAGAAGGTGTATCCAATAGTTTCCTTTGGATATCCTATGAAGACACATTTCTCCGATTTGGGTTCGAGCTTTGAAGCTTTTTCACATAAGCATCGCAGCCCCAGACTTTCAGAAACGACAACTTTGGTTTCTTGCCAAACCACAGTTCATAAGGCGTCGTCTCAACGGATTTTGATGGTGCCCTATTTAACGTGAATGCGGCCGTCTCTAGAGCATATCCCCAAAACGATAGCGGTAAATCAGTAAGATACATCATAGATCGCACCATATCTAGTAAAGTACGATTATGACGTTCGGACACACCATTACGCTGTGGTGTTCCGGGTGGCGTGAGTTGCAAAACTATTCCACATTATTTCAAATGTACACCAAACTCGTAACTCAAATATTCTCCTCCACGATCAGATCGTAGGAATTTTATTTTCTTGTTACGATGATTTTCAACTTCACTCTGAAATTCTTTGAACTTTTCAAACGTTCCAGACTTATGTTTCATTAAGTAGATATACCCATATCTGCTTAAGTCATCTATGAAGGTGAGAAAATAACGATATCCGCCACGAGCCTCAACATTCATCGGACCACATACATCTGTATGTATGATTTCCAACAAATCTGTTGCTCTCTCCATAGTATCGGAGAACGGTGTTTTTGTCATCTTACCCATAAGGTACGGTTCGCAAGTACCAAGTGATTCATAATCAAGTGGTTCCAAAAGCCCATCGGTATGGAGTTTCTTCATGCCGATATGACCCAAACGGCAGTGCCACAAATAAGTTGCACTATCATTATCAACTCTGCATCTTTTGGCTTCAACATTATGAATATGTGTGTCACTACTATCGAGATTTAATAAGAATAGACCACTCTTTAAAGGTGCATGACCATAAAAGATATTACTCATATAAATAGAACAACCATTATTCTCTGATTTAAATGAATAACCATCTCGCATCAAACAAGATCCAGATATAATGTTCATGCTTAACGCTGGCACCAAATAACAATTATTTAGGTCTAATACTAATCCCGAAGGTAGATGTAGAGGTAGCGTGCCGACTGCGATCACATCGACTTTGGAACCATTTCCCACGCGCATCGTCACCTCGTCCTTAGCCAATCTTCGCTTAATCCGTAGTCCCTGTTTCGAGTTGCAAATATTAGCAACAGAACCAGTATCAAATACCCAAGTGCTACTGCGAGCATTAGTAAGGTACACATCAATAACATGTATATCACATATACCTTTGTTCACCTTGCCATCCTTCTTATCCGCCAAATACTTGGGGCAGTTCCGCTTCCAGTGACCAGTCTGCTTGCAGTAGAAGCACTCAGTTTCAGGCTTAGGTCCAGGTTTGGGTTTCTTCTCTTGAGTAGCAACTTGCTTGCTGTTCTTTTTGAAGTTCCCCTTCTTCTTTCATTTGCCCTTTTTCTTGAAACTAGTGGTCTTGTTGACCATCACACTTGATGCTCCTTCTTGATTTCTACCTCCGCAGCTTTCAGCATTGCGAAGAGCTCGGGAATAGTCTTATTCATCCCTTGCATATTATAGTTCATCACGAAGCTCTTGTAGCTT